>NC_133361.1:64749980-65056031 GCF_049309525.1 Garra rufa
AAAAAGTATATAAATTGTAAGTGTTTTTAGAAAATAACTGATTGTTTCGCTAGATAAGACCCTTCTTCCTCGGCTGGGATCATTTAGAGCCATTTGAAGCTGCATTTAAACTACATTTTGGAAGTTCAAACTCGGGGGCACCATAGAAGCCCACTATATGGAGAGAAATCCTGAAATGTTTTCCTCAAAAAACACAATTTCTTTACGACTGAAGAAAGAAAGACATAAACATCCTGGATGACAACTACTCCTTTAATATTTTAGTAGTGTTTAAGTACGCAAGTTAAAATTCTGTAATGTGATGCGTTCTCTACCAAAGCATTACTGCTACTACTGAAAATCTGCAGTCACTACCGAATCATGGGATGTTTAGTCAAAAATAAAGTATACTGAATTATCAACTAAGATGGTATGATAGTTTTTGGTTCAATGTATATTCAAACTAATGAATTCCTTAAGTTTGAAATCAGTATGATCAATGTTTATGCCTTTGCCAAAGAAAAACCGGATTTAAAATACAACAAATCTTATCAATTACACTTGAAATATTGTTAAAAATGTAATTGTTATTGATTTACCTCTAGAAGAAAATTAATAAAATATTAAAAATATATATTTGCAATGTAGGTGTAAGCAAAATCTTAATAGGTCAATATAACCTTTCTTATTAAATTATTATTACTGTGTTTCGGTAGTGACAAATTTGGGGAGAGAGCAAATATTCAGAAACTTTCTGAAAAAACTATATGCACAATTAATAAAAAATGTGTACCTTATGTGCATACATACAATTTTTTTGGAAAAAGATGTTACAACTGACTCTGTAAAATGCTCCATATACACATATAACTGGGATAAAAAGCATTTTAAAGTCAAATGACACTTTACATTTGTGAATCATCAACAACACTGACTCAAAGTGCTGTGTATGTTGTATTTTAAGGTTGCTGACCTTATGATTCACTTATGTTTCTGTCAGAAAGCATCTCCTATCCCTTGTTTTTCCTACAGAGCCGTATCTCCATAGAGCTCAGTGTGATTTCTACACCCCCCATTCAGAGACACAAACACAGTCCTCCAGTCGACTCGGATGGCGTTTTAATACCCAGCAGACACAGGGAAGACGCTAACAGAGATGGTGTCACATACAGAGAGGAAGTGACATCGTGGGAAGTGGTGAAGTATTGAGCTCAGACTCATTGACCTCCATTACACTGGAATGAATGCAGAGATTTATCATGAGATGAGACCGTGTCAGCCTCTATGCAAACATACTATAGTAAGAAAACACTGGGCACCAGATGCATAAATCATATAAGAGCGCTTGGGTGCCACGGCGTAACACACTTTCCTCTGTGTGTGTGGAAACTAATCCCATGAGAGTCTGCTGGAGAGAAACACAGATAATAATGCACGAAACACAGAGCTGGAGATACATTTACTATATTGAAACAGTATTCATTTAAATTGCATTGCATGTGGTTTAATTGCAGTAGATTGTAAGGATGCACCAATTGACTGATACTGATATCGGCTGATACTTTTAAGTTATGACTGAAAAACGTAACTATCGGTATTAATCTATTGTGTTTTGTTTGTTTTTTTTGGCCTTAAATTTACCCGATCTTCAAATTCAAAAGTTTTCACCCCCCCAGCTTAATGCATTGCGCTTTCTTCTGAAGCATCAGTGAGTGTTTGAACCTTCTGTAATAGTTGCATCTCAGTTGTCCTCAGTGTGAAAAGATGGATCTCAAAATCATACAGTCATTGTTGGAAAGGGTTCAAATACACAGAAATTTTGAAAAACCAAAAAATTTGTGGGACTTGAAGGATTTTTTTCTGAAGAACAACAGGCAGTTTAACTGTTCAGAACAAACAAGGGACTCATGAACAACTAAAAAAAACAGAAACAAAAACACAGCTGTGGATCATTCAGGTAACAACACGGTATTAAGAATCAAGTGGATGTAAACTTTTGAACAGGGTAATTTTTATAAATTCAACTAGTATTTTCACTTGTGGACTATTCTGTAAAAGTCTCTTATGTGAAATATTTTATTCAAGTCAGTACTAAATAAAAAATAACATGCATTTTGGTCAAATAATGCACATTTTGTAGATTCTGCGAGGTGTATGTAAACTTTTGACTGTATATTGGGGGCAAAATGAATTCCTAATATTAGCTATAACAATTTTCAACATCAATCAAGTACATTTTTTACATTTTATATTTAGATTTAATCATTTTTAAATAATAGATACATATATATTTACAGTTATTATTATTTTTTAATACTGACATGTTATTATTGGCCTAATGTCAAAGCGCTGACTTCTCATCACTCATATTAACAGCACAATCTGACATTCAGTACAGGGCGAGACATTTTTAGTAACAGCCGTGAAACAAGGTCAGCTGTGATCTCTGAGGACCCACATCCCAATTAAGGATTTTTCCTTAATTAACTTTTCCAATGAGAATGAGCTCTCCTGCAGAGTATTTTCAAGCTGACATGCACGTTACCAGGCACAAGGCCTCAGCATGCCTCACTCGCCCGAGGCTGGAGGACATATATAGGCCTCATGTGCACTGAACACTTCTGCACGTGTGCTTTCATATCAATACATGACAGTGACATTCACAACTACTGCTCGAGCCACATTATTACAGCCTCTACCTGCACAAAATATACATTTAAACACATCAAGTTGTATATTTTTTGCATTTAAGTGTATAGGTTTTTTCGCTAGTCTACTACAGTGTGGAGAATGTGGACAGAATTGCAGAAAAATGCAAAAAAGCCATTTAACAGAATTTAGCCTTGGATTAGTGAATCAAAAGTAGGCTTTACAATCATTTAAATACTGAAATATGAATACAAGCTGCTCTTAACATGAACATTTCACCATTTAATTGATAAAACTATAAGATACAGAAACTCTAAGGTCTTCACTACAACCTGTCAAAATAAACTTTTGGTTTTACTTGAAGAAATCATGACAGAAATATATTACATAATTTACGGTATTATTGTACTGTACAATGTACTTCACAAATAATGCCAATAATACCTAAACAGTTTATTTAAAACATTTTTTTTTAAGTAAAATCACTAAATCGACCATTTTTTAACTTTACATTTGCTTAAATTAAATGTATTCAACAGTAAAACTAAGTTGTGCAGCACTTCATTTGCCAAAAAAAAGAAATTCTTTTTTTTAAAACTTAATTTGATTATATTATTAAAAAAAAATTAAATTGTTAAAGTAATATTTTGTATTAAATCATACATCACAGAATCATGGCAATAGACAGGTTTTTTCTTCAAAACAAGTCCAATAAAGTGCATCCATCCATAAATAAAAATGCCACCCACGGCTCCATGGGGTGAATAAATGCCTTCTGTAGCAAATTGATGTGTTTTTGAGAAATATTTTCAATGTAATAATCACTTTAATCTAACTTGTGCTCACTGGCATAGGACCTGTGAGTCTCGTGAAAACCACTGTTTGTTTACAGGAGCAAAGGAAGCAAAGAAAAAACAGTCTCCTTTTGGCATATATCGAAATCCTCCGACATTTTTTATCTTTACAAACCCTCATTTTGTACTTCTAATTCATTACTGTTGTTTTGTTGTGCGTCCATGTACAGCGGTGAGCGCAAGCTAGCTTAAAGTGATGACTACATTTTAAATATGGATATTTTTCTTACAAAACCGCATCAATTCCCTACAGGAAGCTTTTATTCCCCCCCCTGGAGCTGTGTGAAGCACTTTTTATTATGGATGGATGCACTTTATTGGACTTCTTTTGAAATGTTGAAGAAAAACACCCGTCGTATTGCCATGATAAAGCTTGAAAGAGCCAGGACATTTTTTAATATAACTCCGATTCGATTTGTCTGAAAGAAGGAAGTCATATACACCTAGGATGGCTTGAGGGTGAGTAAATAATGGGCTAATTTTCATTTTTGGATGAATTAACCCTTTAAATACAACCCAGCACTAGATCAAATATGGACACAGCCAACAACTGGGTTGTTTTGATCGCAGCTGTTGGGTTAAATGTTTTATTTAACTCAACTGTTGTTTAAAAATTACTATATGGCTGTCTTAAATTAACCCAAATTTAGGTTGGAAATTGATTAGAGACATAAATAGGACTATTAGAGGCATCAGCAATAATCAAAAGGTGAACACGTAAGGGATAATGTACAGGTAGCCGGTAGTTATCGCAGAAATAAGCCCCGACAGTGTGATCAGGACCCGAAGCGGAGGGTCTTGTATCACACTGAAGGGGCTTATTTCTGCGATAACTACAGGCTGCCTGTACATTATCCCGCTTATTACACGGCTACTTGCCACATAAGGAAAAAAACTGGACATGAATATGAATTTGAAATCTTTTATTGGCATATTTGTTTTAAATTAACATTTTTATCCTTCCGGGAAACGATATAGTACCACGTGACTAACCTTCAAACTATGTACGTTAGTAAGACAATTTAAATAGATTAATGTCGAAATTTTCCATTGTTAATTGTGGTTGTCCAGTGTTTGTCACAAGATGGCGCCAAACGGTAATCTTTGTTGGCACGGAGGGATTTTAAACATACAAGTAGTACCGGCTATGCGTTATTACTTTGGAGCGGTGATTATTTGAAAAGAACGAACCTGCAAATGTCTCAACTGACCAATCAGAATCAAGCATTCCAAAGAGCCGTGTAATAAGTATTAATAAGCAGTTCAACAAATGTTCATTTTCAACCTATTCTGAATTCATTCTAAGCCAGAACTATATTAATTTTAAGGTTAGGTCAAACAACTCAATCGCAGGGTTTGTCCGTATGTCTATATTTTGTTTTTAACCCATCAGTTTTTGAGTGTAGGTCACTACTGCAGTTTTTTAATTTTATAAAATTACTGAATTCAATGTAAACAAACCATTAAAATGCAACAGAGAAATGTTATTTCATAGGGACAATCTGTCAACACCTTAAAGGAGTAGTTCACTTTCAGAACAAAAAATGTACAGATAATGTACTCACCCCCTTGTCATCCAAGATGTTCATGTCTTCCTTTCTTCAGTCGTAAAGAAATGGTGTTTTTTTGAAGAAAACATTTCAGGATTTCTCTCCATATAGTGGACTTCTATGGTGCCCCCGAGTCTGAACTTCCCAAATGCAGTTTAAATGCAGCTTCAAGGGGCTCTAAATGATCCCAGCCGAGGAAGAAGGGTCCTATCTAGCGAAATTTTCTAAAAACATTTACAACTTATATACTTTTTAAATCTGAAACGCTCATCTTGCCGAGCTAAACAAGACGAGCATTTCAAACTCGGGGGCACCATAGAAGTCCATTATATGGAGAGAAATCCTAAAATGTTTTTCCTCAAAATTTCCTTACGACTGAAGAAAGAAAGACACATCTTGGATGACAAGGGGGTGAGTACATTATCTCTCAATTTTTGTTCTGAAAGTGAACTACTCCTTTAAGACCGACTCAGCACACCTCTTCAACAAGCCAAATAACTTGAGGTCATGCACTGTATATCTATAACACAAATATGCAGAATGAGTTACGAGTCAAAGTTGAATTTTTATAGACGTCTGTCAGATCAATTACGTATGAGCAATACACTTGCCCTGGCAAACAGCTCTGTTTAAGTGACCAGCTTATCACACACAATGGCGTGTTATGTAACCAAACGTCACTAAAACAACACACTTAAAACACAATAGCATGGTGAAATGAAAATGAAAGATGTTTAATCTGCCATAAAAGCTGATAATGTCCACTATTGTGCATCTGAAGTGTCTCTTGGCAAAGCGTCTTTCACCTTTACGTATTCTGACCGTCTGCACATCCCTTCAAAAGAGACAGTGGTGTCTGGAGTCCTAATCAGATCATCCAGCCTTAATTCCTCTCAGTCAAATATTGAATCCTGGCCACCGCATGATCTCCCTCTTTCCTCCACGACTGCAGCAAAGTGAATCCACAATAAAGCCGTGTGCTGTTGGGTCAGCAGGCTAAATCACTCTTTAGGGTGAAGTGATATAAAATTGCGGCCATACTGTCCGCCCCCAGGGCGAACACCGACAATCCGCTCCAAAATTAGAGTGTCACGGTGATATTTATCAAAACGCCACTATCTGAGCAATGGTGATATTTCACTCTTTCCTGAGCGGGCACTTTTTGAAACGGCATTTCCTCTCATGATGGATTGCTTTGACCGTTGAGACATTCAGAAACAATCAATATGGAGTCTCTGCGAGAGATTGTGTGTTAGGCCTCCATTAGAGCATTAGCACAAAGTGCATGAATATTACTTAGCTAATTTGATTGTGGAAAAATATATGCTTCTAAACATGGTTATTAGAGGCCTTCCTGTAGCTGGCGATGAATTTCTGAAGCATGTCTTACAAGCAAACAAAGCATATTGCTAAATTAGTGCAGGCTGGGCCAATGCAGTTAATACGATATCACCGGATTAGACTGATTATAATATAAGTATGCAGAAATTCGGCATTAGTCTAAGCTAAAATGCGTTTACACACTACCAGTCAAAAGTTTTTGAACAGTAAGATTTTTTTATGTTTTTTCACCAAGTCTGCATTTATTTGATCCAGAGTACAGCAAAAAGTCAAATTTTGAAATATTTTTACTATTTAAAACTGTTTTCTATTTGAAAATATTTGACAAAGTAATTTATTTCGCTGAATTTTCAGCATCATTACTCCAAGTCTTCAGCGTCACATGATCCTTCAGAAATCATTCTGATATGCTGCTTTGCTGTTCAAGAAATATTTATTATTATTATCAATATTTAAAACAGTTAAGTACATTCTTTCAGGATTCTTTGATGATGATCCAAAGATCAGTATTTATCTGAAATAATAAGCTTTTGTAACATCAGTTTAATTTTTATTTTATTTCTATTTATTTGTATAATTGTTTTATTTTTTCATATTTTAAATAAACATTATATATATATATATAAATATATAACATTGTATTATATTTCTTATTTTACATGATTTAATAATTTAGAAATTGTAGAAATGAATACTTTTATTTAGCTTTCAATTGATCAAAAGAGATGATAACGACATTTTATAATGTTTCTATATCAGATAAAACATCTACTTAGCAGTTCTTACATTATAATAATAAAATATTTTTTGTGCAGCAAATCAACATGGAAAGATTTCTGAAGGACCATGTGACTAGAAAATGGTGCTAAAAATTCAGCTTTGAAATCTGAAATAATTCAAGTTCTAAAATACATTAAAATAGAAAGTTATTTTAAATAGTAAAAGTATTTCCAAATATTACTGTTTCTGCTGTACTTTAGATCAAATAAATGCAGGCTTAGTGCAATTAAGAAAAATTGTATTCTAAAATAATTTTGAGCAAATCATTTTAGATCAACAACACATCTCGCTGTCATTTCGTTAAACTTGATGTACTTAACTAAAATTAAAACTAGAGTAAAATGAAAAATAGACATTTTAAAAATAACTATAATTCTTAATTTTCTCAAAATATTTCACAGAAAACAGGACAAACAACAAAATTACTAAAGCTTTAAAATGAAATAAATAAATAAATAAATACAGAAACTATAAAAACTCAAAATATTAACCGAAACTATATTAGTATCTCTCACTAATATGAAAGAAACACTAGTAAGCTGTTTGCCAGGTGTGTTTTTACCTACAAGACTCATTTAGAGTCAGTAAAAAAATCTTTTTTAGAAAGAAAAATCTACACAGCAACATAAAATCTTAGCTTGAAACAAATCTGGAATATGACAAAGGCAAAGATCACTGCACTCCATAAATAAAAAAGCCTTATCTCACTTAGATATTTTGACTAGAAACAAGACAAAAACACTACGAATTCTCAAATAAGGATGCATTTACTAGATTTAAGCAAAATGACAATAAGATATCTAGTCTTGTTTCCTGGGATTTTGCTTAAAACAAGAAAAATGATCTGCCGGTACGAAAGGTAATCTATAAACCAATAAATGCAAGTTGATTTGAGAATTTTTCGATATTTTGACCAAAAAAAATTATTTTGAGTTATTCCTATCTGATTCCCAACAAAGCGCCTCTGCAATCCTCCTCAGCTAAAAGATTGTGATTCCAGATTCCCTTTCCACCAAATTCCTCAAATGCCTTCCTTTCCAATCCCACTGCACAACCACAGGACAGATCTCTCATATTTAGCATTCACATACTGGCTCATCAGTTCTAGAGTACAGCAAAACAAAGTGTCCTGAAATTCACAGAGATCGGTCACGGGCTGTTCTATGGATCAGCATTTTACGGCGATTCAATCCAGAGGGCAGAGAGAGGGCAATGACATCATCCCAAACCCACAGAGACAGGACGATAGATGTGCGTTTGTGCCGTCCAACCTCTTCGCACTCAAACACAACATGGTGACATTATAGTATTTGGACTTGGAAATGAAAAAACGATGATTGGAGAGGAAAACGACTGGATAATAATCTAAAATGTCAAACAGTTGTTGCGTTTATATGATCTACATTCAGTCCAGGAATCAAATGTACAAGGCTCCCATTTGACCAATGAGTATGTGGTACTTTCCCATGTTTAAGCTGGTTAAAACGGTCACTAGGTAACATTTATAAATCAAAGACAATGCAATGGCTGGCGCATCTGTACTCACAACTATGAAAATAACCCCCTAATGCTTGACACTGCAGACCCAGTTTAGGATGAGGAGATTAAGCCAGCCTAAGCTAATGTTGAGCATCTGGACTGACACAGATCCGGAGTCCACATCCAGAGGAAGACGTCATCCATTTACAGTGATCACAGATGCTCAGGAGTCCCACGGTGGACATCTTTAACCTTCAACCTCAGTGCTTTTTTCTAAATGTATAGACAAATATGACACGACCAAGACAAACCCCTTAATAAAGACAGAGGAAAGCGTTGTTTCCACACACAATGAGCACTTTCTTTGTGTACGGTTTGTACACAGCTGCGGGCTTTGTTGTCAAACTGATGCGGTTTGTAGTGTCTTTCTCTCACCTTGCTCCAGATCTCTTTGGTCGTACCACGGCTCATCTTCTTCAGTCACAAACTCGTCCATTCTGCCGGTTCGGAGCATCAGTGTGTCGCGGTTAACGGCTGGCCGGAAGCTCAAAGATGTGCGGATCTATCAAAGCGATACAAATAATACATGAGGCTGCAACATCTGACTTTTCCAGGCGCTTATGCCGCACACTTATGAATGCGGAAAAACACTGACTTTTTTTGAATGGCGAACAGGGAAAAGCAGTATTAAAACACTTTATCCATTTATGTTAACGGTTTCTTCCTACATAAATGTCCGCATCCGCGGTCGAGTGATCCGCTCAATGCAGCGTCAAGGCAACAATGACAGCGCAAGCGACTTACCGCATATACACGCTCCGTTATCGTCAAATGTTTCCGGCATGCCAGGAGAAATTTCCTATGGAATACAAAAAATATATCAAGCTGCTGCCATTTAGTTCTGTCACATTCAACCCCTCCCACTGCCGTGCTAAGCGCTGATATCGCTCCTCATCCCACTTCCCAACAACATCCCGTTGGTTTCGCCCGACAGATAAAGTACCCGAAATCCTACTATTGGAAAGGCAAGCCTATTAATATTCATAAGCGAAGCCTTCGCCATTGGACAACTGTAGAGCCACGTCAACAGGCTCTTTAAATATTCACAAAACGCGCGTCCGCCATTGGTTGGGGCTTGACGTTTAGCTGCGACGTAATTCATATTCAAGTAGAAGTCCTGTCAAAAATAGCCTCTGTGTTTCCTCCGAACTAAATGTGGGAAATAAGCAGGGGCGGTGCTAAGGGGGGTTAAAGTTAGGAGGATTCTAAGGGCCCATGCCCTTTAGGGGGCCCCAGAGATCTACTTTGCTTTGGTAGGGGGGGCCCAAACTCATATTTTGTCATAGGGCCCAAAGTTGCGAGCGGCGCCCCTGGAAATAAGGATATTATTTTACATTTTTACATTTATTTTTAAATAATACTTTTGATTTATTTACTTTATTTGACCAGAAAATTCTCTCTAAGAGTAGAATTCTCTCAGAGTGCCCTGGTGAAAAAAACAGCTAAAACTAGCCAAACCTGGTTTTATCTGGTCAACCAGCCTGGTGTTAGCTGGTCATAGCTGGTCAGCAGGCTGGTTTTAAAGGGGTTTTGGCCACTTTTCTAGCCTGGCCAGGCTGGGAGACCATCTAAAACCAGCTATTTCCAGCCTAGGCTGGTTTTAGCTGTTTTTAATTTACTTTTTTAACCTTTATTTAATCAGAAAATACTCTCTAAGAGTAAAAACCTCTTAGAGAGTAAAAGAGTGCCCTGGTGAAAAACAGCTAAAACCAGCCAATCTGGTTTTATCTGGTCAAGCAGCCTGGTTTTAGCTGGTCAGCAGGCTGGTTTTAGAGGGGTTTTGGCCACTTTTCCAGCCTGGCCAGGCTGGGAGACCAGCTACTTCCAGCCTAAACCACCAAGGACCAGCCAACCAGCCTAGGTTGGTTTTAGATGTGTTTTTTTTTATTTACTTTATTTAACCATAAAATACTCAAAAAAAAAAAAAAAAAAAAACTGCTAAAACCAGCCTAGGCTAGTTGGCTGGTTTTAGCTGGTCAGTAGGCTGGTTTTCGAGGGGTTTTGGCCACTTTTTCCACCTGGCCAGACTGGTCTTAGCTGGTCAAGATAGGAAACCACTAGCTACAAGCTGGAAGACCTGCTAAAACAAGCTACTTCCAGCCTAAACCAGCTAAGACCAGCCAACCAGCCTAGGCTGGTTTTAGCTGTTTTTTTTTTTTCAGTAGGGTGTCCTGGCCAGTATGGGCTGCAATGAAATCAGTTTCATCACAAATTCACAAAACAAGAACAAACTAAGACCAGTTTAAACAATTACATATTTATTTAAATATTAAATACCAGACTGTTTTCTTGAAACATTAGTGAGACTGACTATAAAATCTAACATCTTCATGTTCAATTTATTATTAACAAGTAAAATCCTTGCCGCTGGGAAATGAACTGACACGTCACCACAGGTGATTAATATTCATGAGTCAACTTACCACGCAGTGCCTTCGTCATAGTAGGAATCGTACTTTCTCCCGCCAGCGCTGCTTCTCCTCCACTGAGAAACTGCCAAACACAATAATCCGTTTGTCCGGGAATCTGAGGGCTGCTTTTACTCTGAAGAGGCATAATTAGGGGGTCTCCATTCAGCAGTGACTGTGGGCTCAATGGAGCGTTAAACTCGTTTATTTCGAGCGGGTTTCCCGCTGGGGAGAAGACAATGGCATGTTTAAGGTGTAATTTTAGAAGTGCCTAATAATAGCGCAAAACCAGATTTAATGAAAAAGGAGCCGGAAAAAAAGACAAATAAAAAATAAGCCATAATACATCCTCATGTAGAAATTAGTGTGACCGTTGCCTTTAAAAAGGTGTTTAAAACCTGTTTTCTCAATGAAGAACTACACTACCCATAATTTTTAAGAGAGATCCACCAATCAATGGAATCACTTTTTAAAAGTTTTTTTGGGGGGGCTTTTATGCCTTTTTTTATTTATTTGGATACTACAGTAGAGTGACGACAGGAAAGCACTGGGTGGAGAAAGGGGAGCAGGATCAGCAAAGGACCTCGAACTCGGGTCACTGTGAGTACAGTTGTGCTGTTTATCGACGCACTAACCACGAGGCTATTGATGCCGACAGAAAAGATCTCTTGATCTGGAAAGCATCTGCTGCGTACAAACATCTGACAGAGGTCTGTAAATTGATGTCAGTTGTACATATATTCTAAGTCATAAACATCTTAAAGACATCTAACAGACATCTATTTGACATCTGATAGGAAACATCCTATAGAAGTATTACAGATGAGCATAAATCTTCCAGATGGAAATGCAGACGTCAAATAGACATCTCTGTGATGTATGCGTGCTATCAGGGCAAATTGGAGTATACTTCCCTCATAGCACACGTAGATCATGGAGACGTCTCTTTAATATCTGCATTTACATCTGCAAGACATATTTTTGAGTGTTTTTCATGCTTTTTCATGCTCATCTGCAATACATCTATAGGATGTTTCCTATCAGATGTCAAATAGACATCTATTAGATGTCTTTAAGATGTTTATGATTTAGAATGTTTGTAAAACTGACATCTTACAAACGTCTGCCAGATGTTTGTACAAAGCAGATGATTTCCAGATCAAGAGATCTTTAACAGAGACCTTCTCTGTCGGCATCAATAGCCTCGTGGTTAGTGCGTCAACATACAGCGCAACTGGGCTCACGGCGACCCAAGTTCGAGCTCCTTTGCTTATCCTGCTCCTCTTTCTCCACCCAGTGCGTTTCTGTCGTCACTCTACTGTACTATCCAAATAAAGAAAAAAGGCGTAAAAGCTCCCCCAAAAAAATTTAAAAAAGTGATTTCTCTGATTGGTGGAACTCTATTAAGAATTATGGGTAGTGTAGTTCTTCATAACCTTAGAGGTTTGTTTTGAAATGTGTACAATACAGTTAAAAACCTACTTTTCGCAAAACCTACTTTTGCCTACGTTTTTCGACCCGATCTGAACCAAACCAGTGCTGTAAGATTCTCTGGAGAGTGAATATTAATAATTATTTAAAAAAGTTCAACTTTCAACTGACCGTCGCAAAGGGATGCCAAAACGTTAGAAAGGGGCAGGGCCACTTTTAGTAAAATGCGATAACGCATGTTCCAAGGGCATAACCGATTGTACATTGCACATTTTTTTTGCACATACATGCGACATTCAAATTATATGATAGAACTCTTA
Source organism: Garra rufa (assembly GCF_049309525.1). NCBI lineage: Eukaryota > Metazoa > Chordata > Actinopteri > Cypriniformes > Cyprinidae > Garra > Garra rufa. Next base: position 64,762,832 of record NC_133361.1, read on the forward strand.
ATTCTGGACAACTTTGCCTCTAGAACCACTGCTGTCAATCAAATTGTTTGTTAAATGATTTAGAAGAAAATACTTTTGCAAACTAGTCCTAGATTTTTTTGGTCAATATGGAAAAAAAAAACACTGCAGTACAATTCTCTGGGTCTTTCTAGGTCAATAATTACCCAAAAAAATGAAATTTACCTTTTGGGAAGGTACAACTGGGTCTTTTAGAAAAGGGACCTGTTTGTAAATGCCCAAATGCCTATAATACGGTGGCCGAGAGAGGCCAACGCGCTGCAAACAAGAAAACACATGCAAACAGAAAAAACGACAACAAATTAAGAAAACATCTTCATCGGTTTGACAACACAGGCGCTGCAAATCCTCGCAACGCAAACACAAATACGGAAACGCGCTGCAAATTCTCACAACACAACCAAACTCAGAAACGCACTGCGAACACACAAATGCGCTGCATATAGCACGGTCCACAACGGAAATGTTTCAGGGGGACCTCAAAAAGTGACGAACCCATCTGGGACCTGATTATTTTTTCAGTGGCTGTTGGTCAGAGCACAGGTGTTATCGGTGAACTATCGCCTTTTAGTGATAGTATAGTATCACTTAAAGGTGATAGTGATATAAATAATCAGGTAATATAGTGATATAAATAATCAGGTCCCAGATGAGTTTGTCACTTTTTGAGGTCCCCCTGAAACATTTCCGTTGTGGGCCGTGCTATATGCAGCGCGTTTGTTAGTTTGCAGCGCCCTCGTGTGTTCGCAGCGCGTTTCTGAGTTTGGTTGTGTTGTGAGAATTCGCAGCGCGTTTCCGTATTTGTGTTTGCGTTGCGAGGATTTGCAGCGCCTGTGTTGTCAAACTGATGAAGATGTTTTCTTAATTTGTTGTCGTTTTTTTCTGTTTGCATGTGTTTTCTTGTTTGCAGCACGTTGGCCTCTCTCGGCCACCGTACTATAAAGCCTAAATGAAAACTCAAAACTTCACAAAACCTGGTGAGCACATGCGACAGGTAATTCCTAACAAACATGCAAAGTTTTAAGGAGATAGGACCACAGCTGGCGTCATAACAGTCATAAACGTTAAAAAACATTGTATTTCTATGGTGAATTACCTGGATTTGCTAAAAATGCTTATTAATATCATTGATTTAGGTGGTTACAGGCCTGAATTTTTTCATATGTGCTTAAATGCCTTAAAGCGCTTGCAGCTATATTTTGTTTTGAAATTTCAAACTAATCACTATTTATACAAAATAGCACGGAATAGTACATAACTATGCAAATTGGGACACGTTTAGTGTTGTGACTCATCTGGGAGTTGGTTGGTTTGCTTCAAGATCCAAAACCTGTAGTAATTTGAAATCCTTGAGGAGAAATGAATGCTGAAAATATTTAGGCAACCGAGGCTGCTGGAAAACCTGGACAAGCAGCGACAAGCAAACTTACCAATTATGCCATCAATTATTCAGCATGAAGTCTTCTCTATTTTCCATTTGTGCACATTTGGCTTTTAATGTAGTTTTCATTACTGTTCACACTACATTGAGTGCATTATAAGCAGCTAATGCTACATAACAGCTATTGCGGTCTGTTCTCTGTTGCTTGACTTGAAAAATAAAACAGCATTTTTCAGCAGTTCACGTTAATGTGCAATGTACGCTTAGGCCGTCACCATACACCTGAGATACACAGCAGCATGCTGCTAAACACACAGCATCTCTGACAATAAAAGGGATTAGTGGAGCTCCAAAAGTCTGGATGAAGGGACATAATGATGGAGATCACTATCTGTCCTCGATTTTCAAGTGTTTCCAGTCTGTTTCGCTCTCACAGCGCTGAATCTTGCTGAAGAAGCCCTTGATGAGTCTCTTTGCTTGCATCTTCACTGTGGGGGAAAAAAAACGAGAAATCTTAAAATGCTAAATCAGCACTTGAAAAAAATGTATGATTCTGTTGGATTTTTATGAGGTTAAGGATAGTCTCACCTTGGCCTCGATTTGCAGTTTTTCCCTCCGTGAGAAGATGGGAGAGGAAACGGGCAAAGGATTTGAACAAATCCTGGGGGAAATGATTAAAAATGAAATTCATTCTATTAAAAGTATACCATCCAGCAGACTCATTTTTCACATCGACACTGTACCAAAAGTGTTCAATGTACAAAAGTAAACTAAATGTCTTTAAAACCAAACACTGAAATGTTTTAATATCAACAGCAAATTACTATTATAATAAATATTAAATAAAAGCATATCTGTGCAAGAAATAACTCACTGCACAAAACATAAACTATCATTCAAAAGTTAAAAAAAAAACCTTTGGGGTAAGTAAGATTATTTATTTATTGAAAGAAAACTATTTTCCACAAAAACATGAAGCAACACACCTGTTTTTCAACAATGATAATAGTAAAAAATGTTTCTAAATTAGCATATTCAAATGATTTCTAGAGAAGACTAGAGTAATGATGCTGAAAATTTGCTTTGCATCACAGAAATTAAAAATTAAATTTCAAAATATATTACAATAGAAAACAATTATTTTAAATCGTAATAAAAATTTAAAATTCAAAATAACTTTTTACTGTATTTTTGGTCAAATTTAAAATAATCTTACCACCCTCAAGCTTTTAAACGTTAGTGTATAATATATATTTTTTTAAAGTTATGAAATTTGGCAAACAGATAGAGGACAGCCTCAACATTAACCACTGAAAATTTGGAGTCTCTAACTCAAACTCTCTAGTGCCACCAACAGGTCAAATTTGCACTTATATTTCTACTTGTAACTTTTTGAACAGTAAGGTGGAGAAGCAAAATTCCTATTTTTATGGAGTAGAATGCATACCAAAATTTACATTCCTAAGGGTGAAGATCTTTTGCAATTTTTAATTTAGCAAAATAAATACTTTTTCGAACTCACCCTAGACGGTTTGTCAGATTTTTTTCACCCAAACCGGCTCATATCATCTTTAGATGATGCTGGCAAAGACTTATCAAAAGCTTTTTGATATTTTCCAAACCATTTTTTGTAAACGCATGTTAACAAAGATTGTTACCAAATTTGACAACATTTGTGCAAAAATAGACATGATTCGGATCAGACTTGGCACATGTTATACCAAGCTTGACATGAGGGCACATGTGAAGTTTCAGCACAGTGCCACCTACTGGTCAAAAAACATAAACATTTGACATTTTTGTTTATGTTTTCTGACCAGTTTGACCAAAAATCATAAAAGTACTGTTGTTAGATTGGGAACGGCATAACAAATCAAATTCCCAATTTTCTTGTGTCAGCTATTTTGAGCGTGGATTATTTCAGATTTTGTAGTATTAATAAATGCTGTATTTTTTTTTAAATGCTTTAGCGTATTGTTATGAATCTTATTTTTTAGTAGTAAAATGCTATATTTTCAAACACTTTAGCATATTGTTATTAATATTATAAATCTTATAGAAATTTGGCACACAGATAGAGGACAGTCTCATTATTAACCACAGCAAATTTGGAGTCTCTAACTCAAGCTCTCTAGCGCCACCAACAGGCCAAATGTGCATGTATGTTTCTGTTTAATAACTTTTCAACCGAATGAACTAAAAGCAAAAATCTTTTTTCCTCTCATTCCTTGGCTCAAACCGAGTCGAATGCATACCATTTCTAAAGGTCAAAATTTTTTGCCATTTCAAATTTTCTAAAAAAAAATCTATTTTTTTGTGAACTTCTCCTAGACGATTTGTCCAATTTTAACCCAAACTGGCTCAGATTATCTTCAAAGCATTCTGGCAAAAATTTATCAAAAGCTTTTTGATATGCCAAAACCATTTTCGTAAAGCGTGATAACGAATTTTGAACGAGTTTGTGCAAAAAATGGACACCAGATTCTGACCAAACTTGGTGTGTGTTATAACAAACATGACCCAAGGGCACATGAGTAGTTTTGGCGCATCACCACCTACTGATCTACTGATATATAAAAAAAATTCTGCTAATAACTAATGATCAGCTTTGCCAAAAATAATAAGATTGTCCTTGTTATAATCAGAATGGAATACCGAATTTGAATTGGTACCTTATTTTCATGTCAACTTTTTTTGGCCGTTGGTCATTTTGAGTTTTGTAGCAAAATTTTGTATCAACAAATGTCTTCAACAGGGGCCTGCATTCCTGCTCCTGGAGAGATACCTTCCTGCAAATTTCAGCTTCAACCTTAATCAATTACACCTAAACCAGCGAATCACGGTGTTCAGGGCTACTTAAAAGATTAGCTCACATCCAGAACAAAAATTTACCGATAATTTACTCACCCCCTTGTCATCCAGATGTTCATGTCTTTCTTTCTTCAGTCGTGAAGAAATTATATTTTTTGAGAAAAAAAAATTCAGAAATTTTCTCCATATAGCGGACTTCTATGGTGCCCGCAAGTTTGAACTTCCAAAAAGCCCTTTGAAGCTGCATTTAAACTGCATTTTGGAAGTTCAAACTCGTGGGCACCATAGAAGTGCGCTATATTAAGAAAATGTATAAAATGCTTTCTTCAAAAAACATAATTTCTTTATGACTGAAGAAAGAAAGACAAACATCTTGGATAAAAAGACGGTGAGTAAATTATCTGTTAATGTTCGTTCTGGAAGTTAATGAATACTTTAATTACAGAAAGGCGTGTTGAAGCTGTGTTGGAACTTGAGTCTGCAGGAAAGTAGCTCTCCAGGAGCAGGGTTGAAGCTCCTTAGCCTCAGCTTGCAGCAATATTTTCAGAACAGACATGCCAAAAAATCACCTTTGTTGCAAATTTGCCCTTTTTGTAGAACGGATCCAGGCATCGCACCACAATATCAGCAGCTTCCTTAAGTGTCACAGGCTTTTGTAAGATCTCAGCATCTCCATTCATTGCCTCAAACTGCGTCTCCTGCACCACTGGGTCAAACGTCACTCTCTTAGTGTCCCTCATCACACGGTTGCGTTTCGCAGGAGGAGACAGCGTTCTATTTTCATGTGACTAAAGAAAAAAAAAAACAGACATGACAAACAGCTCTTAAAAGATTTTCAAGATCCCTTTATAATGTTTTCAAAAAGTAATTGTGGTGTTACTTGTTCAGGTGAACTTTGTTGGGCGTCAAACTCATGATTCTCTCTGTTCGGACAAAGAAACAACAGTTCAGAACAGTGAACATGTTCAAGTCATGCAGAATAAATATCAAACTGCTCTGAGAGAGTGTCTTCCTCCATCATACCCCTGAACCTCTTGATCTGCTGTGATCTCAATGTCCATGGGCATCTCCTCTAGGTCAGGGCTCTTCTGCAGAAGAACAGCAGCGACATTCTCCGAAACACTTTCTACATCTGTGGATGTGCTATTCTTTGTTATTAAGTCAGTGTCGTTTGGTAAAGGCGAGTGATTTTGAGATCCTTCTTCCTCAGGCTCTGATACAACACTTCCTGCTTTCGCCTGAGTGGTGTCTACTTGCTTTTTTCCAAAATACTGTGATATACAGCGCATGTCTTTGGCTGCTTCTGCTAGTTTCTGCTGTTTCTTAGTGAGTCTTTTACTGGGGCTACTCAGGGAGGAAGTCATGCTGGTTTTGGCTTTGATTGGAGACGAGTCGGCAGGAGTTGTTTCACCGCTTTTCATCTTCTGTGCGTTTCCTGTTTCCACCTCCTCCTCTTCCTCACAGATGGGGTCTCCAGGTGTTTTGTCCTTCTGAGAGTTCTTCAGAAAATCTCCAGCTGTCTGAAACAAGCTGGACGAGCCACGAAATCCTGCTCCCACACGCTTCCTTTTCAACTAGAATTCGATGGAAAAGATTATTTGATCACTTTTCTGCTTTCTTGTGGATAAAACTGTAACTGTAATAATCTCTGTAAGCACAAACTGTGATCGACTCACTGAGTAGACTTCAGAGGCTAAGGTAAAGCCGTCTAGATGCTCAGACTGAGATGACGAAGAGCAGGTCGCCGTCTCTTCGTTCGATTCTGACTGTTTCTCTTCAGCAACACTTGCAGTTGCACTTTTCTTCATCTCTGACACCTGGAGAGTGGGAAAAAAATTATTTGATCCCCTGCTGATTTTGTACGTGACAAAGAAATTATCAGTCTATAATTTTAATGGTAGGTTTATTTGAACAGTGAGAGACAGAATAACAAAAAAAAACTCATTTCAAAAAAGTTATGAATCAATTAGCATTTTAATGAGTGACATAAGTATTTGATCCCCTATCATTCAGCAAGATTTCTAACTCCAAGGTGTCTTTTATACAGGTAACAAGCTGAGATTACGAGCACTCTCTTAAAGGGATTGCTCCTAATCTCAGCTTGTTAACTGTATAAAAGACGCCTGTCCACAGCAGCAATAAATCAATCAGATTCCAAACTCTCCACCATGGCCAAGACCACATTAGCTTTAAATGAGATGATATTAACATGCAGCGGAGCATTCGTAACACTTACTCTCTTGAGAACTGCAGCCTTGTACAGGTTTGCTGATTTACTGGCTCTGAAGATCTCGTGCTCTATTTCTACAGCCTGATAAAGTGTGTCAGAGCTACACAAGGAGAGAACACATTTGAAGGAAATAATATAAATTAAGCACATCTGTTTTGAGCAGAAAATCAGCATATTACACTGATACTCATGCAACACTGAAGACTGGGGTAATGATGCAGAAAACGTATTCATTTTAAATTGTAATATCAAAATATTGCTGCTTTTACTGTATTTTTACCCAAAAAAATACAGCATTGGTAAGCATAAAATGCTTATTTCAAAACATTAAAACAATCTCTTATGACTCTCAACTTTTGAAATGCGTACATACAGTGCCTTGCAAAATTATTTATACCCCTTCATTTCTTTTACATTTTGTTATGTTGCTGCCTTATGTTAAACTGCTTTAAATTACTTTTTTCCCCACATCAATCTACACTCCCTACTCCATAATGGCAACGCAAAAAATAGGTTTTTAACATTTGTGCAAATTTATTAAATATAAAAAACTTAAAAGATCCCGTTGCATAAGAATTCATACCCTTTTCTGGGACACTGGAAATTTAGCTCAGGAGCATTCATATTGCTTCTAGATGTTACTACACTTCGAGTGGAGTTAAACTGTGGCAAATTCATTTGAATGAGTCTGATTTAGAAAGGCATATACCTCTCAGAAAAGGTCTAACAGCTGAAAATGCATATCAGAGCAAAAAGTCCTGAGGTCAAGATAACTGCCTGTAGAGCTCAGAGACAGACTTGTGTTAAGGCAATGATCTAGGGAAGAGTTCAGAAAAAAAAAATTGCTGCATTGAAGGTTCACAGAAGCATGTAGCCTCCATTATCCATAATGGAAGATGATTGGAACAACTAGGACTCTAGAAAATGTCTTCCAGCCCTCATCCAAGCTGACAGACCTTGAGAGGTGAAAAGCTGAGGCAAAGAATGGCAGATAATTGCCAAATGCAGATGTGCAAAGCTTGTCACATCATACCCAGAAAGAATTCAGGCTGTAAAGGTGCTTCAACTACGTACTGAGTTAAGGGTATGAATACTTATGCAATCTACTTATTTCAGTGTTTTATTTTTAATATCTTTATCATTATTATGGGGTATGGATGTGGGGAAACGCTAATTTAAAGCAGTTTAACATAATGCTGCAACCAAACGTGAATAGAATGAAGGGGTGTGAATACTTTTGCAAGGCACAATATGTATAAACATTTATTAAGAACACATATTCATTCATTGTTGGTGTGATGTCTGTATTACCTGTATGAAAACTCTGCTGCCCCCCTGTGGTTGGTCAGACACTCCTGCAGGAGAGACAGGCAATGCTCTCTGCTCTAAAACACACACAAAACATTCTTCAGCTCAACCAATCATATTCTGATCTCAGTTTAGACTTTGAATATGCAGAGGTTTGACACTAAAATGCACGTATTTATCAGTAGAGGGCAGCACTGCACATCTGATCTCAGAACATTGTCATATGCAGAACAAAGAATACTGGAAATCTCATGGCAAACAGCTTTTCAGACAGGATATATATATATATATATATATACACACACATACACACTGCAGCTCAGACTCAAAAAGTCTCTTATGCTTATAAAAGTTCCATTAATCTGATCAAAAATACAGAAAAGTAATATTATGAAATGCTATTGCAATTCAAAGTAACAGTTTTTTTTTTATATATACTTTAAAATGTAATTTATTTCTGTGATGCGAAGCTGAATTTTCATCAGCCATTACTCCAGTCTTCAGTGTCTCTTGACCCTTCAGAAATCATTCTAATATACTTTTTAATATAGTAATTTACTACTTTTATTATCAATGTTGGAAACAGTTGTGCTGCCGAATATTTTTTCGGAACCTGTGCTACTTTTTTCAGGATTCTTTGACGAATACAAAGTTGAAAGGAACAGCATTTATTCAAAATAGAAATCTTTTCAAACAATATAAGTCTTTACTGTCACTTTTTATCAGTTTAACACATCCTTGCCAAATAAAAGTTGCTTTCTTTATTAACGTCTTTCAAAGAGAGAAAGAAAAAAAAAATATATGTACTGACCCCAAACTTTGAACAAAGTGTTTGGATACAAAAGTTTTCTATTTTAAATAAATGATGTTCTTTTTAACGTTTTATTTATCAGAGAATTTAAAAAAAAAAAAAAGCATCACAGGTTCCAAAAAAATATTAAGCAGAACAACTGTTTCCAACACTAATAATAAATCAGCATATTAGAATGATTTCTAAAGGATCATGTGACTCTGAAGACTGGAGTAATGATTCAGCTTTGCATCTCAGGAATAAATTACAATTTAAAGTATATTAAAATAGAAAACCACTATTCTAAATTGCAGATTTTTTTTCTGCATTTTTAATCAAATAAACAGCCTTGCTGAGCAGAAAAGTCTTTATGAAAAAGCATTAAAATAAATATATATAACATAATCATATGTCTGTTTACTTTCATATTTCATGTGTAGAACAGTAGAAAATTTTTTTAATAATTTGTTTTCTCGCTCTGACTCGTATAACAATGGTGCACCTGGAAGAAAACGGACAGTGTTCTCTTCCAGATCACATAATCGAGTGGAGAATTAATAGAACTTATATTAAGAATAACCATCTGTTCTCAGATGCGATGATAACAAGAGCGCATCCCCTTCTCTCTCGGAATACTCTTCTTCTGTGTTTGTTTATACTGATTTTCGAAACAGTGCCACCCCTCTCGTCCTTTTGTGCAACAGCAGCTGCTCCGGGCACGTGATGTAATGCTCAAATCTTATTGGACGGGCTTGTTTTTGCTTTGCGAAACTGAAAAGATTCGTCGAACTAATTAAAAAAACGCTTTTTCGGTGCGCGGATGTTCGTGGCCTATGTGGAAGCATCCATAGGAATCTGTTGTTTTAAACCAGCGTGTCATCATGTCCGATATTTGCTTCGCTATTTTGCATTCAGTGTGGAAAGGCCTTAATATGAACTGTCATTTAAAAAATCCTCCTATAAAGCATATCAAATGGGTGCGAAACAGTTTTGAGGATGTGGTGTTACCTTCACTGTGAGTTTGGGGATTCTCTGACTGCTGGCATCCTTCAACATGCAGTCAGCATCTGAGAAACACAAACAGTGTTCAAAGCTGTTCCTGGAGGGCCAGTGTTCTTCAGAATTTAGCTCCAGCCCCAATTAAACACACCTGAACCAAGGCTATAAAAGTTTTTAGACTCACTAGAAACTTCCAGCAAGTGTGTGTAGCTAAAATCTGCTAGAAATTGGCTTTAATCAGCAGGACTGGACTCTACTTTAAAAAACTGACACACTGTTGAATTTATTGTATCATAAGAAGACATTTCTTCATATGTCCTGAGCACAGAAAAGTAACAACTTTGGAACTGACCTGGTGGAACAAACGTCTCCTTGGCCACATCTGAACCCTATAAATAAGAAAACAAGTTGATGACAATATCATTGGTTTAACATGCTCACATGTCTGTATTTTCCTGAGAGCAACAACTCTCTGCCCAGACACCAAAGTTATTACCAATACTAACAAATCATGATTAATGACTAGATGTTTATTGAAATTTGAGTCATGCTTCCTTTGCAAACTCAAGGTCAACGATTTTGTAATATGTAACTTGTATTGAGAAAGTAAATAGCGTGTTTGGATGTCATGTTTTCTAAAGAGGGAAAACTGAAGATCATGTAGAGCCTCTTTCTGTACAGCTCAACTTTATGGGGGAGGCCTCCAACACACAGCTGGAAAACACATGTGGAGGAGAGAGAGAGAAACAAGAGAGCGAGAGATATGGAAGAATGTTCTGGCACAGACTCAGACTGCGAGGGCGAACCAAAGGAGGATTGTAGTTGAGTTGTTTTTCCATGTTTCATGAAACAAAAAAACTGTAATTACATTTTTTTTGTGCGCACCACTGTCCAAAAGTTTGGGCTTTGTAAGATTTTGGAAAGAGGAGTAATGATGCTGAAAATTCAGCTTTAACAACACAGAAATAAATTACATTTTAGGATGTAATACAACAGCAAACAGTTATTTTTAATTGTAATAATATTTCAGAATATTATTTGTTTTTATTTTATTTTTACCAAATAAATGCAGCCTTGGAGAGCCGAACTCTTTTTAAAAACACTTAAGAAATTTTACCAACTCCAAACTTTTGAACAGTTGTTTATTTTCTGCATTTGCCATTTATAATGAGAATCACTACTGGGAATCCTGGGAATTTAAAAAACAAGGGGGGAATAAAGAAAGAAAATAACTGGACTCAGTACACATTGTCTCAACATCGGCAATGCAAGATTTAGACGACATGCATTTATTGTTAAAACTAAAAGTGCTGCATAACGACACAAAATGTAAGCGTCAAAAAAAACAATGAGGTTGAGTTTGTTTGGTCAAGATTTCCATGACAATCTCCTCCAAATCTTTATAGTTTTCATTGTGGAACATCTTTTATAATATAACTTATCCATGGTTGGTAATGGAATCTTTTATGGAAGGCAGTTTTTTGCCAATGACTTCTCGCAATTGCAAGTTTACATCACATGACTTTTTTCTTAGAATTCCAAGGTATAAACTCGCAATTACGAATTATACAGTAAGAAATGCAAGATACAAACATGAAATTATACAAAATTAGTTGCATACTACAATTTTTCTCAGAATTGGACTTCTCGCAATAGCACTCAAATTGTGAGAACTTCAAGATATAAACTCTTCAATTACAAAACTCTATTGCGAGAAAAAAGTCAGAATTGAGAGAAACTCTCAATTGCGAGAAAAAAAGTCAGATTTGCAAGATATTAACTCAATTGTGAGAAAAAAAGGTCAGAATTGAGAAAAACTCTCAATTAAGAGAGAAAAGTCCGATTTGCGAGATATAAACTCGCAGTTTCAAGAAAAAAGTCACAACTGCAATACATAAACTTGATTGCAAGAAAAAAAGTCAGATTTGCCAGATATAAACTTACATTTGTATGAAAAAAGTCAGAACATCGAGATATAAACTCAGTTCCAAGAAAAAAAAGTCAGAACTGCAAGGTACAAACTCTCAATTGCGAGAAAAATGTCAGATTTGCAAGATATAAATTTGCAATCTCCAGAAAAAAAAAACAGTCAGAATTGAGATATTTAATTCAATTGAGATATAAAAAACAGATTTGCAAGATATAAGCCTGCAATTGTGAGTCCGAAGTCCGAATTGAGATATAAACTCTCAATGCCATGAAAAAAAGTCAGATTTGCGAGATATAAACTCAGTTGTGAGAAAAAAAGTCAGATTTGTGAGGTACAAACTCTCAAATGCACGAAAAATGTCAGATTTGCAAGATATAAATTTGCAATCGCCAGATAAAAAAACAGTCAGAATTGAGATATTTAATTCAATTGAGATATAAAAAACAGATTTGCAAGATATAAGCCTGCAATTGTGAGTCCGAAGTCCGAATTGAGATATAAACTCTCAATGCCATGAAAAAAAGTCAGATTTGCGAGATATAAACTCAGTTGTGAGAAAAAAAAGTCAGATTTGTGAGGTACAAACTCTCAAATGCGCGAAAAATGTCAGATTTGCAAGATATAAATTTGCAATCGCCAGATAAAAGGTCAGAATTGAGAAAAACTCAATTACGACAGAAAAGTCAGATATGCGAGATATAAACTCGCAGTTTCAAGAAAAATGTCACAACTGCAAGTTATAAACTTGATTTCAAGAAAAAAAGTCAGATTTGTGAGATACAAACTCGCAACTGGCAGAAAAAAAGTCAGAACGTCGAGATACAAAACTCCCAATTGCAAGAAAAAAAGTCAGATTTGCGAGATATAAACTCCCGATTGCAAGAAAAAAAGTCAGAACTGCAAGGTACAAACTCTCAATTGTGAGAAAAACGTCAGATTTGCAAGATATAAATCTGCAATCGCCAGAAAAAAACAGTCAGAATTGAGATATTTAATTCAATTGAGATATAAAAAACAGATTTGCAAGATATAAGTCTGTTCCGAATGGAACCAATCTTGGAAAACCTCTGTATGAGCCTGACCACTGTAGTGTAACTCATTTCAGGGTGTTACTGAACCTCTAATAGTCTTGGCCATCTTTGTGGAGAGCAACAATTCTAATTCTCAAATCCTCAGAGAGTTCTTTGCCATGAGATGCCATGTTGAACATCCAGTGGTCAGTATGAGAGAATTGTACTTAAAGCATCTAATTTTAACTGCTCTAATACAAGATACATAACTTTGTATGGCTCTGTCAAGCATGATGAATAGGATATGTGGCTTTGCATGGTTAAACAACATACTGCTGTTATCACTTAGGGTGTACTCACTTTTGTTGCCAGCTATTTTGACAATAATGGCTGTATGTTGAGGTATTTTCAGAGGACAGTAAATCTATACTGCTATACAAGCTGCACATTGGCTACTCTAAAATATATCCAAGTTTTATTTCTATAATATTGTCCCTTGAGAAGATATGCTGAAATGGTTGCTGAAATGTAAGGGGTGTACTCATTTTGTGACATACTGTAAACCCAATTACAAGAAAAAAAAAGGCAGCTTTGCAAGATAAACTCATCAACTGCATGGAAAAAAGAGATATAAACTCAACAATCCAAGAAAAAAGAGTGAGAACTTCGAGTTTACCCCACAATTCATAAAAAGTCAGAAGTGCTATATGTAAATGCTCACAATATCCTTGTTTTATTTTTTATTTAGTATCAGAAATGCTTCCATTATCTTTTTAGGGTGAAAATTACATGAAAATTGTTACATACATTTTACATAGTTTCTAGTGAGTGCTCTGTTCGTGCGCTCACCTTTCTCAGACTCATCTGTTTCTTGAAGAGATTTCCGAACTGTTTCTTCCTCTTCTCTGTGTCATCTTCCTCATCGTCCCATTCCTCATCATATCTGAACACACATACACAGAACCTCTTAGTCACAGGCTAACAGCTCTGATCATACATTATGGCTGCTTCAGTAAGAGGTCAGCTGACCTCTCAAACCCGTAACCCTTCCTGCCTCCAGCGTAGAGTGTAGGGTCAAAGCCGAAGGGTCCCTTGGGTGCCGTGCTCTGTGCCGGGCCGGTTCTGGTGCTAAGGGCGGCTGCTCTTGCCAGCTGAGCACGCACAAGTTTGGGGTCACGGCAGAAGTCACACGCGCCAGCGCAGTTGGGCTTCTGATTGCCAAAAAACTGAGAGATGGTGGCATGTCTGCACCTGGAAATGAAAAATTATGGAACCATTAAAAAGAATACAAAATAAATCTAAACTCTCATGAAATGGAACACACACACACACAAAAAAAACCCTGTAAAAAATGACTGTAAAAAGATATTCTTCACTACACTACTAGTTCTGGTTCTGTTGACTTTAGACATGTCACACTGCTCTAACTTTATTAGATCTTAGATAATAGATAGCGTTTTTGTTTTATTTTTGTACAAAGAACAGAAGGTGTTTTCTACAAGAATAAATAGGCTTGCGCACATACATCCTGTATAGTGTGAACTCTAAAATAGAGACGTGCGCTTCTCACTTCACTGACTTCTGGGTTTCAGGTTTCAGAGTCTGAAATAGCTGGTAGGGCCAGAGAGAGGAAAACCCTCCCAAAACACATTTACATGGCTTGACACACAAAGACCCACTGTGCCAACACTGCCGCCCTTAACCAGAGCCCTATTCCACGCTCTTACTGTTCACTAGACCACTTTTCCCATTAGTGATTTTCCTCTTAAGGCACATACAGAACAATGCTTTCCTCCTTTCTAAATACAAACACAAAATGTCTGAAACTTCCATATGGAACTTCATGGTCAGTGTTGGGGAAAGTTACTTTTAAAAGTAACGCATTACAATATTGCGTTAATCCCTAAAAAATAACAAATTACATTACTTAGTTAATGTTACTTTTGTGTTACTTTTTGAATCTGGGCAGGGCTGGTTTGTTTGTTTGTTTGTTTGTTTTTAACAGGGTTCGTACAGTTAAAGTAAAATAAAATGTCTTTTCAAGCACTACTTTTTTGATTTTTTAAAGGACTTCAATCAAAGATCTCACTCATCAAACAATGTCTTATCTTTTAAGTTCTAAAATAAAGATATTAGAATAGATAAAAATATACTAATAGTTATAAAATGATACACAATGTTCCGATCTAAATAAAATGATTTGCGCTCCGAAATCCCATTCTAAATCAAGTGATTCATGATCCGTGCTCTGAAGTTACATTCTAAAGCAAAAGATTCATGAGCCCGCTCCGAAGTTCTGATCTGAAGCAAAAGATTCACGAACCTGCTCCGAAGTTCAGATCTAAATGAAATGATTTGCGATCTCACTCTGAAATCCCACTCTAAATCAAATGTTTCATGATCTGTCCTCCGATGTTCTGATCGGAAGCAAAAGATTCACGAACCCGCTCCGAAGTTCCGATCTAAATCAAAAGATTTGCGAACTACCTCTGAAATCCCATTCCAAACCAAATGATTCATGATTCGCACTCTGAAGTTTCGATCTGAAGCACAAGATTCACAATCCTGCTCCGAAGTTCAGATCTAAATCAAATGATTTGCAATTCACGCTCTGAAGTTCCGATCTGAAGTAAAAGATTCACGAACCCGCGCCGAAGTTCCGATCTAAATCAAAAGATTTGCAAACTCGCTCTGAAATCCCATTCCAAATCAAATGATTCATGATTTGCACTCTGAGGTTCCATTCTGAAGCAAAAGATTCAGGAACCCACTCCAAAGTTCCGGTTTAAATTAAATGATTTGCAATCCGTGCTCTGAAGTTCCATTCTGAGGCAAAAGATTCACGAACCCGCTCCAAAATCCCGATCTTAATGAAATGACTCGTGATCTGTGCTCAGAGGTTCCAATCTGAAGCAAAATATTCACAAACCTGCTCCGAAGTTCTGATCTAAATTAAATGATTTGCAATTCACGCTCTGAAATCCCATTCAAAATCAAATGATTCATGATTCGCGCTCTGAAGTTTCGATCTGAAGCACAAGATTCACAAACCTGCTCCGAAGTTCTGATCTAAATTAAAAGATTTGCAATTCGTGGTCTAAGGTTCCATTCTTAAGCAAAAGATTCACAAACCAACTCCAAAATCCCGATCTAAATGAAATGACTCTTGATCTGTGCTCCGAGGTTCTGATCTGAAGCAAAAGACTCAAGAACCTGCTCAGAAGTTCAGATCTAAATCAAATGATTTGCAATTCACACTCTGAAGTTCCGATCTGAAGTAAAAGATTCACGAACCCGCTCCGAAGTTCCGATCTAAATCAAAAGATTTGCAAACTCGCTCTGAAATCCCATTCCAAATCAAATGATTCATGATTCGCACTCTGAAGTTTCGATCTGAAGCAAAAGATTCAGGAACCCACTCCAAAGTTCCGGTTTAAATTAAATGATTTGCAATCCGTGCTCTGAAGTTCCATTCTGAGGCAAAAGATTCACGAACCCGCTCCAAAATCCCGATCTTAATGAAATGACTCGTGATCTGTGCTCAGAGGTTCCAATCTGAAGCAAAATATTCACAAACCTGCTCCGAAGTTCAGATCTAAATCAAATGATTTGCAATTCGTGGTCTAAGGTTCCATTCTGAAGCAAAAGATTCACAAACCAACTCCAAAATCCCGATCTAAATAAAATGACTCATGATCTGTGCTCCTAGGTTCTGATCTGAAGCACAAGATTCACAATCCTGCTCCGAAGTTCAGATCTAAATCAAATGATTTGCAATTCACGCTCTGAAGTTCCGATCTGAAGTAAAAGATTCACGACCCCGCTCCGAAGTTCTGATCTAAATCAAAAGATTTGCGAACTACCTCTGAAATCCCATTCCAAACCAAATGATTCATGATTCGCGCTCTGAAGTTTCGATCTGAAGCACAAGATTCACAAACCTGCTCCGAAGTTCTGATCTAAATTAAATGATTTGCAATTCGTGGTCTAAGGTTCCATTCTGAAGCAAAAGATTCACAAACCAACTCCAAAATCCCGATCTAAATAAAATGATTTGCAATTCACGCTCTGAAGTTCCGATCTGAAGTAAAAGATTCACGACCCCGCTCCGAAGTTCCGATCTAAATCAAAAGATTTGCGAACTACCTCTGAAATCCCATTCCAAACCAAATGATTCATGATTCGCGCTCTGAAGTTTCGATCTGAAGCACAAGATTCACAAACCTGCTCCGAAGTTCTGATCTAAATTAAATGATTTGCAATTCGTGGTCTAAGGTTCCATTCTGAAGCAAAAGATTCACAAACCAACTCCAAAATCCCGATCTAAATAAAATGACTCATGATCTGTGCTCCTAGGTTCCGATCTGAAGCACAAGATTCACAATCCTGCTCCGAAGTTCAGATCTAAATCAAATGATTTGCAATTCACGCTCTGAAGTTCCGATCTGAAGTAAAAGATTCACGAACCCGCTCCGAAGTTCCGATCTAAATCAAAAGATTTGCGAACTACCTCTGAAATCCCATTCCAAACCAAATGATTCATGATTCGCGCTCTGAAGTTTCAATCTGAAGCACAAGATTCACAAACCTGCTCCGAAGTTCTGATCTAAATTAAATGATTTGCAATTCGTGGTCTAAGGTTCCATTCTGAAGCAAAAGATTCACAAACCAACTCCAAAATCCCGATCTAAATAAAATGACTCATGATCTGTGCTCCTAGGTTCCGATCTGAAGCACAAGATTCACAATCCTGCTCCGAAGTTCAGATCTAAATCAAATGATTTGCAATTCACGCTCTGAAGTTCCGATCTGAAGTAAAAGATTCACGAACCCGCTCCGAAGTTCCGATCTAAATCAAAAGATTTGCGAACTACCTCTGAAATCCCATTCCAAACCAAATGATTCATGATTCGCGCTCTGAAGTTTCGATCTGAAGCACAAGATTCACAAACCTGCTCCGAAGTTCTGATCTAAATTAAATGATTTGCAATTCGTGGTCTAAGGTTCCATTCTGAAGCAAAACATTCACAAACCAACTCCAAAATCCCGATCTAAATAAAATGACTCATGATCTGTGCTCCTAGGTTCCGATCTGAAGCACAAGATTCACAATCCTGCTCCGAAGTTCAGATCTAAATCAAATGATTTGCAATTCACGCTCTGAAGTTCCGATCTGAAGTAAAAGATTCACGAACCCGCTCCGAAGTTCCGATCTAAATCAAAAGATTTGCGAACTACCTCTGAAATCCCATTCCAAATCAAATGATTCATGATTCGCACTCTGAAGTTTCGATCTGAAGCAAAAGATTCACAAACCTGCTCCGAAGTTCTGATCTAAATTAAAAGATTTGCAATTCGTGGTCTAAGGTTCCATTCTGAAGCAAAAGATTCACAAACCAACTCCAAAATCCCGATCTAAATGAAATGACTCGTGATCTGTGCTCAGAGGTTCCAATCTGAAGCAAAATATTCACAAACCTGCTCCGAAGTTCCGATCTAAATCAAAAGATTTGCAAACTCGCTCTGAAATCCCATTCCAAATCAAATGATTCATGATTCGCACTCTGAAGTTTCGATCTGAAGCAAAAGATTCACAAACCTGCTCCGAAGTTCTGATCTAAATTAAATGATTTGCAATTCGTGGTCTAAGGTTCCATTCTGAAGCAAAAGATTCACAAACCAACTCCAAAATCCCGATCTAAATGAAATGACTCGTGATCTGTGCTCAGAGGTTCCAATCTGAAGCAAAATATTCACAAACCTGCTCCGAAGTTCCGATCTAAATCAAAAGATTTGCAAACTCGCTCTGAAATCCCATTCCAAATCAAATGATTCATGATTTGCACTCTGAGGTTCCATTCTGAAGCAAAAGATTCAAGAACCCACTCCAAAGTTCCGGTTTAAATTAAATGATTTGCAATCCGCGCTCTGAAGTTCCATTCTGAAGCAAAAGATTCACAAACCCGCTCCAAACTCCTGATCTAAATCCAAAGATTTGCGATCCGCACTACAAAGCCCTGATCTGAATCAAAAGATTTGCGATACTTGATTCAATTGGAGCGCTTTGAAACAGTGAATGGTTTAATTGATTGAGAGTTTCGAAAAGCTCAGTTTCACCCATAACTATACATGCTTTGTAAAGGCATTAAAAGTGATGTCGAAATTCAAAAATGAATGGCTCTTTTAATTTGATGGTTTTTGCTGGTGAAGTCATGAGTCTGAATCAATCGGAGCAGTTCCAGCATAAATGACGACTTAAGTGATTCAGTTCATCTTCCTCTTTTCAAGTCTTCAATCGCACATTTGCGACACTGTCAGCAGAACTACTGGCTTAGCTTCCTAGTTTTATGACATTAACTGAAATAATCTGAAAAAAAAAAAGTATGTTTTTTGAATTTTCGTGAATTTTGCCTGAAAACATATGTGCTTATTTAAAAAATTAAACACTTATTTCATAGGTACAGTGTTTTTCAATAATTCAAGCACTTTTCAAGTACCTCTTCAGAAATGTTGCTGTTTTCAAGGGTTTTCAAGGGTTTTCCAGGCCTAACATTTCAAAAGTCAAACTACTATCTAATTATATAACTAGCGTTCCTTGTAACGCATTACCCCAACACTGTTCATGGTAAACAAACTGAACACAAAAGCAGAACAAAAACTGAGATGAAGTAGAATGTGTAAAAAAAAACTAAACAAAACACATTCACACTTACAGGTGTGAAAGTTTCCTCGTCTGTATGACAGAGAGAGCAAATAAACTAACTGTAAATAAACTATATGTGCCCAAGTCAAGTTTTATCCAAAAGATTGTCTTGAATAGACATTGCAAATGTACTTATTTATTTATTTATTGCTTGTCTTCTTGTTTTTGGAGTAAAAAGTAACCTCAAAAACACGTTTAACACTATATTATATAAGATACACTGATGTGACGTATTGAAATAAACAAATTTCCTACATTTTAGTGCCAGGAATGTGTTTTGGGCCAGGAATTCAGTATGCAGACATACACACACACAAGCATTATAACACAAAACAGTCACTTTCAAAGGGACCTCAAGACTTTGTTTGACAAAAGGAGAAAAAAAAAAGTTTCCACGGTGATTTGAGGGGAGGAGAAAGGACGGGGCCAGACAAAAAGGGGGTGGGGTGGACTTCGTAAACAGAGAGAGAGAGAGATCCAGACTGACAGAACGTATGGTGTGTGCTGTAGGAGTTACACAGCCTATCCCAAAAGACTCGTCATACTGGAAATCTCAAACACTGGAGGCCACACACAGCATGACTGCACAGCAGCTAGACTCTCAGCGGTTCACGACAACTGTGTGACGGGACCAAGCGCTCAAAACTTTACACAAGTTCATGTGAGGAGTGTTACACGGGACGAGAGCTACAAACTGGAAGCAAGGTGAGAGAAGACAACATTGGGGTGTATGTGTGTAGATCTGTGTCCTCGAATAACGGCGAGACTGTGAGCATGAAAATAATGACACGGTCAGCAGAAATCAATTTGTGCTTGGCACATCGACAACCTCCAAAAACATTTACAAAGCAGACATGGGGGGAGAAAAGTTAAACAGCACAGCGGCTCACAAAAGAATCTGAACGTTCAAACTGTATACAAAGCATTAGGTAACAAGTGGCATTATTTTAAAGTAAGGCTGGGCTATATATGTTTTGTGCACTTTCAGTTTTCTGAAAACTGTAACATTGGACTATTTCCCAAACTGCCCTTGACTCATAATGCATAGGAACAGTGACTGATCCATTTCCAACAAATAACTTGTGTAATCATTTAAAGTGTGTGTGTGTGTGTGTGTGTGTGTGTGTGTGTGTGTGTGTGTGTGTGTGTGTGTTTTTAAATGTGTATGAAAACACTGCTGTTTCTATATAGTTGAGTCAAAAGTTTACATACACCTTGCAGAATCTGCAAAATGTTAATAATTTGACCAAAATAAGAGGAATCATATTCATACTAAATTATTTTTTATTTAGTACTGACCTGAATAAGATATAATTCTACATGAAAGACTTTTACATATTGTCCACAAGAGAAAATAATAGTTGAATTTATAAAAATGACCCCCCGTTCAAAAGTTTACATACACGCTGTTTTTTTTTAGTGATAGTTGTTCATGAGTCCCTTGTTTGTCCTGAAACAGTTAAACAGCCTGCTGTTCTTCAGAAAAATCTTTCAGGTCCCACAAATTCTTTGGTTTTTCAGCATTTTTGTGTATTTGAACCCTTTCCAACAATGACTGTATGATTTTGAGATCCATCTTTTCACACTGAGGACAACTGAGGGGCTCACATGCAACTATTGCAGAAGGTTCGAACGGTCACTGATGCTCCAGAAGGAAAAACCATGCATTTTGAACAGAATGAGGATGTGTACATTTTGCATTTTTGGCCTAAATATCACATGTTTTTTATTTAGTCCTGCCCTTTAGAAGCTACAGAAGATACTTAATAACAAAATAAGTAACCTGATCTTTTCAGGGTAAATGTTTTCACCTCAAAATCATACCGTTATTGTTGGAAAGGGTTCAAATACACAAAAATGCTGAAAAACCAAATAATTTGTGGGACCTGAAAGATTTTTCTGAAGAACAGCAGGCAGTTTAACTGTTCAGGACAAACATGGGATTTATGAACAACTATCACTAAACAAACAAACAAACAAACAAACAAACAAACAAACAAACAAAAAAAAAAACTGCTGTGGATCATTCAGGTAACAACACAGTATTAAGAATCAAGTGTATGTAAACTTTTGAACAGGATCATTTTTATAAATTCAACTATTATTTTCTCTTGTGGACTATATGTAAATGTCTTTTATATTCAGG
The DNA here is from genome assembly GCF_049309525.1 of Garra rufa. Lineage (NCBI taxonomy): Eukaryota > Metazoa > Chordata > Actinopteri > Cypriniformes > Cyprinidae > Garra > Garra rufa. The sequence goes on from NC_133361.1 coordinate 64,784,158, forward strand.
TCAGCACTTAATAAAATCATTTTGTATGATCCTCTTATTTTAGTCAAATAATTAACATTTTGCAGATTCTGCAAGGTGTGTGTAAACTTTTGACTTAAACTGTAACTGTGCATCATATGGATGCATACAAAGAGAAAAAATGTATGCGATTCCTCATTGAAAGAACATGTCTTGATTTTACTGCGTTTCTGTTCTTACACATTTCAAGCAAAGCGTTTCTCAAAAAAATGACTGTTGATTTGAATGCCAAAACTAAATCAAAGCACAATGCACTGCAGACATGCAAAGCCATGCTTTTGAGTCATGGCATGAGTAAAATTCATTAATGAATCGCTGGTTTGACAACTCACATCTGAAAGATAAGTTCAAAGCGAACATGACACAAACGCTTTCTGCCAATCTCCTATTAAAGACTCTCTAGTTTCATCAGATTTATAAAAGACAGAAACAGCCATATCTGTCAACATTTGGGTGATTTAAAGATGACTTATCATGAAAATCTGACTTTTTAAAGGGGTCATCGAATGCAAAACTCACACTTTTACATGTTGTTTGAACATAGATGTGTGTTGGAAGTGTGTGCACAACCACCCTATAATGATAAAAATCCACCCAGTGTTTTTTTTTTTTATTCATATAAATCATAACCCCTTTTTTAAATCAAGCCATTCTCAGTTTCTTGTCTGGTCCATAGTGAAAATATGAAAAAGGACAACCCAGTACATTTTGTTTTGGTAAGCCTTTCTCTGCAAGCCTGTGGAAAAAAACGAGCCACTCAGGTTTCACTGTAGATGTAGAAAGTGGGGTCTTATTATAATATTGCCGCCCCTTAATCTGCACGTTTCCACCCTACAACATTTTTGTAAGCGACAGTGATGAACCATTTCTAGCCCCATGGCAAAAGTTTAAGCTGTGATGCTTGATTCAACTTCCCGCATCTGCTACCTGTACAGATACCTGTAACAGCGCAACTGGGTTGTAGATTGGCAGGTTGCCAGGTTGAGGTCACAAATAGGTTGAAATTTGTACGAGGTGTCGATTGTGGAAGTAGGACGCATTTCATCAAAGATCTGGAAACTGGACAACCTTGGAATAATATGCTGATGTGATTATTCATATTAAGAGGTTTTGGCCATACAAATTACGGGAGGTTCCCGGGAGAAATAACAAAACGGCAGATGGGTGTGAAATACGGGAGACTCCCAGGAAAAACAGGAGTGTTGACAGGTATAGATACAGCTGTACCGCTTCTCTATGAAAACAATCAAGCTCCTAGAGACGTGCTGTGGGTGGAGCTAAAGAGCCACGAGACCACACAGCTTTTGCGTAGCAGATACTGACATAAATAATTCCCTTGGGTTCTTTGGGAAACCAAACCAAACTAAAAACACACTTCTTTGGTGACATTGTTGATTTCGTGTAACAAGATAGAAAGTCCTCTCCTCGAATCAAGCACGGTGCTCTTGCTCTGGTTGATGTGCACGCTCTTCCAAGAAAAGTCCCTATATTAGGAATCCCACCCTTTATGATGTCACACAGGGCCATACGCTAAAAAAAAACTTTCCGAAACTTATTCGAAACTTGAAGGAGTGTACCATAGAAATATCCCATCACACGTCCAACACATTTTTTTAAACTTTGGCCATGTTTAGCATGAGACACTAACTCTTTAATGTAAAGCAATATAATGTAAAGTTACGGAAGCCCATTTCCGCCACTGAATAAATTGTGACTGACCATTGTGAGTTTATATCTCACAATTCTAACTGTTTTTCTCAGAATTGTGGGACATAAACTCGCAACTGCGATGTTATAAAGTCAATTGCAATATAAACTCTTAATTCTGAGAAAAAAGTCAAAATTGGGGGTCTATATCTTGCGATTCTGACTTTATAACGCCCAATTGTAAGTTCATATCTCACAATTGAGGAAAAAGTCAGAATTGTGAGTTTATAACTCAATTTTTAGTTTTTGTCTCGCAATTCTGACTTCATAACTCGCAATTTTAAGTTTATCTCTCACAATTCTGACTTTATAGCTCGTAACTGCAAGTTAATATCTCACAATTCTGATAGAAAAAGTCAGAATTTTAAGATAAATAGTCACAATAAGCTTTTTCAAATTATTATTTTCAGTGTTGGAAACAGGTTTCCATATGAAATAGCTTCAATGGACAATGTAATCGCATTTAAAAAAGGAAATCCAAAGCAAGGAATGATGCTTTCATCAGCAGGGTTAATTTTGTACCGTGATGGCACACCCACAGGTCTCCGTCCTGTTGGAACCACACCCACCACAGCAGAAATGTAATTACTAGCTCAACTTGCAGGTTTTGTTTTTGATTTTTTTTTTTTTCTCTCTAGTTGCTTTAAGTACCAACTGTGAAACGGAAGAAAGATACAGTTTCCACACAGGAAACATTGTGCACGCATGGCTGAAATACTGCCATTTATAATAACAGCCAGTGCTAACACATAAACTGACAACACAATAGGACAATTTATCCTGATATTAACCATTCCTCTATGCTTATATAGTTAAATGAGCCATTTGTGAACACAGGGTTTGAATGATGCCTGAGGAAAATGCAAGTCTACCACCAGCTGCAGTGTAATCTAAAACATGAAATGTGCTAATTTAATACAATGCAGCACTAATCTAAAACAGCTCTTTTAAAAAAACTGAAAACAACTTGGTCACGCGTTTTATTTAATCACAGCATATCTGGAGGATTTTTAACGTCAGTGTAAAGCAATATTAAATATGTGTTCCGAGTTTGTCACACCACAAGAAAAGTGTTATTAACCACCCAGCCAAATTTGAATGATAAAAATGCTGAAAAATGTAAATAAAATAAGACATCAAAATGTTGAAAAAATAAGCAGTATTCTCCGCTTTGGTATGCTGGGTGTGCGTCTGCTGGCAGCGCTGAAACCACACCCACTCGTGGGAAAGCTGCCACTACCACTTAAATGGATGCTCCCTCTAGCAGCTTAAAGTCCATGTAAAGGCAATTCAAAGAACATATTATAAATGTATTGCTGAAAATACGTTACAACGACTGTGAACTATGTAGGATTGATTTGTGGAGCTAGACCTGGGGGCAGCCGTGGCCTAATGGTGATAGAGTTGAGCTCGTAACCCAAAGGTTGCCGGTTCGATTCCCACACCGGCAGGAATTGAGAATGAACAGCGCCCTTTCCACCTTCAATACCATGACTGAAGTGCCCTTGAGCAAGGCACTGAACCCCCAGTTGCTCCCGGGCGCTAGAGCAATGGCTGCCCACTGCTCCGGTGTGTATTCACAGTGTGTGTGTGTGTGTGTGTGTGTGTGTGTGTGTGTTTGTTCACTTCTCACTGCTGTGTGTGTGTGTGTGTGTGTGTGTGTGTGTGCACTTGGATGGGTTAAAGGTTGTATCAGCGATTTCTAGCCTAAAACATAAAGTGTCAATTTCAGCTGACCTTTCATCACGATCCGCTCGCTGCCTGCCCCATGAATTGTCTGTGAAAAAACCGCGTCTCTCTGGTCAGCCTAGGGTCCGAGATATGCCAAAAAAAACAATCGGCACTACCAACCTTTCCACAGATAAACAAACAGTGTTCCAACCAATCAGCGTCAGGGGTTTGGTGTTGTGGACTTTCCTACTGGTGCAGGGATGTGAGGAAGGCGGAGCGAAAGTCCACAACAGCTGGTCAGCTGAATTTGACACTTTATGTTTCAGGCTAGAAATCGCTGATACAACCTTTAAATGCAGAGGGCCAATTTCGAGTATGGGTCACCATATTTGACAATCTGTCACGACTTTCACTTTTAAATAGTTTTTTTTTTAGCATTTTTGCGATTAGGATTTTTTAGGCTGGTCTAAAATCACATTTTGATTTTATTTTTTTACCCAACTGCTGGTTGGGCCTGTCTCCGACAAAACAAAGCAAAATAAAGGCTTGTATACATTTTATTTAATTTATTTAATTTATAAAGTCTTTACTGTGCTCTAAATTATATTATTTTAAGGACAAGATGTCAGCCAGCTGCGTCAGCAGAGGTCGTTTCGCACAATGAAAAACGCATCCCAGATAGCACACATTCGTCTGCAAGATGTCTGTTAAAGATCTCTTGATCTGGAAAGCATCTTCTGTGTACAAAACGTCTGGCAGATGTCTGTAAGATGTCAGTTTTACATGCCTTTTTACATTTCTAAATCATAAACATCTTAAAGACATCTAATTAGACGTCTATTTGACATCTGATAGGAAACGTCCAATAGACGTATTGCAGATGAGCAAACTACGTTTTGGAGATGTGCGTGTGCTATCAGGGCTTTTGTCTTGCATAACAAAAAGACTTTATTTGTTATAACACTGGATTTAATTTGTTGTTAAAATATGTTCTCTAATCTCAGTACTGTTTGTTTATGGGCAGGTTATGGAGGCATCTTTCAGCTATGAGTGAAACGTGCGGCGGCGGTCTGAGGTTCATATTAGATTTCCCCCGACACACCTGCAGAAGAACTTGCTATTTTGGTAAAAAGTGATTACAGGGAACTGTTGAATAGACTTAAATTAAAATGCTACTGTTAAATGTTCCAAGCTTTTTCTAACATACTTGTTAAACAAGTTTAAAGATATGTAATATTGTAAACTATTCATCCAAACAAGTTCTATTTGTCTTATATTTGTGTCCATGGGTGTTCTGGCTTAATAATAAATGATAATAATAAATGCTCAACTCTTGATTACTGATGTTGCCTCTATAATTCTGTGTGTGGCTTTTATCTTCCAGCCCATTTTAAGTCAGCAATATAATCATTTTTAACCAATAGTTGACAATAGTTGACAAAACAACCAAGTATGTGTTCTGTCCAATATTTACCCAGTGCTTGGTTGCCAAATAACCCAAGTTGGGTAGTTTTTAACCCAGCATTTTTTTAAAAGTGTATTACTGTTAGATACTGCAGCCTACAGTACCAGCAGGCAGCGCTTTTGGAATGTTAGAAATATAGCCGTTTCCCCGGTAACCCTTGTAAACAAAGCACTCACAAATGTTACTTTAGGAATTACACAGAGGTAAGATAAAAAGTAAATGCCAAGGAAACCTTTCTAAAGACCTTTCTAAACTCCCTCCTCCCCAACACTCAGTCTTTTTTTTTTATTAATAGTCAATATTCTGTGCTTGCATTTAGACTTGCTGCAGTCAAAATGAGTGCTTCAGAGGAAATGATGGCAATTCTCCAGAACGTCTGGACCAAGCTGCAAGGTCTTCCTCAAGCCCACCCGCTCACGCAGACGGCGTTTCTCATCATCCTGCTGTTCTTCTGTAAGCTCCCTATCACCACACTATCATTACATCTCTGCACTGTGGCCACATCTCGTGTAATTTTGGAAGAGGTTTTATTTGAACACAAGGCGGAGAGCTCACGAGAGCTTCTGCTGCGATTAAAGGCTTCCACCGAGGGCAGATCCATACTTAGCTTGCTATTTTAGTGAGGGCACGGCACTTAAACTGACATTAAAAACTCTAACAAGCAGTTGACTGTAAATGTGGGAGGACATATGTTAACGTTTCAGGTTTCCGATGTTCCAAAATTCAGGATTTGAGTCGTTCTGCAGCTGGAAAGGAGGTCAAGAGTTCTGAAACTTAGTTTTCATAGTCTAGAAAAATCAAGAAGAAATCTGATTCCTCATGACTATTTTAACAACAATAGCCTTCTTTACACATCACTAGAATTCATTAAAACTGGTACAAGTGGTCAAATGTAACATTAGTTTAGTCAGTTGAGGCTGAAACTTGTGATTTGTGACTAACGGCGTGTTTCATTCTTCCTGCAGTGACATTTATTGTTCTGATTGTGACTGGATGTGTTTACGGCCGCTGTGGCTGCTGTTCAACAGGGACCAGAAACAGAGTCTCGGCTGTCTGAAACATGGGCTCCACAATACAGAGGAAGATCTGAGCAGACCACAATGGGCCAAAATAAAACAAGGTGGTGACTCATAGTTTGGAGTGTAAAGGATGTGATATCACTCGTTACAGTGAACGAATTCAGCCAGTGAAAGAGGTGCACACTGTAAAGCTGTATGAAAATAGAACTACACTCCTCAGCGACAGTCATGAAGCAAACCAGAAGAGCTTCAAATGCAAAAACAAATCTGGCTGAGATACACGTTCCCCCTTAATTGTGAACTCCACAAATAAACACTAAATTCCCAACATCTCTCATTACGGGAATGCAACCACTATGAAACCAGTGCCAAATACTGCCATCTGGTGTTTGCTGATGAAGAAAGGAGAAGCTATTAATATTATAGACTATTTTCAACATTGATAATAATAGATGTTTTGTGAGTATCATGTGACTGAAGACTGGCGTAATGATGCTGAAAATTCACAAGGAAAAAAATATGCTTCAAAATATATTAAAACAGCAAACGGTTATTTTAAATTTCAATATTACTTCTCTATATTACTGTTTTTACTGTATTTCAGTTCTATAAATGTAGCCTTGGTGAGCGGAAGAGGCAACAAACTTTCAAAAGTTAATGTAATATTCAAGAAAGATTGATGATTCCTATCATGTTGCATTAAGATCATGTATTATATACAGAAAATAGAGCTGAATCTTGGTGAAATAAAACGGCAATAATCCGAAAGCTTGTGTAGTTTTATATTGCTTAAAAATACATGTATTCGAACCACCTATTCTGTTTTATTAAACATTTATTAGATTTTTAAGCTGATGTCTGTTTAAGCTTACCCTTCTTGTTCACAAAAAGCAACCATGGCCTCAAAGTCCTGGATGGGAGCTTTATCCTGTTCTTTCTCTGATCCTCGCTTCTCCTAAAATAAAAAAAAAATAAAAAAAACAGTATATTAGAAACAATGACTGTATAAGTACTCAAAAGCATGAAGATACAGTCAAGCCCAAAATTATTCATACCCCTGGCAAATTCTGACTTAAAGTTACTTTTATTCAACCAGCAAGTTTTTTTTGTTTTTGTTTTTTTTACCGGAAATGAAACAGGCTTCTCCAAAAAGATAATAAGACGATGTACAAGAGGCATCATTGTGGAAAAAAATATTTCTCAGCTTTTATTTACATTTGCACAAAAAGTGAATTGTTTGGCCACAATGATGTAGCCTTCATTTGGCGTAAAAAACGAGAAGCTTTCAACCCTGAGAACACCATCCCCACTGTTAAACATGGTGGTGGGAACCTAATGTTTTGGGGGTGTTTTTCAGCCGGTGGACCAGGGAACCTAATCACAGTAAAGGGCACCATGAAAAAGGAGCAATACATCAAAATTCTCAACAACAACATCAGGCAGTCTGCAGAGAAACTTGGCCTTGGGCACCAGTGGACATTTCAGCATGACAACGACCCAAAACACAGCAAAAGTGGTGAAGAAATGGTTAGCAGACATTTCAGCATGACAACGACCCAAAACACACAGCAAAAGTGCTGAAGAAATGGTTAGCAGATTGTTGAAATGTAAATAAAAGATGAATAATATTTTTTTCTTCTATGATGCCTTTTGTACATTGTCTTATTGTCTTCTGGGAGACGTCTGTCATTTCTAATCAAAAAAACTTGCTGGTTGAATAAAAGTAACTTTAAGTCAGAATTTGCCAGGGGTATGAATAATTTCGGGCTTGACTTTATATAAATTGGATGTCGCTCACAACCTGTTTGCGGGCGATTTCTTTGCGGATGAGGAAGTTGAGCTGGTCTCTGTCTTTGGGTGAGTAGTAAATCCTGCAGGACGACGGCAGTCCGTCACGTCCAGCTCTTCCTGACTCCTGATAGTAACTGGCCAAAGACTTCGCCAGATTCCAGTGGACAACAAACCTGGAAAAATACAGACACTTGTCAAACACAGTAAAAAAAAAAGTAACACAACAACATTAATAATTGATATTGATAAGAAATGTTTCTTGTGACACAGTAATGATGCTGAAAATCCAGTTTTGTATCCCAGGAATAAATCACATTTTACAATAGATTCACACAGAAAACAGGTATTTTAAATTACAATAATGTTTCAGAATATTTCAGTTTTTCAATGTGTGACTCACCTGACATTGGCCTTGTCCACTCCCATACCGAAACTGATGGTGGCCACAATAACAGGCACTTTATCGGCCATCCAATCAGCCTGATTCTCTGTGCGATCGGCCGCCTTCAGCCCTACAGAGACATGAAACATAAACCAGAATGATCTTTCCCATGCAAACATGCACAATAACTTTATATACAAATATTCAGTGTGAGTGACAGGATCACCTGCATGGTAAGGCTTGGCTAAGATTCCTAGTTTAGTCAACTTATGTGCCACTTCCTCGCAACTCTCTCTGGTGCGACAGTAAACAATCCCACAGCCCTGCAAACCAAACATGGCTGTTTAACGTTATATCTCGTTGACTTAAAGGTTGTATCAGCGATTTCTAGCCTGAAACATAAAGCGTCAATTTCAGCTGACCTTTCTTCACGATCCGCTCGCTGCCTGCCCCATAAATTGTCTGTGAAAAAACCGCGTCTCTCTGGTCAGCCTAGGGTCCGAGATATGCCAAAAAAACAATCGGCACTACCAACCTTTCCACACATAAACAACGCGTTTTTTTCACAGACAATTTATGGGGCAGGCAGCGAGCGGATCGTGAAGAAAGGTCAGCTGAAATTGACACTTTATGTTTTAGGCTAGAAATCGCAGATACAACCTTTAAATGTAGAACACAAAAGAACAGTTCATTCAAAATAAATATTCATCATTTACTCAACGTCTATTTCTCCAGTGGGACACAAAAGAAGATGTTTATCAGAATGCCTGAGCTGCTCTTTTCCATACAATGAAAGTGAACAGTAAGTGAGTCCAGAAATGACCTAAAAGTCACCCAAATGACTTCTGTGTTTCTGAATTCATACTGACTGAACTATAGTTGTTCATTGATTATCTTTTCCTTTAATTAAGCTCTCAAATCCGAATCGTTTTCACCACTAGAGGGCACATATTCAAAACAAAACAAAGAACCGAAGGGTTAGTTTGATGATAGGGGTTGTGTGTGGACATTTTCAGTTTTCATTTTAATTGTAGCTTCAGTTTTAGTCATTTTGCTATGTGTTTTTGTCATTTTTACTTGTTTCATTTCAAAATGTTCTATTAGTTTTAATGCGTTTTAGTCATTTTAGTATTTAAATTTAAGTTTAAGGAAAAAAATGTCTAATATATTTTTATATTTAAATTCTAATCTTTTTTTTTTCAGCTTTATTTTAATGACTGAAAATCATTTCAATAGTTTAATTTTAACAATTAGCGGCACCGAAATGCACTGCCATTCAAAAATTTGGGACCAGTAAGATTTTTTATATTTTTTTCTCTTGATGGAACATTTTCTCTTGAAAACTTCCATTTAGTTGATCAAAAATGCAGAAAGAAGCAACATTATGATATATTATTGCAATTACAGTTGACAGTTTTCTATTTTAAAATACTACATTTTATTTCTGTGATGCAATGCTTGATTTTTATCAGCCAGTACTCCAGTCTTCAGTGTCACACGACTCCTCAGAAATCATTCTAATATACTGATTTTCTTTTATTGTCAGTGTCAAAAAAAGTTGTGCTGCTTAATATTTTTTTGGAACCAGTGATACTTTTAAGGATTTGTTGATGGATAAAACGTTAAACAGCACTTATTATAAATATAAATCTTTTCTAACAATCTAAGTATTTACTATCACTTTTTATCCATTTAACACATCCTTTCTAAGTAAAAGTGTTACTTTCCTTCAAAGAACGAAAGAAAGACTAAATTTACTGACCCCAAACTTTGATCAGTAATGTTTATCGTTAGTAAAGATTTCTAAATAAATGCTGTTCTTTTTAACTTTTCATTCATTTAAGAATCTTGAAAAAAGTATCACAGGTTACAAAAAAAATATTAAGTGCTTCCAACATTAATGATAAATCATTATATTAGAATGATTTCTGAAGGATCATGTGACACTGAAGACTGGACTAATGATGCTGAAAATTCAGCTTTGCATCACATGAACAAATGACATTTTAAAGTATATTAAAAAAAGAAAACCACTATTTTAAAATGCAATAATATTTCACAAATTAATTTTTTTTCTGTATTTTTAATCAAATAAACACAGTCTTGATGAGCAGAAAAGACTTCTTTAATAAAACTGATCTCAAACTTCTCAACGACAAATAAATATTTTGAAAAAAAAAAAACTTTATACTATTTTCAAGTAAAAGTTTCAATTTAATGACTACAATTTTCATGTGGTGCAACTATCAAGGAAAAAAGTAATAACATTTTCCTTAACCCTTCAATATAGGTGAGGGATTTTTTTTAAGATTTTTTTTTTGCTTTTATGAAACTTTTTTATCGTTATTATTTCTGGACATTGGTAGCACATTTTTTGATTTATGCCCAAACCACCCACCAAATATCAACATGAATTCTAATTCAGACATTAAAAACATACTTACAATGTCATTAACTCATATGCAAACATAAAATTTATTTTTAGCATAATTTTCTTTCATGGAAAAAATAAAGCTTCAAGTGTTTATGATAGAATGTCATTCCAGTTTAGAACAATATGAGGGCGAGTAACTGACCTTTTCAGCTGTATTTCCTCCCAGCGCCTCTTTAGCCAATGCAAACAGGTGGACGTAAGGATCAGGCAACAGATCCCGGAATATCACATCGTATTTCAAGTTTTTACGGAAAACAGGTGTGGCAAAGACAATCGGTGAGCGCAGTTTCAGCGAGCGCTCTATGTCTTCCTGCACTTTCTTGGGTGCTGTGGCCGTCAACGCCACACAGGGAACCCCCTGCAGACGGGAGCGCAGGTCCCCGAGCTTCAGGTAGTCTGGTCTAAAGTCATGACCCCACTGAGAGACGCAGTGAGCCTCATCCACAGCCAGATAAGCCAGCAGACCCCGCGCACACAGCGAGTTCAAGCAGGGCTGGAAGGACGGGGACGCCACCATCTCTGGAGTGATGTAGAGCAGCTTGAGCCGAGGACTCTCGCTCTCCAGATCCGCCAGGATCTCACGCCGCTCAGCGGAGGGCAGTTTGGAGTTGATGGAGCGTGCAGGGACATTCAGAGCTTTCAGGTGCTCCACTTGATCCTGCAGCAGTAAAAACAAATGAGTTTGTCATCATAAATCAACAGGGCCAGATTTACCACATGATATGCATTCACAACATTTAGAATAAATTGATCAAAAATGACAGTTAAGATGTCTATAATTTTACAAAAGATTAATATTTCAGATTTAAATGTTCTTTTGAATTGTTTTCAGCATTGACAATAATAATAAATATTTCTTGAGCAGCAAATCAGCATATTAGAATGATTTCTGAAGGATCATGTGACACTGAAGACTGGAGACTGGATGTTGAAAATGCAGCTTTCCATCACAGAAATAAATTAAATTTGACATATTACAAAAGAAAACAGTTATTTTAAATGGTAATAATATTTCACAATATTACCGGTCATCCCATTTTATTATTTTCAAACTTGTGCTGTGAAACCTATATATTACCCTGGACCACAAAACCAGTCATAAGTAGCAAGGGTATATTTGTAGTAATAGCCAAAAATACAGTTTATGGATCCAAATGATCGATTTTATGCCAAAAATCATTAGGATATGTAAATATCATGTTCCATTAAAATATTTTGTACATTTTCCTACCGTAAATATATCAAAATGCAATTCTTGATTAGTAATATGCATTGCTAAGAATTTTTTTGGACAACTTTAAAAGTGATTTTCTCAGAATTTAGATTTTTTTGCACAATCAGATAATAGTCGTATCTCAGTCAAATATTGTCCTACCCTAACAATCCATACATGAGCTTTCAACTTTACGTATAAATCCCAATTTTATAAAAATACACCCTTATGACTGGATTTGTGGTCCAGGGTCACATTTTACAATTTAGCTGGGAATAATTCACTTATAATATTCTCCTATAGACTACTAGTTGCATTATTGTGCTTTATTGTCATTTTCAAACTAAAAATGGCCAGGATCCTATTGAAGCCCATTTCTCCAATTGAATACATTAAAAAAAAAAAAGGTTATTGCGACTTGTTTTCTCACAATTCAGACTTTTTTTCTCAGAATTGTGAGATGTAAACTCACAACTGCGAGAAAAAAAAGTCAGAATTGTGAGATATAAAATCCAGAAATGGATTGTATAACTTGCAATTGCATATCTCACAATTCTGAGAAAACAAAAAACAGTTTGAATTACAAGATACAAACTCGCAATTGCGAAATAATTCAGAATATCTTGCAATTCTGACTTTATAACTTACAATTGATTTATATCTCACAGTTCTGTGAAATAAAGTCAGAATTGCGAGATATAAACGTAAAATTGAGAGAAAAAAAGTTTGTATTGCGAAATACAAACTCAAAACTGAGAGAAAGAAAGTCAGAACTGCAAGATGTAAACTCAAAATTGCGAGATACAAACTCAGATTTGCAAGTTTATATCGCAATTTTGACTTCATTTCTCGCAACTGTGAGTTCATATCCTACAAATCTGACTTTATAACTCACAAATGAGTTTATATCTCACAGTTCTGAGAAAAAAGTCAGAATTACGAGATATAAACTGTCAATTGCCAGAAACAAAGTCAAAATTGCAAGATATAAACTAGCAATCGCAAGAAAAAAGTCAGAATTGCGAGTTACAAACTCACCATTTCGAACGAAAAAGTCAGATTTGCGAGGTAATACCGCAATTTTGACTTCATTTTTCGCAACTGTGAGTTCATATCCCACAATCCTGACTTTATAACTCACAATTGTGAGTTTATATCTCAAAGTTCTGAAAAAAAAGTCAGAATTACGAGATATAAACTCTCAATTGCCAGAAACAAAGTCAAAATTGCAAGATATAAACTAGAAAAATGTCAGAATTGCTAGATGAAAACTTAAAATTGTGAGAAAAACGTCAAGTCAGAATTGCGACATATAAACTTGCAATTGCAAGAAAAATGTCAGAATTGCGAGTTACAAACTCACAATTGAAAGACAAAAAGTCAGAATTGCATTTCTGACTTTATTTCTCGCAACTGTGAGTTTATATCCCACAAATCTGACTTTATAACTCACAAATGAGTTTATATCTCACATTTCTGAGAAAAAAAAAAGTCAGAAGTGCGTGATGTAAACTCAAAATTGCGAGAAAAAAGTCTGAATTGCAAGTTTATATCCCACCAATCTGACTTTATATCTAGCAATTCTGACTTAATAACTAACAATTGTGGGTTTACATCTCACAGTTCTGAGAAAAAGTCAGAATAATGAGATGTAAACTCGCAATTGCAAGAAAAAAGTCTGAATTGTGAGATGGAACCTTGAAATTGCCAGAAAAAAGGTCAGAATTGCAAGTTTATATCTTGCAATTCTGACTTTATTTCTCAAAACTGAGAGTTTATATCCTGCAATTCTGACTTTATAACTCACAATTGTGAGTTTATATCGTACAGTTCCAAGAAAAAAGTCAGAATTGCAAGATACAAACTCACAATTGCGAGAAAAAAAAGGCTGCAAGATTAGAAACTCGAAACTGCAAGAAAAAAACAATCTGAATTGCAAGTTTATATCTCGCAACTGTGAGTTTATATTTTGCCATTCTGACATTACATCTAGCAATTCTGACTTTATAACTAACAATTGTGAGTTTATATCTCAGAGTTGAGAAAAAAGTCAGAATTGTAAGATATAAACTCAAAATTGCGAGAAAAAGAGTCTAAATTGCAATTTCAAGAAAAAAGTTTATATCTCACAAATCTGACTTTATATCTAGCAATTCTGACTTTATTTCTCGCAAATTTGACTTTCTAACTCACAGATGAGTTTATATCTGACAGTTCAGAGAAAAAAGTCAGAATTGCAAGATACAAACTCGCAATTGCAAGAAAAAAGTCAGAATTGCGAGATGGAAATTCGATATTGCGAGAAAAACATCTGAATTGCAAGTTTATATTCTGCAATTCTGACTTAATAACTCACAATTGTGAGTTTATATCCTACAGTTCTAGAGAAAAGTCAGAATTACGAGATATGAACTCGCGATTGCAAGAAAAAAGTCTGAATTCCAGGTTTAAAAGTCAGAATTGCGAGATGGAAACTCAAAATTGCGAGAAAAAAGTCTTAATTGCGAGAAAAAACATCTGAATTGCTAGATACAAACTCCCGATTGCGAGAAAAAAGTCCAAATTGCAAGTTTATATCTCGCAATTCTGACTTTATTTCTCGCAACTGTGACTTTATATCCTGCAATTCGGACATTGATTCTAGCAATTTTGACTTTATAAGTCACAATTGTGAGTTTATATCTCACAGTTCTGAGAAAAAAGTCAGAATTGCAAGCGGCAAACTCGCAATTGCAAGAAAAAAATATTTTATCTTGCAATTCTGACTTTATTTCTCACAACTGTGAGTTTATACCCCGCAAATCTGACTTTTTAACTCACAGTTGAGTTTATATCTGACAGTTCTGAGAAAAAAAAGTCAGAACCGCAAGATGTAAACTCAAAATTGCGAGCAAAAAAGTCAGAATTGCGAGCAAAAAAGTCTAAATTGTGAGAAAAAAACATCTGAATTGCTAGATACAAACTCGTGATTGCAGAAAAAATGTCAGAATTGCAAGTTTATATCTCGCAATTCTGACTTTATTTCTCGCAACTGTGACTTTATATCCTGCAATTCTAAATTTCAAATCTGGCGATTTTGACTTTATAAGTCACAATTGTGAGTTTATATCTGGCAGTTCTGAGAAAAAAAGTCAGAATTGCGAGATGGAAATTCGAAATTGCGAGAAAAACATCTGAATTGTAAGTTTATATCTCGCAATTCTGACTTTTTTCTTGCAATTGTGAGTTTATATCTCAGTTCTGAGGAAAAAGTCAAAGTGTGAGATAAAAGGTCAGAATTTTTAGACAAAAAGTCACAATTATATATATATATATATATATATTTTTTTTTAATTCAGTGGCGGAAACAGGATTCCATAGGATCTCCTTGTTCTGTCTCTACACTAAAAAGAGTGGTCACTCACACAGGTTTAGAATGACAAGAAGAGTGAGTAATAATTACTCTTTTAATCAGTCAAACATAATAAAATAATCGCAATACAGGTAAACATTGCTTTTTAAATATGTTTGGCCAAAATATACAGGGCAAACCATGATTAAACATCAAAACAGGGACCTGCCCAGGGGCTATTGTGTACCTACTGCTTATCCAGGATAGGAAACATGTATGGGTGTTTTGAAAAAGCAAGTGGGCGTGATTTACCTGGATAAGAGCGATTAAAGGCGAGATAACCAGGGTGATGCCACTGGCCAGGAGAGCAGGGAGCTGGTAGCACAGAGACTTACCCGCTCCAGTGGGCATGAGGACAAACACATCCCTGTCACCTGTGAGCACAGTCCACACACACACAAGCAAACATCAGGAAACTGCTCTATCACTGTCACTGTCATTATTACTGACTCATTTAACCATCAGATGCACTAGCATTCAGCTAACTCCTGATACTTATTCTACATTAACCCAATGTAAATGTCATTGTCACCATTTAGTACTGCTTTCACGGCATCTTCCTGCTGCTGAGATCGAAACTTGTCGAATCCGAAGTGTGTCTTTAACGCCCGATGAATGGCACTCATAACTACATCAACAATCACAACATTCACTCAACTTTCATTGAACTCAGCGGCGCACGCTAATGATGTCACTGTGCGACGCACATATTCTGCGTTTTTTGAGTTTTATGTCATCTTTTGCTTGGTTAGTTTCACATACATAAATGTGAATTCTCCCATCGTAAACGACATTTTAAGGCATTATCAACTCATTTGAGCAGTATTGTAAAAATACACTACCAGTCAAAAGTTTTTTGTACAGTAAGTTTTTTTGTTTTGCTCACCAAGCCGGCATTTATTTGATGCAAAGTTCAGCAAAAGCAGTGATGTTGAGAAATATTTGTATTTAAAATAACTATTTTCTGTTTTGAACATATTTAAAATGTCATTTATTCCTGTGATTAAAGCTTATTTTAGCATCATTACTCCAGTCTTCAGCGTCACATGATCCTCTGATCCTTCAGAAATCAATAGGTGTGTTCGAGCTCATGCTGCGCTGCGCAGACCGATCGGCGAGATTAGCCGAGAGCAGTCGGGGAGGAGCTGAAAACGGAGCCGTGAAGTCGGACAAATTGGAGATCTCGTGAGATAGGGCCGATTGCAGAACGGCAGGACCATACGTCACAGCAGTCACACGGCAGCAGCGCCGCGGCAGCAGGCTCAGCCGGTAGTGGGCGGAGTCTACAACTCAGATCGAAAGTGTGTGAAAATAATTATCAACTTATATTTTTTCTTTTCCTTTTCTTATTTTTAATGTTGTTTTTTTATAACGTGTTGTATGTTATTTAAATAATAATAATAATAATAATAATAATAATACAAATAATTTATTAATGATAAACACCAGAAATTGCACTTCTTATCTTTGTGAAGTGTTTCAAAGCTGTTAATGTTAAGTCAGTATTTAATTTAAAGTTAGTTTTTAATTGAAAAAAAAAATGTATATACATATTTATAAATATATATGTGTGTATTCGCGCCTGTTTAAATTATATGTACGTGTGTGTAACATTTTTGTTGTCTTAAAAGATAAACAGTATAAACTGAGTGCAAAGCTTAAACAAAAAACAAAACAAAACCTGAGCAATAGAACGTTTTTATATAGTTAAACTATATTTTTACTTAATAATTTCAGGATTAACCAGTTTTTCATAGTACATAATACCATGTACTATACACTATACGCATCATTAACTGGATTTTCAAAAAAAATATTACAAAATCAAACAAATGTTATAGCACAGAAGGCACACATTTGACAACAATAATAACCACACATTACTCACCTAACTAAATTAGGTTAAACCTATGCAGTTAATCCTGAGGCATGTTTTGTTCACACACTCTTTAAGGAAAATGCCCATATCAATATCATCCTTAAATTCAAAGTGAAACACGAAGGACTCTTTGGCCAGCAGACTCTCATCATTTGTTTCTGCAGTTCTAAAAGTTCATTATGTTGCTGCACATGAAATATAACGCGGATAACATTAAATATATATATATATATATATATATATATATATATATATATATATATATATATATATATATATATTTTTTTTTTTTTTTTTTTTTATCAGGTAACACATTGATTATTTATAACTCAAACCCACTGATCTATATAATGACGAATATTTTTGAAGCGTATCTTTCACACAGCATTAGTTTTTAGCATATGTCTATGTAAATTAATTTTTACTTAAGATGTTTTCTGGAATGTTTATGGTCTTTTTGAGCTGGATAAGCGATATATTGAAATCGTTTTGGTGGGCGTGTCAGCTGCGCACTTGCAAAAACAGGTAACTGATCCAACACTAAATATATTTCTTTATGTACCTAATTATACAGGAAATAATACACAGTACCTTATATCTGGTATTAGTATCTGAAATTGATTCGATTATACAGTAAATAATACAATACAAGTCTCTGTTACTACATTGCTGGTTATATTGAAATTCAAATATTTGAAATAAAGCTTATGTCTTTAAGTCCGTACCATTTTTAGTCAGTGATATATTCTCAGAGTCATGGTGTGTATTTTTAATGTGCCTGATTGAGCAACATCTATTTCAGACTCTACAGATCAGCAAATTCTGTAATGATTTACTAACATTACCGTTTCCATCTGAGTAAAATGCTGTGTATGTTGAATTAATTATTAATTTAACGAACAAATCATTACCTGCTTCAAAATGAATAACGTTACTGTTAAATATTGTTGAAACATGCAGTTAGTCTACTGTACGAATATAAACAACAAAATGACAAACCGTGAATAACTGTACTGAGATCGTATGATGTTTGTTTATCTGATGTATGCGACTGTAATGTAGGCTATGAATGTACGTTTTTAATAAGCAGAGGGAATTCCGAACATTAACCGTTTACATGCTTAGGACGTTTGCATTGTGAAAATGTACAGTGAGACTTCAGGTATAAAAACACTGACTTGCAATGTGATGTTTTCTCAATAAAATCGTATAGTTTCCTATTCATTCAATGGAATGTATGCGAATACTAGGGAATACTAATATGGCGGCGCGTGGCTTCACTTTTATGACGTCATGAGCAATCCAGTTCTCTATTATAGATCAGTGCTCAAACCCCTGGCTGTGTCCAAATTCAGGGTCTGCATCCTCCTTAGGATCCTTCCTACCAGGTTGAAGGAGGAGGGGTCCTCCGAAGCAAAGAGCATAGAATACCAAGAGGCGAAACTCTGTGGCTGTTTTGGTAACAGCCACTAGGTGGCGCTTCGGTAGCGCGGCCGCCATTCTGGAGTGAAAATTCCACTGGACAAGAGCACAGAAGCAGACAGAATGACAACGAAATAGAAGTCAAAGTGGAAATAAAAGAACGCAGTGACTGCAGGGAGGTAGTGTGTGACCTTATAAAGTGCAAAAAGTCACTCTACAATGTTAGATTTATTTTACAGATCAGAATTCATCATATCTTACTTCAAATTAAGTCATCAGTAAATGGTATGACTACTACAGTAAAAGTTTGATTGATTGATTGATTTTATTTGACCACTTAAATATAAAATAAAATATGAAAACAGTACTCTGTGTCATACATTAAAATATATAATATATAAAATATAAAATATATATAATACATTAAAAGTTGTATTATTATATATGTTTTATGTTATCAATTGTGGAATCCAACCATTACATTTGAGGCAGCCTGCTGTATTTTTATTTTATGCAACTTAATGCATTTACTATTACTATTATTATTTACTATTATAGGTCTGAAATATATATTGTATTTATACATTATATTGAACGTGTTAAACCCATGGATCACACTACAAATATCGATGATCTTACAGAACATGATGTATTGCTGTGTCTTTCATAACTAAATAATTAAATAATTTTGGAGTTTTTAGTCATGCTTTAACGGACATTAAAATAAGATAATACTGCAAAAACAGTTTACTGTTAAGCTGTTATATTCCTGTCGTATATTTATTGTCTAACACTCCCAATTTTCTGATGCTTGTCCTTAATTTAATTATATATGTTGGTATTAGTTCAGCGTTTATAATGCTAGAGCAAAGATTTTGCGAAAAATAAATGCAAGACAAAGTCTGTTTTTGATAATATACGTTATTTTGTGTTGTCATATTTTTTAATTGCATTTATAACAAAGGTTAGGGTACGTACAAAACATACAAAAATCCTTTTAATAACAAACGAGTTATGGTTTAATAATTAACAGAAGTAGCCTAATATAATACAAAAATTCTTAAGAAATAAACGGAAAGGAGTAAAAAAAAATTGTGTATTTTAGCTTTAAAGTACTTTTTTTAAAACAAAGCAGCTGATATTTGCCATAGCGACAGCATGGAGGTAGTGGACTGCCGAGTGGCTTTCACTCCAAAATGGCGGAAGCGTAGGGCTGCTACTGGGCGGCGCTGTTGCAATGGAACGTTCTATTGACTTTCACTTCTTGTCAGTATAAGTTCTTTGTCCGAAGACCGCAAAACCTGGAAGTAGGTGGCAGTGAATTTGAACAGCCTACACTTCTTTCAGTTCCCTCCCTTCCCCGTTGCTCATATCCTGTCGCCTAGCAACCGTGACAGTGCTAAGCAAGAAGTAAGGTTATCTGTACTGCACAAAACAAAATAACTACTCTTTCATCCCTAAAAGCGTTAAAAACATCTTCAATCACTAACAAGAAATTAGCTGTGTGTAAGGGGATATTCACACAGGCAGGAAGAAAGAAGCTAGTTTACGAAAGTGTTATTTTTTTAACATATACATACAAATGTAAAAAAAAGCTTAACGCTAAAACTAGTGATGTGATGTTTGACACCTGAAGCTTCGAAGCTTGTATCAAAAAAACGAAACATCTCACAGTGAAGCACTGTACCGGAGCTTGATTCGTTTTGTCCATAACCACGTGACCTGTGACGTCCGAAGCTTCGTTTTCGCACACAACCACGTGACTGCTTCATATTCTGATTCAAATAACGCGAACCCCTTGTGCAAGTATCAAGTGTCATTCACTTTTTGTTAAGAATAAATCATAATACGAATAAATATGTACATGTGTAGTTTTGTGCATATTCATTTTGTAGTTATCCTTGCTTCACAAGCACTTCTAATTAACACTAATATTAGTCAAAATTATTCTTAATTTACTTTGAACATATATGCCTACATGAACCATGCTTATACTTGTATCATTTTATTAAAACGTTTATTTACAGATCAATTCGAGTAAAATTACTGTTTTTCTGACATAGCACAAATAGATGTGTTTAATGAAACTGTCCAAAATCGCTTTAAGATCTGGGACGCGAAAGCAACTTTTCCCACCTTTGTCCACAAGATGTCATTAGTGTGCAACATGTTGAAAGGCTTCGAGTAACGAACCTTTTTACGATACAGTTGAGGGGAAAGCCTCGGTGCTTCGAAAAGCTTCATTTTCCCATCACTAGCTAAAACCAAAGGCCAAACTAGACAACCGCTGTAAAAAATTATTTTTTGAAATGGCAGTTTTTTTAAAACTTCCAGCATTACTACCGCTTGCTTCGTCCGCCATTATTTGAAAATACTGGAAGCGCTCTGCCGAAAGGAATTGTGGGATTGGTAGGACAGGAAAGGATCCATAGACATAATAGAGATAGACGCCACACTGGCTGCTGGAAACGAGAAATGCGGCCGCCATTTTGGGCCGGTCATACTCTGGAATTGAATACATCGCGTAGCAGCATCAGCAGCAGGAGTGAGAGAACATGCCTGAACACTGTGCAGGATATTCCTGCTCCAATCGGCGGACCATCGAGAGCAGGGCTCGGGGGATTACTTTTCACAAGTAAGATTTAACATTACTATACTATTGGTTGTATTTTGTGAATAGAATATTACCAGAGTTAAGAATGAGAAAGGATCTTTGATGTTAACGTAACGTTAATGAAACGATGCTAAGCTAATGCCAGCTAACAATGCTATATTTACTGTTCACCCGGCTATGAAGTGAGACTTGATAAGTCATATTCCGTAACACTGACTTAGATTACAACTGATACAAGAATGTTATTGTAGAAATACAACAAATATTACTGCTATAAACATTGGCCAGCGGATTTTAATTCGTCTTCACTATCTCGCCGGCGGGACAGTTAAAAATTCAAACATTCTAACTTAAATCAGTTGTATGCACCATATTGGTATATGCTATGTTTTTCAATGAACAATCTGTATAGTACATTATATTGTCAGATTAATCTTACTATGTCAAATTCAATCAAACTCCTCCTTGTGCGTCTACACAAAAGGGTTCATATACAGTAAGCATTTGATTGTCAGTATGCATTTTGGATATCCAAAAGTCCTATGGGGAGTTTCCATAGGGCTTTTTTTTTTTTTTTTTTTTACAAAACGCATGAGCATATCTTGACAAATAATGGTCAAATGGCAAACAAGCTTATTCACAATTTCAGCAACTTTGGTTCATTATCAACAGATATGCATCAAAATAGGAGTTTTGTTGAAGAGAGCTTGCCATATGCTTAAGTTGGCACGTAATATGTTGCAGGTAAATGATGATCGTTGTAGACCTATTTGTACAAGTTATGCCTCTGCTGCTAAAAGTTATATCTAAAAATTGTTGCGTATACATTTGCACAGTTATGGCTGGACATGATCAACATTTTGCCTGATGTACTTGTTTGACCAGTGACTGATTCTAACTCTGCAGGCCTACAGTCCAATTGCAACGACCACCGGACAGATCAATTGGAGGTACATCAATCATCTCAATGATGTGCAAAAAAAAGACGGACTGCACGCTGCCAACAAAATTACAGATAAACATATCTACTTTGAGAACCACAAGATGAAGGTGTCCCTGGCTGCACAAACAATGAGTCGCTCTGTGTCAGTGGCTCTCCGCACAATGCGGGATCTTGGATACTCTCAGTTTAAAGACTGAGGCAACGGCAGAATTATAGAACCACATACATGTACATGTTTTTAAATAACTCATCAGAGTGGTAGCATACCTATGGAGAGAAGGAAGTCAAGCAAATACTAATACTTGCATGTTTACTTATTGAGCATACAGTTTGGAAATATGTACTGTGATCTCTGTATATTTTGAATAGAGCATTGATTTCAACTATCTGATACCTATTGCAACCCTGTAATGATAGTGATTTTTAGATGGTGATATTTCTTCATAGATTATTGACAGGCTGTTTGATGTAATGAATGGACGCAATCCTCGGGCCAAAGGATTCAAAGCTCCCTTGGGTGCTTTGAATTGGATGGAGAGGAAAGCGTTTTTATCAAGAGCCAGGGAGTACTTGCTGAATTTGGTGACAAAAGAAGGAACACCCCTTCACCGATCTAAGAGGTTTATTAAAATAGTGTTTGTGAAGTTCATGACATGAGTTCCTTATGCCTTATTCATCACGTTCCTAAGATGCTCCGTTGTTCCGTTATGCATTGAGTTCTTAAGATGCTATTATGTGCTTCAGTTTTGTTTATGTCTGAATTGTCTTGTATTCAGTGTGTTTTTCAGGTCCTAGATGCTTGTAAATGTTTTAAATGTTTCAGGTCTCTCGGCCAAGTATACTTGCGTATACAAGGAATTTGGTCTCTGCATTTATCCCAGAGATCACAGAGCACACAGTGATCACACAGTGAGGTATTACACATCAGCTTTATGCAGGAGTAAGAAAGATGATATGTAAGTTGAAATGATGTTATCTTGTTTAAATGTTTTTCAATATGCAGTTTTGTTTCTGTTGGAATTGTCTTGTATTCAGTGTTTTTCAGGTCCTAGATGTTTCTACATGGTATGTATTGCAATTGCAATGTTCCAAGTTATTGTTCTATTGTCTACAAGTATACTGTATAAGTTAAACAAGAAACTGATCCCATTCCTAAAAACAGGGGTGCAAACTAATTATGTATCCGCCCTGGTAGCTTTTTATCATTTTCATTTTCTCTGAGTTTGCACCCCTGTAATAGGCAATGTAACACTCAAGAATGGGTGATTACACGTTACTGATGATCAGAGTAATACATCTTTTTTTTCTTTTTTTTCAGGTACTTGTCGGTCATTGGATTTATCATCAATATCGACACATTGATGCGGATGATTCCTGAACTGCTCCAAGTTCAGCGGTATGTGCTCACATACAGGTTCAGCCAGGATCATTTGGAGCTCCTCTTTAATTCAATCAGAGCATCAGGTAGGGTTGGTGTTCTTTTAATTGCAATACATTCTGAAAATATACTTAATGAATATATTTGTTATATCTTGTGAGTAATGTATATATTGTGTGCCTGTTTTCCATACAAGGGGGTTGGAATAACAATCCATCGGCACGCCAGTTCCACGCCATCTTCCGCCGTCTGATGGTTCGGTGTGGTGTCTCACCTGGTGAGACAGGCAATGTGGCTGCCCAAGATAGCACTGTGTCCCTGTCTGCTGTGGAGATGTCCTCTGCTGAAACTGCTGAAGAGCACCCATCTCCATTCACCAACATTTCAGCCCTTGTGTGTGACCACAGTTATCTCCCCACTCGGTTTGGTGGTCTGGTGGAAAATGCTCTGGTCTACATAGCAGGGTTTGTAGTCCGGCAGGTTCTACGAAAGCTGTCCTGTGATGTGTGTCGCGTAAGCTTGGTCAGTGATGCTGTACCATCTTAATTTGACAAGAGCTACCACCTTCTAACCCTGAAAAATTACGGCGGCCTAGTGATTCCTTCACAAGGCACAGTGAAGGTTTGATTTTATTATCTTTTTTATCTTTGTATATTAAGGTTGATTTGTTCTTATTTCCTCTGTTCTATAAAGTGTCTTTGAGCACTGTGTAAAGCGCTATATAATTATAAATATAATGTATTATTATTATTATTATAAGGTGCTGAGAGCTGCTGAGAGGGTGATCCGCCAAACTTCAACCAATCGAGCTCCGAAGGTGTCGACAGTCACTCACATTGTCCGGGAGGAGATTGGAACAGAGGATGTTTTTCTACTTGGGGAACACATTGAGGACACACAGTTTGGGATTGACAACCATCATTTCGACCTGTTGTGTCTGTGTTTCTCAAGATAAGGCTGCACCACATTGCCAAGCTCACCTCTCTTGAACTTCAGAAAGGGAGCACAAGAAAAAAGCTCTGCAAAACAGTCCTTTTTCAGGGTTTTTAGTGAGTGAGTGTGTGAGTGAGTGTGTGAGTGAGTGAGTGTGTGTGTGAGTGAGTGTGTGTGTGAGTGTGTGTGTGAGTGAGTGTGTGAGTGAGTGAGTGAGAGAGATACTCCAAGTAGACTCTAATGTAATATTTATATAGTGTTTCTTCAACTCATTAAAATACTTTTACAGTCACTATCTGTTTCTGCTTCTCTATCATATTTATAGTGTGTGATTTGCAAAATTCCTATCACAGCCTACACCTCATATGGTTATGGTTGTGCTTTTGTCCAAAGTGACATAAATACAAAACAATATAATACTTAAATTTAACAGGGAACAGATTGAGATGTTGCTCAGATTATAGCTAATAAGGAGAATAGCAAAACTGAACAATGTCAATTCAGTCAATAGCATAATGAAACAAACAATGAAAATGAGGGAAAACAGCAATAATAAACTCAATTCAAGCAAAATAAAATAACAGCATGGTAAGACTACATTAAGGAGAATATCAGTAATGAACAACAATGTCAAATAAATAAACAGCCAAATGAAAATAGAATAAAACTATACAAACCATAATGCATTAGAAGTGCTTAATGAACTAAGTCCATGTTGAAAGTCTTCAGACCCTTTTAAAAGACCCAATACTATCACAGGAACGGAGATATTCATTATATTACTGTTAAGCTCACTATCAATATTAAAATACGCCAAACCATGAATGTATCACAGCTACTTTTATGACCTTTGAGGCAAAAAAAAACAAAACAAAAAAAAAATGCGTGAAAATCAGCTCGGTATTCCGTGAGGTATGATTAATTAAATGCGTTGACAGTTCATTACACCTGCCACACAGATTACACTGAGCGGAGCGGGTGACCGGTCCAAGATGGCGGCCCCACGTCTTGTCAGCGCCAGTAGGGAGTATCGGTCGGTGCGGCGTCTACTCTCTATTATGTCTATGAAAGGATCCACCAGACCCATCCTTCAAATTCGGGGAAAAGGAGGACGTATTTGTGGGCCGCATTTGAAGGATCCTATGAATTTGGACAGCCTTCGTCACGGCGCTGTGACGTAACATCCTTCAAATGAGTCCTCCGAAGGATGTAGACCCTGAATTTGGACACAGCCCCATCCGTTGATCGCGCATATCCGCCATGTTTGTAGTTTTTTTTTTACACTTTTTATGCGTGTTTGTAGTTCTAATCGAATCTTCGTTCACCGCGTAAAGTGTTGTGGGTGCATTGATCCGTATGTCGTATTCTGAAGTTAAGTAGTAGACCACCCGGAAATCTTTGGAATACTTTTTAAACATAATACAATTTGGGACATACTAATTCTATTTGCGAATACTATTTAAAACGCATAGTTTGCGAATTGGGACCTGATTGGGCCGCAGCAGGAGACTCCGCCCACAACCGGCTGAGCCTGCTGCTGCCGTGTGACTGCTGTGACGTATGGTTCTGCTGTTCTGCAATCAGTCATTAGGTGCGTTCGAGATGCACTACACTAGCCTGCCACCGGCTGGCGAGAGCAGCCGCTTGCAGTCGGGGGAGGAGTAAAGAGACGGCAGTCAAGTCGGACACTTATAGAGGATGAAACTGTATTCCAAACATACAAAAAAAAGGAATAAAGAAAAAGAAGAAATGAAACTACATAAGATAAATAAATAAAAGAAAAACGTTTCCCTATCATTTATTCTATACAATCGTTTTGCTTTTTTTGTTGATCATATCAAGTATGTGAGTTACTTTAATGTAATGCAGTACGTTTATTATTTGCATCTTGGTTTTGTAGTTAGCTATAGGACATTTTTCAAATATAAGCAGTTTATTCAGTGTAGTGAAGCCTCTCACAGCATCCATTAAAAAAAAAAAAACGGCCTCTGGTTGACCAGTTTTTTCCCCCCCAAACTTTACTCTTATACAATAAGAATATAAATTTACCATATCGCCTAATCTTCATTTTCATCATTAATGTTTTGTTTGAATATTAGATAGTCGATATAAAGATTGATTCCATACAGGAACTTTTTTAAGAAAAAACACGCAGCACACGTCGTGCTTGTCGTCACATAATCTGACCAATGAGAATAAAGTGTGTCGTCATCAAGGCTTTCGCAGCCGATTTTAAGCAGCTGCAGCGCCTGACCTCTGCGACTGCTCTCGTTTTGCTCTCACGGTACTTTGATGGCACACGTGATCGAAAGGCGGCTGCAGCGCCGATCAAAGTCGGACAAATGATCTTACCAGAATGCATTGTTTTGTAAGGCGGCAGCCGATTTCTTGCGGCGCCGCATGAAGTCGAACGCACCTATAGTTGGATCTCGTTGCTCCCTCAAACATGGCAGATCACGTGGCGTTTGCCTACTTTATTGCAGATTAACTGGAAGCTATAGAAATACCTTTTTTTGTTGGAAAAAATGCAGCACATGCAAGTAAAGCAGCAACTACAGATTTCAGCATCAATCAATGTTGACCACATTAGATTAAATGTCTGTGACATTTTAGTTATTCCATAAAAAATATTACTTAAATATGCAGCTGAATACTAAGTGGTCTGTATGAAAAAAGTACAATAATAAACTTATGCACAAATCCAATATAAAGAATTTAAGGGAAAAAATGTACTGCAGTCAAAAGATCGTAAACTATTTACGAAATGGCATGCAAATTGATTTGTTATGCACGAAATACGCGTGATGATCGTCATGTGGTGAATGTGGCCAATCATGAGAAGCTGTGACGTCATCACAGCCTGGCGCAGTCCCTTCTGAAATGTTGCGCTGGCTGAGCAAGCCGGCTGTTCTCAAAACGCTCTCGCGTTACTTTGATGCCACACGTGAACGTCACGTGGCGTCGGCGCCGGTTCAAGTCGGACAAAATTTCTAACCGGCATGCACTACTTCAAGTCAGCCGCCGATCGGTCTGCGCAGCGCCGCATGAAGTCGAACGCACCTATTATTATTCAGCGGCTGATATGGCAAGCCAAAAGGGTCAGAATTACGCTATAGATGAATCGCGTTTACATACAAAACGCCGTTAAATAGCATTGGCGCCGCAAAATACGCTGTTGTGACTATAAACGCCGTAAAAAAACGTATTTGACAGCGTTTTAGTGTGCAAGAAAAGCGCTGCTTTTTACGCTGTTCAATTTGCCATTTAACGCCGTAAAAAACGCTGTTTTTGGTTGCACAGAGTGCGCGTCAGTTACGGCGCTTTGCTTATAGTATAATGAGTCACACCCATTGATTTCCACAGCCAGTAATATTGAACGGTTCTCATCCAATCAATGATGAACAGAACCAGACCAGACCAATTGATCAAACTGATCACGTAATTCTCATTAAGAACATGGCAAGACAAACTTACAAGAGATTTTGCACCCAATTAATGTACTCCAATCAACTTTAATGTGTAAGGATTGTTTCTTCAGACTTTTTAAAACATTGCTTCCTTTCAGTCTGTTCCCATCGGTGCTCTTTCAGCTCATTTGGGAGTGGCATACAATTAGACCTTGGATAAAGTTCTATATTAAAACGTATTTTTATAGCATGTTTTTGCAGCGTTTAACAATAGCCCATGACAGATATGTTTGCTAAAATTGAATGCGCAGCTGAGCAAAAGAAGAATTTTTAAATGGAATGGTGCAGGCTGTTAATATATGCACTGTCTAATATTTATCTATACATCACTATTATGTTAAATGCGACTAAATACTTCACTAAAACAATATTCTTCCATCTATTTAGGCCTAGAACAATGAATTTTGTAATTTACAACAAATTCATGGCAATGTTTTACATTTAAACTACCGGTAATTATGTAATAGAAAAAAATGACAATATCACATGAGGAGCACAGGAGATCACATGACAAAACTTAAAAAAAAGGTGTGTTAAACTTGAAGCAGCGCTGCGCAGACCGATTGGCAGCTAATTTGAAATAGTGCATGCCGGTTAGAAATTTTGACCAATTTAAGTGAGCCAATGCTACATCACTGTGATATATGGCATCAAGTACTCAGGTATTAAAGTTCTCCATCACTACAATGAATTTCCGTTAATTGAGTCTACAACAGATTTCTGTATATTGTTGTGGTTCTGCCGGCACACCAAAAATTATCCCCACCAAGGCTGCAGCTTTTTAGTAACAACAGTCGGTAATTAGCAGAGAACATAGAGCACAACTTAAATTTCTGTGCTTTCAATTCTGCCCCCGACTGCAATCGGCAACTCTTGCTGATCGGTCTGTGAAGAGCCACATGGACTCAAACATTCCTAAAGACTTGAAAACATGAACACTAAGGAAACCTAAAACAAATGAGACAACAGTGTGTATGTAATTAATTATTTCTCATTACCCTGTTTAGATTGAGCTGGACCTGAGTAACAATGACCTGCAGGATTCAGGAGTGAAACGGCTGTGTGCTGGACTGAAAGATCAAAACTGTCAACTCAACATACTGAGGTAATTAATGGGGTATTTAAATCTTCTTACTAACATATACTAACATATATAACATTCACTGGCCACTTTATTGGATACAACTGTTCAGCTGCTCATTAATGCAACTGTCTAATCAGCCATGTGACAGCATACAGAAACTGCTGAACTACTGGTTTTTCACAAACAACCATCTCAGAGTCACCAGTTCTGTCATACTGTGCTTCTTGAAAAGTACTGGTGTTGTGTTTGAATGGTTTAAATCCTATCTCATTGATTGTTTTTAATATGTATGTCAGGGAAAAAATTATTCTGAATCAGGAACAGTTCAGCAGGGTGTCCCGAGGGGTTCTGTGCTAGGGCCCATTTTGTTTGATATATATATGTTGCCTATGGGAGAGATTATTTAAAAGTAGGAATGTAACGATGCATGCTGAGTTGGATTAGCCTGGCAAGCCAGACCCACATAAATGTAGGGTCTGGGCACTCTCCATAGACAGGGCTCAACCGGAGGGGTGGGATAAACGGTTGTCTTTCAAACTCCTCTCCACGCAATAGGATAGCGCTACAACCAATCAGAGACTAAGTCTGTCAGGTGATGTAGTCAGAGAGACGGAGATTTTTAACGAAAATCAGTGCACTGTGCAGTCTGTCAGCCAAATAATAGACATAGATGGGCACTAAACCTTTAAAAGTAAACAAAAACATGCACAGACAAATCCAAATTACACCCTGCTCTGATGTAGTATACGCAAACACCGGAAGGGGAAATCGGTGAAAAAGTCCAGGATAAGTTTGCGTAAGCAAACGTAATCTTTAAGCTTTAAATGGGTTTGAACAACCAGGATAAGCGCAAGTAATTACCATTTTGAATAGCCGCTATATCCACAATCTCTGTGCACTGTGTGAACAATGAGTGTCGTATACACGCCACAGATCGCTTCCGGTGTTTGCGTATTCTACACCACAGCGCGTTCACATGTAACGAGCTCCTGCTCAGGACAGATGGACGTGGCTGTGTATCCAAAGTAAAAAATTATATAAATACTGTTCAGTTTTCCACGCGTAATTCACAGAACCAGGAATTCATGTCTGACGGAACTTATGGTCGCAGGTCAGGCGTCATCATGTTAAGCCCGCCCACCGACTCGTGATTGGCCCGGTACATCTTGGATTTTTCGGAATTTTAAGTGAATTGAGAGTAACTAGACTGACCTTGGAAGCAAATGTAATTTGCTGCCGCTAGGGGCGCGTCTAGATTCTAGGCTAGAGTTGGATGAAAATAAATAAAAATATGTGATTCAAGTTGGTTGAGATGTTAAACGAATCAATACATTTTGCAGTGGGGATTTATATGAATATCTGTCATAAGCTGGGGACACACTACACGACTAGCAGAAACATTCTAAGACTGACCTGAACACACTTAACGACTGTTTCCACCGACTGGAACCGATTTTAGTCTTTGACAATCGGAAAGGAAAACAAACCTAATGACTGAGTCACTCCACTACACAACACACTTAACGATTGGTGAATCACGACTGGACAAATTCTACCGAACCAAAAAAAAAAAACAGTGGACTACAACCGCAGCATCCTACCCGCGCTCTCTCAGCCGCACCAAAATACAACACTACGCACCTGTACTTTTATTTGACACCTGTTTTACTTATTGAAACGTTAAAACGCATTTTTATTATAATATATCTTTTCAAATGCTTAGGTCTGTTTAATTTCCTTAATTATAACATTTCTAGCACTATTTTTAAACGTTTATTCAAGCAGTAATATATAAATGATCCCATGTATGCTTGTCTAAAATCAGGGATTAGAAACGAATTGGTTCCAGGTAAAAACATATATTTTTTTTCTTTACATTTACGGAGAACGATTATTAATTATTTATTAAAATTAAACATTAGGCTACTTAATAAATTCAAGGCACTATAATTTTCTTATCCATTTGATACAACTATTATAGCTATACAATTAATATAGACGGTTTCAACGGCAACAACATAAACAAACGTTACTGCGCATGAGCGCTTTTGTGGCCCAAACTTAACTTCCGGTAGACATCCAAATAGAATCAATAACAACAGCTAAGTCCTTCTAGAGTAGATTATTTTTTTAATAACAAGCGAAATATGTTGGCTGCGTAAATTAGACTGATTTATTAAAAATGCAAACTCATTACTTCCCAGTAGGAGGTGCTTTAAGCACGAGAAACGAGGTTTCCCCGGTAATGGCTATAGACAAAGCAGCTCTTAATTTAAAAACGCTGCCTTATGCAGGATGAAATGTAAATGACATTTTCTAAAGACAGTCTTTCTTCAGAAATACAGTGATATAAAAACACTGACGCCTGGGTTTGATTTTTAAACGTGTATTACGTTTATTCAACGAAGTCTATTAACAGATTAATTAATTAGTCTATTAATTCCGATTTCCAATTGGAAAATCAGTCGGTTTTTATATCGTGGCAGGTCGCCACAAATAAATAAATGTTTGGGAAACACATACCACAGCACAATAACCTGAGACCAACTTCATTACTCATTATTAGCTGCGTTTGTAGCCCGCGACACGAACCAGACAGATAAACAAACACAGACCGGAAGTTAACTTAGGTCCAGGCACGTGCGCCCGATGAAACCGTCTATAGAATAATTTTATTTCGTCATATTCGTGATTTATGAATTTATATAAAACTTCGTTTTGAAGTGCAAGCTATTCGTTATGTTTGTATATTTATTATGAAGAAAATTCGTTAACCTAGCCTATAAAGTTGATTTAATATTGTTGATAATACATTTTTAGAAGAAGTTAAAAGTAAAAAAAAATAAGAATTAGCCTGTAGTTTATAGATATTTAGGACTATAGGCTAATCTTTTTCTTGACCTTTCCTACACTGCAGATCGAAATAAAATCATTCTTGATCATCTTTAAAATGGGAGAATCACTGGCATAATTTAGAGTAGGGGAGCGCGAAGCACAAACGAACGTGGGGTTGTATCACGTGTGGTTTAAATATTTCCACACATGCTAGCATAACCAAATTTACCGTATTTACGAAAAAAGTGCACCAAAATGCAAAAGCCTTTTGAAGATATCACAGAATTTTTAGTTTACCACAGTAAAAGTACATTTCTGCCTGCCATAAATTTTTCATTTCAGTTTTAAGTATTCATTAAAAATTAGACAAATCTGCTATTATTTTAATCTCCAGTCTGTTATTTATCAGTTTAGATGGTTTAATGCTTCGCAAACCAGCAGAAGACACACCTATATTATATTCCAGTTTCGCAGATGGGGAACGTTGTAACACTGTGTTACAATATACCCCGCTGTTATTAAACTATGCTATCCTATGACATTAACGAAGTGATTTACACTATTGCCTTTTATGGGTTTTATTGAGAAACCACAAGAAACAGGTGAATAAAGTCTGACAATTGATGTTTAATGTTCAGAAATGATTTCAAGAAATGTAAAGCATTTTGGCTTGTTTATGTGTGTTGTGTTCTGTAAGATGTTTGTGGAGGGAGGGGAGTGTTTTTCTGATGTAACAAATTTCTGTAGTTTTCACAGCATTATTACTGTAAAATGAACAAATCCATACTGTGGAATATGTATACAGTATGTTGCTGTAAATCGGCAATGCATCATGGGTAAAAATACAAACGCGGGAAATTCTACAGTAAAATAATATTTTCCTGTGAATCACAGTGCAGTAGTTGTGATCGGCATTTTTCTCTCAGCTGGATTAACCGACGTAATGGGCGTATTTTTTTCCAATTTGACCTCAGAAAGGTAAAGTTGCTCTTTATTTTTCCATATTTTTTGTCATTATTGTTATATTTACAGTTTTCACTCGAGACGTTATGCGTGTTTAACTTTCAGAGAGCGGGAGACAGAGAGAGTCGACTGTGAGAGGGAGCGGTGGTACCGGGCGGACATCCACATTAACCGGTAAGTGCTCGCATATTATTGCAAAAAGCATTACATTACATAAGAACTGACATGGCTGTATACATTTAATCTGGAAGTGCGTCTGTGTGTTTGTGGATTAGCTGTTTGAAGCCACATGTGTTTTTCTCTTGCCAGATACTGCGCGATGGATATTGCTTTAATACGGACGAAATGCAGAAACAGGTAAGGCGTTAAAACTGCACGACATTTTTCATAGGACTTTGTGTTTTTTACTTGAGCTGTGCGTAATATCAGTTAAAATGGCTTCGCGCCACAAACTAAACGGCATCCGTTCTCAGCAAAACTGCGTCACTCAGGACTAAAGGGCTGAAGGCGAAACGGCCTCAGACTAAGACATCAGATCTCGTAAACCTCCGTCTATATTTGTTATTTAATGGTTACATGTTAGTAACATATCCGCTGTCACAATGCATCGTTTGTCTTTCGGATATTATAATACATTACAATACAGGGCTCGCAAAATCGCTAGCCCAGTGTCCTGGGGCTATTGTGTTTTCCAGTTGGGCTGGCAAATGTTTCACCAGCTATTTTAAAGTAGAGGGCTCCTGTAGGTACTTAAAAACTCCTCAATTCAGTTCACATTTAAGACCGTACAAAGTTTTTAATACGTTAAACAGTATAAGAAAAGTCCTAATTATAATTTTATAAGGTCTTTTACAGTTAGGGACAAACAGACAAGAATCGTGATAGGGCTGGATTAAACTTCAAAAGGCAATGATATGTGCGTGTCTTTATATGAATGTATCTGAAGGGAACCGACTGTCCTCAGAATCGTGTCGATGGCATTTTAATTTAGTCTTAAACTAAACCTTAAGGTAAACATATAATGCCTGATAAAACAGCGTAAATGAGTTTGGCGCTGCTTTGTATACAGCCGTTACTAGGGAAACCGTAATATTTCAGCGCTCCTAAAGCGCCCCCTAGTGACATAGAATGCATTTTTATTTCCAATAAATTTTTTCAGCTGTTTATGGTCAAATAATTAGTTATTGACCCATGTTTTTATGCAGAAAACACAGAGTTGTAAATGTGAAAAGTTAATGTGCCTTCTAAATATCTAAACAATTAAGACAGTAACATTTATATTTTAAATAAATATAATAAATTATATACTTGATTTATCTCTTTTAATGGTATAAAGGCTGAAATACCGTTGTATACGATTTTTTTTTTTTGGTGAAAACCTTTATCTGAACTGTATGTAATTTTATGGCTTAATATGTTACGGTACATTGTCCAACCCCACTCATACTGTCACACCCCCGGACTTTCTTGTTTGGTTTTTCCCATTTTCCCCGCTGTTCTGAGTGTTTTGGTTTCTCCGTCATTGTCTGCACCTGTCTGTGTAATTAGTCTGTGTGTATATAAGGTGTGTGTTTCCCCTGTAGTCTTGTCGGTCTTTAATGTTATATGGATGTCTTACCCTGCTGTTCCTGTGTCTGCTTGTGTTTCCATTGGATTATTAAATACCTTCACTTTTACTCCGTCGTTGTTCGTGTGTTCCTGCCTGCATCGTGACACATACTGTGTTTATTTTACTTGTGCAGCTCTTAAAAATGATCATAAATTGCCAATAAATTGATATTTAAAAAATTCTGCAGATACCCTGTAAATAGTGAAATAAAATTCCTTCCTTGATGTTTGTTGATAATGATATTTGTGTATTGAAAATATTTTAATATGTAGACCCCTATCTGATTTTCTATATTTTAAAATAAAATTAAGATGTCATTTTTGCTTATAAACTTCCACATTAATAACTTTTTTTTTTTTTTTTTTTTACTGCAGGGAAGAAGACTCCACCCCAGGACAATGATGCCAGCTCATGTCCATCTCAGGAAAGAAAAAAGGATTCATGCTGAACATCACATGCAGAAACCAGAATGATTGCATCCCATTTTTGGTCATCTGTTGGCACTTGTTACATATAGAGCTGTTTTACTTAAAATGCTTTGAAGAAATAATACCAAAAGATAAGCTTAATTGATGTCTGTGATATATGAAGACTGATATATATAGTGGTGGCCAAAATTATTAGAACACTAGTGTTTTTTACCAGCTTAACATGGGTTTAAATCAGTTATTTCTATCTTTTGCTGTAGTGTAAGTAGGAAATATCAGTTTACATAAATATAAATAAATATCCAAACATAAATTTATGCCCTTAATTGTGATAATCCAGTGGAATTTCTTTGAGATTTCAGCTGGAGAAAATACCAGTGTTCTAATAATTTTGGCCACCACTGTATAAATGTTAATTGTTTGTTAATTGTTTATTTTCACTGATATAAAAAAATATATTGAAAACAACACTTTGCTAAGTTAGCTTCTTAACTCAAAATAAAATCAATTGATATTGCTGTTATTTTATGATGCTGTTAATAATTTCTCTGACAAGCGGCAGTAATGAAAACTATTTTCTGGTTTGTCATGTAATGTTTGATGTATACCCTGTACTGGAGCTAAAGATTTTATAGTTAGAATCTATACATTTTTAGGTTTATGCAAAATAAAAAAATGTTTACACACTGAAAAATACAAAATTGAAATGTATTGTATGCTATGCTATTTTATGTATTTTCACAATTTAAAGTCAATAAATGTTATTTTTGTGACAAAAACAGTGTCTTCTTTTTAGACTACACACAATTAAATAATGTTCAGTAATATTCTTTATAGTACAGTATACTAATTACTATTTGTTAAAAAATAATTTATTCATGAATTAATTCATTCAAAAAGAGCATTCTATTATTCTGAATGCAATTATGGTACTGTGATATTCCCTGTATAAAAATTACAGTAGTACAGTTAGTTACTGTGATGAAACTTACAGTCAGCATACTGTGGAATATATTACAGCAACTTACTTGCCAATTGCTGCCAGTAAGTTGCTGCAAATTTCACAGTAATCTTGTTACAGTGTGTCTAAATGTGTTTCATCTATTTGTCCACATTGTTTTGAACACTGTATAGCTGTGTGTTGCGGTCAGGGCAGTTCCAAGCATGGTGGCGATGTGTTCATTGTCAAACTCCAAAATTAGATTATTATTATATATTTTTAAAACATCATTACTTTATTTGAAAAAGTTATGTATGCGGGAAGAGCAAACGACAGACACAGTGGGTTTAGCGTCAGGCCTCGGAGAGGCTTTTATTAAACAGAAAATGAAAGAAAAGTGTCCAAAAGGGAAATAAAGTGTCCAAATAAAAGGGGGATCTGGTGTCCTCGAGTGCTGGGGTTTCGTGAAGGATGGGTAGTGTTCGATAGGTAAGGGGCCAGGTAAGGGGCGGAGTCCGGCGGCCGCACACGCTCCCCGCGTGGGACCGGGGTGCTAGGGGCGGCGGCATCTCTTGCAGCTTCGTCCCTCTCGAGCTTTCACGGTGCTTCCAGCGGGGAATCTACGGCCCGGCATCCTGTCCCGTCGGCCGTCTCTGGTGCGGTCTTCAGCCGGACCGCGGGTCCGGCGGCTCGTCATCCTGGTGGCGCGGAATTCCCTCTTCACCCCTTCCTGGACCCACAAGGACACCAGCGTGCATGCACGTGGGAGAGACCGGTCTCCTGAGGAGAGGTGCGCTCGGCATTTAAACGGCGGCGGTGATGAGGCTTCATTCCATTCACGTGTCCCTCATCACACGCCGCCAGCCCCGGATGTTTACTCGCCCCTCCTCTCCCCTACACACCCACTCCCGTCGGGAGCCTGGAGAAGGGCGGCGAATAAGGGACTGGGTGGTGATGATAATTAGGGGGGGAGGCAGCCGAGTCGTCACAATATATATATATATATATAGGCTATACAGGGGCGTCACTGGGAATTCTTGGCCCTGTGCACTGACTCAGCTAAGGGCCCCCCCCCCAAAAAAAGGTGGGGGTTAGGGGTGTGTTCGCGATCGCCTTCAGTGATGCGCGGGTCAATGTATAAACTACCCGAATCCGACCGACGTTTTCAACTAACCCGCCCGCAACTCGGACCGCAAAAAAAAAGAAAATATTGTACCCGACCCGCTTTCTGACCCTTTAATATTTGCGACTGATACCAGCGATTAAATGCGGCTATGCGGTGGAGATGCGTTCACTGTCAAACATCATTCGGCATTAATTAGGTTATTTTGTCAAAAGAAATGTTCTTGATTACAAGAAAAACACAGATTGTTCTTGTTGTGATTTATTTTGTCTTTCCTTTATACAGATTTACATAGTTTCGTTTTTGAAGTAGCCTACTCTAAATTATGTCAGTGATTCTCCGATGTTAAATATGATCAATAATTATTTTATTTCGATCTACAGTGTAATAAACGTTAAGAAAAAGATTAGCCTATAGCCCTAAATATATATAGACTACAAGCTAATTCCTTTTTTCTTAACTTTTAACTTCTTCTAAAAATTATCAAGAATATTAAATCAACTTAATAGGCTAGGTTAACAAATTTTCTTGTACAAACATAACGAATGCACTTCAAAACGAAGTTTTCATATATAAATTCAGAAATCACGAATATGACAAAATAATATTATTTTATATATATTAATTGTATAGCTATAATAGTTGTATCAAATGAATAGGGAAATTATAGTGCCTTGAATTTATTAAATAATGTTTAATTTCGTTGGTTTCGCTCTCTGAAAATGTAAAGAAAAAATACAGTTTTTACTTGGAATTCGTTTTTAATCCCTGGTTTTAAACAAGCATATACATGAGATAATTTATATATTATTGCTTGAATAAACGTTTAAAAATAGTGCTAGAAATTTTATAATTAAGGAAATTAAACAGACCTAGGCATTTGAAAAGACATAGTGAAATGTGTCTAATAATTCCAAAAAGAAAGAGAAGCATTGGACATAATCAAAATATTCGAGACATTTATTAGGAATAGACCATTTTCTTAACAATTAAGATGCTGCATGTGTTTATCCAGTCTAATCGAAGTGTGCGTCTCTCACCTGACTTTCCCAACAAAAATCCCACCCCCTCTCAGAAAATACATAAAACTGACATTACTGAGCTATATTCGTTTAAAAGTAGCCTATTAAAATGGTACAATGGCATTGCTCAGTTCAGCGTGTTGGGAAATCGGGCATTTTGTCCCGCGTCAGCATTTATTCAACAGTTAAAGCTCAACATTCAGAAGGTAAATATTATTCAGCCAATAAAGTGTACGCACAGAAAAGTGACGTAGGCTACGATCATTGTCACGGGCGGTCCACTAACAATTTAGGCCTACTTACAAACCCACCTTTTTACTGGGGGCTCCTCTGGGCTCCTCTGGGCCCTCTCTCAGTCATGGGCCCCGAGAATCGTCATCTTTTACCCCCCCCTTTACAGCGCCCCAGTATATATATTGTGTATATGTTTTTAATTCGATCAGATAACATTTTAAGCTGTCATATGGTAATGTTACAATGTACCCCACCTACGGGGCTTGTACTTTTGAGGTAAATAACGAAAAACGTATACACTGTAAATATGAAACAAAGCCAGATATTTGTACTAGACAAGTGTGAAAATAATGTGGACAAAAATTGTACTCTGAACCCCACGTAGACTTACAAAAAACGTGAAATTCAGAAAGTGTTAGGTTGTGCCCCACGCTCCCCTACTTTGAAGACAAAACTATTTCAATCTGTATAGCCTTATGTTATGAATTAAAAGAAAGGAAATAAATCACATCAAGAACAATCCGTTTTTTTCTTGTAATCAAGAACATTTATTTTGACAAAATTACCTAATTAATGCCGAATGACAGTGAAGGCATCTCCACCGCATAGCCGCATAAAATCGCTGGTGTCAGTCGACTGGTTCTTGAATTCTAAGATTATAATCTTTAGACACCACACACTATGCAACTGAGCCCGACTGGAACAGACTAGGCACGATCTGTGATCAAGACCAAATTCCATTCATAATTGGCATGAAAATAGTGCAGTGTTTTCGGCTTAAGGGGAATTGACTGTCTTCAGAAAGTTTAGATTTTTTTTTTCATCTTGCCTGTATATAATGCATATTAAAGTAGTGTTTATAAACACAGCATTGCTTTGTTTACAGCGGTAACCAAGGAAATGCTCTATCACTGATGTTTCATAAGTGCCACCTACTGTCAGAGAGTGAATACTGTATGTATTCTCATTTAGCCCATCTGCTGTTTTTGTTTTGTTCAGATATTTTCTGTAGAATAGATACTCAAAGCTAAAATCAGACCATTCTGTTTTTGCTTCAGATTTTAAAATTATACAATCTAATTTAAATCAAAAACTTTAATAATTGTTAAGGGAGTTTGCAAATGTAATATTGATTTAATACAACAGTTCAATAAACAATGTTAATATTAAGTGACTTACGTTGTCAGACTATAACACTACTGTCTGATTTTACTCTATTTTATCAACAACAAAAAGTAACAGCTCAGCCGCTGCGCATGTCTAAAAGCAAACACAGCAGTGTTTCATTCATGAATAAAAGTGTGTTTTTGAATGGATCTATTAAATCAGTGATTCATGATTATCTATGCATAAAGACATTGCCGAATGAATATATATGTTTTTTTTTTAACTCTTATTAGTGGACATCCAGTAAATAACCTCAATATTTTTAATGAATGTTTTACATAAAACTATCAATTGTATAGTTAATAGTACTATACTGAGAAAATAACCTGTTGTCCAAAGTTGTCAAAACTATGTTATTGGCAATGCAAATGACTAATCAAAAATTACGTTTTGATATATTTATGGTAGAAAAAAAAAATCATGGAACATGATCTTTACTTAATTTCTCCACTTGCATTCATTCGCATGATTTGGCGAGAAGAGAGGTGACCACTCCTGGTAGTGTGATTTATATATTGTCACTTTTAATCCCCCAGTCACTGACGATTTGACTTTTAGTGCCAGTATGCACGAAAAAAAAAGTGCCGGGACGCAAAAGGCTAAAAAATAGAAGTGCCAGTACTGGCCCA
Source organism: Garra rufa (assembly GCF_049309525.1). NCBI lineage: Eukaryota > Metazoa > Chordata > Actinopteri > Cypriniformes > Cyprinidae > Garra > Garra rufa. Next base: position 64,823,919 of record NC_133361.1, read on the forward strand.
CTTCAAGCACTTAACTAAGTGCTTTCGCAGATAAGTGTTACAGATTATCTAGTGTCAGGCAGCAGCACAAGTTTGTCAAAATCAAAATTTGTGGATTTCACCCACAGACTGCCATCTAAAGAGTCCTATTGGTTATTATTGTATATTGTACTGTATTTCTCTAAAAATGAAGCAGACTAACATGAACACTTTTTGTTTTAGATTATCTGGCTGTATGGTGACAGCAGAAGGTTGTGCTGCTCTGGCATCAGCTCTGACTTCAAACCCCTCACACCTGAGAGAGCTGGATCTGAGCTACAATCACCCAGGAGAATCAGGAGTGAAGCTGCTCAACCACCTGGAAAAACTCAAGTAAGTTGAGCAGTATGGCTGTGTTTGATAAATCTATACCATGATATATTGTCACAGGTATTCGACGATACGGGTATCAATACAGCTGTTTCTGTATTGCTGTATTGTTTCAATATTGCAGGATGTGCGCAGCAGTAGACCTTGCTTAATTTGAATGCAAGAACAGTAGAGCTGCCACTAATGACTATTTTTATATCAATTAATCTATTGACTAATTTATCGATTCATCTAAACAACCCCCTCACACACAATTTTTTTTTTACTTCAGAACATTTTATTTTTATTAAAATCAATTAATTAGAGATGCTTATGATTATTAGATGTAAGTCAACAATAGCCTTTAAAATGACTTCAAATACATATATAATAGCAAAGAGGCAATAATAATTAGTTCAAATAAAGAATCAAAAGCAAGAAATCATATGGTTTTATTGCACAAAACTGTTGAAATGCATAATGTATAATAAACAATAGAGCTAATGTACATTACACATTACAACAAAGGCCTGCAGAGAGCACCAACGGCTTGATGATTGTTTTTACACTTCACTGTGCAATCTAATCCTTGTTTAATATTGACTAAACAACATTTAAGTGAAATGTCCACTTTAATCTTTACTATTTGGCCATATCTTTACCACCGAAATGTTAAAGCCACAGTAATTAAATGAATATGTGGACATTAAAATATGTAAACTCAGAGTGAGGGTTTAAACATTTATTTTGAAATCGCGATGAACACTTAGCATAACAAGAAAAATATTGATGAATTCTCTTGAGTTTGCATAGGTTTATAAATGATTTACCTTACAAATCCAATGAAATCGCGCACGTCCTAAATGAACATTATAATAAACCGTAACTCACAACAACATGCTGAGAATATAAAGTTTGAGACGCTCCACACATGTAAATGATAGCAGTTCCTGTGGAACAACATACTGTGAACGGAGCTGCTGTTTTTGCCATGTTTGTGTAATAACAGCAATAACAGGTGGCTTTAATTACATCCAAAATATATATATATATGTTGCCAACGCCTTGCTGAGAAATATAATGTAGCCCTTCAGCGGTTAAGCTATTTTATTGATAACATTTCAGGGCAGCGCTTAGAAGTTTGTGTGTTGCTGAATGTGTGTGTGATCTGTGTGACTGACTGAATAGTAGTTGAATGGTACGGTTTCTACCAGTTTTTCCTTTAGTTTTTTTATTAATGCGGTAGAGAACGTACAAAACAAAAATCCAATTCCAGGGGTGAGTACAATTGAGAATACAATACAGGTTACAAAATCAGGAAAATATTATGAGAATGACACAATGAGACAGTTTTAAGGGCTTTGGAATTGCTGGATGTAAGAAGAGTATCCAGGTAGAATTTAAGGTCCTTACAGAAAACAGGAATGTAGGGCTTAGAACCTTGACACTTACATTTGTGTAAAAAAATGTTTGCAAGAAAAATAAATAAGTTTGTCAAATAATATTGGTCCTTGTCTTCTTTAGAAAAGGTATGACAACCAAATAAAACATCTTTATATAACAAAACAAAACTTTGTGAAGAAAAATAATGTATGAAAATAAAAAAAATCCTTCCAAAATAAATTAATATATGTACATTCCCAAAAGAGATGAGACATAAATTCATCTTCATCCCCACAAAATGAACATAAAAAACAGTATCTGGAAACATTTATAAAGCTTAACGGGATAAAAAAAAAAAAAGTAATTTATAAGAAACATCCTTTACTTTATTAGTTATTAAATACTTAGATGACAGAGTCCACAGTTTTTTCCATGTTGAATGTTTTCGTATAGGCCATTCCAGTGGGACACAATATATGGAAGAGAAGTTATCTCATCTTGAAACAGTTGTCTTATTCTTTTGTTCCGACCGGAAAAGGTAGATAAAAAGCAAATTTTCACAATCACTGTATCAGAAGGATGAATCATTGACAAAGAAAACTGGGGTCTTTCAGAGTCCTTAAGAAGAGTTATGGCCCCAGTAGGAATGGCGTCCATTACAAAAGCAAATTCTCAAGGAGTTACAAGAATATCATATTTATTCAGAAACTCTGAATAAGAATATAAGTAACCATCAAAGTTTAACAACTGAGAAACTAAAATAATATCATTATTGACCCAGTTTGGGAAAAATAAAGATTTAATTTTATAAAGAATTCACCATTATTCCAAAAAACAACAATTGTGAGGACTAAAGTTATGTTTATAAATCAGATGCCACGCCAACAGTACTTGTTTATGAAAATCTGATCATTTCAGGAGCAATTTCGTGATACTGTAATTACAAAACAATAAGAAAGGTAGACCTCCCACCTTAGAGAAAACAATATTAGGAAGAATATTCCTAAATGAATCAGGGTTTGTTAAGTACTGCTTTAACCAATTTATCTTAAAAGTATTATTTAAAGAGGCAAAATAAAAAAAAAAATAAGCCACCACATTCATATTTATTTATAACAACTGATTTTTTTTTATAAAACTGTCATCACTAACTAACTCAGAATAATCTAATAAATCTAAACAAAAGTTGAATATTTTTAGTAATGTGTCTTTTTGGCATGAATCCCGATTGAGTCTTGTCAATAAAAGAGTTTAAAACACTCTTAAGTCTTTTAGCTGAGATCCAAGCCAATATTTTATTTTAATAATATATTTTTTTAAATTTTTTTGTCAGATGAAGCTTTGGCCCAATAGTAATGAATCAAAAAGGACATTTTTTTTAGTTCATCATGCTTAAGCAGAGAGTTCATTTTCCAATAAGAAGTCCTAAAACTAGTTTTTGAGTGTCCTGTGGATAAAGGAGTAGAGAGGAAAATAGTGTGGTGGTCTGTTAGGGGGGAGGGAAGGATTTTAACTGAAACATTAAAGTTTTTAAAGGAGTGTGGTACAAGCCAGTACTCTAAACCAGACAGTCTTGATTGATTCTTGTTACTCCATTTCCCAAACATTTCCCTCCAGATATCAATTCAATTGAATTTCTCCATGAATATTTTTAATTTTGAATTAGGAGAGGCAGACTGTCTAGGAGGAAATCTATCAAGATTGTTATCATGAGCGATATTAAAATCTCCACCAATACAAATCAAAGCATCTGGAAGTGCATGAGACCATAACAAAAAATTTTCTCCTATTTCTTCAAATAATAAATCATTTTCTCGTGAGGTATTGTACCTTAACACGTTTGTATCGAGGGACGATTACGTCATCACGTAATGTGTCACATGTCTGAAAAGCTCCCTATCAGATCTATCCAAAGAGACATTGGTCAAACTCCTAGGCCAATCCGTTGTCGAGTTCTGCCTTTGCAAACGCAAGGAAGGAGGGCATAAAGAATGTGAAATGGGCAACGCCCCCCTAGTGCGCTCACATCTCACTCAGTGAGAGTTGGAAAACTATGGATTTTGAACAAATGCAATAATAATTATGAATTATTTCCACCCATGTGTTCAAATTTAAGGTGTTTTGTTGAAAAATGAGACCATTTTCATCCATTTAGCCATATGTACGTGGAAATGGGATACTTTTCAATTTAGGTATGCCTTATCTTGCAGAATGGAGACCCCTAGAGGACATTTTGGCTCCCTTCAATTAAATCTGTGTAACTTTTTTTAAATAAATTAAAAAGATTAAAGTCTAAATAAAACATTATAAACAGATAGATGTGGTTGCAGATGGTGGTTGCCAGGGTGTTGCTGAGTGGTTGTTAGGGTACCCAGAGTGGTTGCTAGGCATGATTAACATGTTACTAGCATGTTGTTAGCATGATTAACATGTTACTAGCAAGTTGTTAGCATAATTAACATGTTACTAGCATGTTGTTAGCATGATTAGCATGTTACTAGCATGAGAAGAACAAAACTAGAATGTGCTCATCGTGTCTGTGTGTGTATTTTATATTATTATTATTATTATTATTATTATTATTATTATTATTATTATGAGATGAATGTCTCTGTGTGTGTTTTCTAGTGTGGATCATGGAGGAGAGTTCATGATCACATCAGGGCTCCACAAATGTAAGTCCACAAACAGACTCACAGTTTTCTTGTTTGTTGTTTAGTTGTAAATGTGTCTCTTGTAATGTGTGTCTTGTGTTCAGATGCCTGTGATCTCACACTGGATACAAACACAGCAAACAATTACCTCACTCTGTCTGATGACAACAGAAAGGTGACAAGTGTGGGAGAGCCACAGTCATATCCTGATCATCCAGACAGATTTGATCATTATCATCAGGTTCTGTGTGTTGAGAGTCTGACTGGACGCTGTTACTGGGAGACTGAATGGAGTGGAGATGGTGTTGTTATATCTGTGTCATATAAAGAAATCAAGAGGAAAGGAGGGGGTGCTGACAGTTTGTTTGGATCTAATGTGAACTCCTGGAGTCTGATCTGCTATAATCACAGATTCATTGCCCGTCACAATAATAACTCCACTGATATATCTGCTGGTTCAGGCTCCTGTAAGAGAGTAGGAGTGTATCTGAACGAGTCGAACGGCACTCTGTCCTTCTACAGCGTCTCTGACAAACACAAACTCACACACTTACACACATTCACACACACATTCACTCATACACTACATGCTGGATTTTACCTTGATTCAAACTGTTCAGTGTCTCTGTGTGACATTAAACACACAGACATAGATAGATCTATCTACCTATCTATCTATCTATCTATCTATCTATCTATCTATCTGTCTATCTATCTATCTATCTATCTATCTATCTATCTATCTATCTGTCTATCTACCTATCTATCTATCTATCTATCTGTCTATCTGTCTATCTATCTGTCTACCTGTCTATCTGTCTATCTATCTATCTATCTATCTATCTATCTATCTATCTATCTATCTATCTATCTATCCATCTATCTACCTACCTGAACCGAAGATGCGAGAGTGAGAAGATGCGAGATGAAAGGGCAGCCTTGCGGAATAATGCGCATGGCGAAACTGAGGTGGCCGAGAAGTGATAGTAGCTCGCATTTAGAACAATTTCGAATTTCTAGTGCGGTAGAAGCAATTAGAATTAGTCTGTCAATTTTTTCTTTTGGCAGGGAGGCTTGAAATTTGACGGAATCTAAATTGATGCCCAGAAATTCGATAGATTGAAATTCGATAGAAATTCGATAGAAATGTAAATGTAATGTAAATGTAGATTAAGTTGGCCCTGAAGTTTTTGGGAATCTCCAAGCCTGACAAAAACCTTCAGAACCGTTGAGATATCTGAGCGTCGAAGGGGCCGATCATGAAACCAGAATCAGTTTCTTTTTTGATCAGGTTAGTGACCACTTCTGGTTCTGAAAGTGCAGATTGGAGATTATCACAAATAATGTTCCGGGAGAGAGAGCATGAGACACCTGGATTAAAACCTTCTTCGAGACCTGAAAGTAGAAAATTAGTGAAGTTAGTGTCAGGGTGATGAGACAATTCTGTTGATAGCCGAGAAACATTGACAGGAGTCGATAAGTAGTTTTTAGATTTTTTATTGACAGCCTTATAGACTGGGCATACCAGACGAGCATGAGCTCCACCACAATAATTACATGCATGCAGATACTTGCACCATTGTCTACTGCATTTTCCTCCGTTAAAAAAAATGACAAACCTGCCCAGCGACCAAAAAAGGATTGAACTTCCCGGATCTGCGTTTGTAGCGGAGCATGGGACGTAACTAGTGGATTTAGGATGGGCCGTGTCTGGGCAGGCGGGTATGGCAGGATTAACTTGAGGGCACGAATTAGTAGGATGAGTGAGCGACCTGCAGAGAGCGCATGTAATTTTTCCACATCCTAAAAATACTTGGTTGTGGAGATCCGGGTCCAGCACGCCCCAATAGCGGCACTGGTTCCATTGAGCCACACGAACTGCACATTTAGCCGAGAATAATTTATGGTAGGTGTAAAAGTGACCCCCTTTATAAGACAGCGCGAGTTCTGCGACTATGGCTAAGTAATCATTGAGTTTGTGCCGTCTATGGGGAAAAACTGAACAGATTACGTCCGTGTAGCGGCCGAAAGCAATTGTAAATTCTGCAAACGAGAGGACGCGAGATGAGTTAGGAGCGGGGGTTTTGAGAGTAACGGGAAAAATTCCCGCAATCTATTTGCCTGTTAGATTTGGCGACGGGGAGGAGAGAAAGTAGAGAAGAGAGATCTATATCTGCACCTGCTAGAATTTGAGACCTGATGTGGGTCACAGGGGGTGGTTTTGAGGCAACTGCATTCGGAGGGGTGGGGAGCTGAGTAGCGGATAGTAAGGTGAACTGATTTTTTGAGTGAAAAGCAGACCTGGAAGGGTGAAGAATAGGGGCTGTGACTGACGGCGGAGGCAGCCTCACGCTTGCATTAGCCCCTGGAGGTTGAAGAAAGGAGTAAGAAGGCGAAGGGAAAGGAGGCCAAGTAGCTTGCATCGCTGGCTGGGATGGCCATGAGCCGGCGTTTATGCTGGGAGCTGAAGGCCATTGAGAAAAGAGGGGAGCGGAGGTAGAAGGGAGATGGGAGGACAGCTGGGCTTGCGCGCCTAGCGGAGGCATCCTCACGCTAGCGTCTGCCGCCTAAGCTGGGTTAGGAAAAACAGAGGGGTTAGAAAAAGAGTGAAAGGGGATGTTGATGTGTGATGTCGCAGGCGGTGCAGTGCCTGACGGAGCTGCGGCAGCTGGTTGAGCCAATGAGAGAGGTGGAACGGGATCTGGAAGGGCGGAGTCTGGGGTGCATCCCCGGCTTGCTGATGGCCTATTGGTCCTCTTCGATCGCGGGGAGCTGGAGCTGGACCTGGATGAGGAAAAAGAGCCAGAAACGTGAGAGGACTTATTTTTACGTGCTCTAGTGTTCTTGGAAGGAGAGTTGGTGTTTTTTTATACATAGAGACGGTATAGCTCGGCTTTGCTCATGCGTCGGGAAACCGGACATATGAATTAATCAGAGCCTGTCTCAAACGTGCCACGGTCCATTTCTCAATGGGAGGAATGGACGGTGGAGCGGAGGCATAGGAAGATGCGGAGGAAGTGGAAGTGGGGGAAGGATTCGGTGTTTGAGCTGAAGATCTTGTATGCCGGCGTCCTCGTGTTGAGGCCCGGGGCTCAGTTGCGTCTCTTGGCCGAGAAGGAGGCGCTTTTGGTCCCGATGTTTGCAAGACGAGAGCCTTGGAGCCGGTGGTTTGAGAAGGGGTCTTCGCGCCAGTAGCTTGGGTTGGAGCGACAAGCTTGCGGTTGGAAGGGGATGATCCTATGTCGGACATAGTAGCAGACGAGTGATGCTGGAAAACCGTCGTGGAACGGAGGTGAGCTGGCTGTATTTATATACGAATAGGGGTTATGCCCAACAGGCTTCCGTTTTCTGCTAAACAGGTCTCGTTGCTTCCGGTTCACGCGTTTTGCATATCCCTCTTTAAATATGAACATGATTTACTCAAGATTCATTCAAAGTAGACACTAAAAATGATCATAACCAATGTCCATCACATATGTGGATTGATATATAAAAGTTTTAAATTTTTATTCTTTTCACTAACATTTATATATAAATATCGAATGAAACGTCCACAATAAACAGTTGGCTTGTTTAACTGATTACCTTAAAAGTCCGTCGATATCGCCAATATTTATTACGGCTATTAACACGTTCTCCGACAAGCGGAAGCAATGAGACCTGTTTTCCGGGGTTGGTCAGGTGACGTTCGACATATAGCCTATTGTGCTTGTTAAGGTGATTGGCTGATGAGCTCCACCTGGGCCAGGTTGATTATCTGATCATGCTCCTTCCGAACCTTGTTAATAAAACATCATAATGTGTGAATGTAAAGTGCCCATATCCAGCTACATGAAGAGATGATGCTAAGGTGTTTTTTTTTTTCTCCACAAAAGTTTATATACTATATTGTATTTAGAATATGTTCTGATTTTCAGTGCAAAATGCAGCCTAATTGCAATGATGTACTGAAGGATTTTACAACGTGGTGATAAAAAAATACTTTCATCGAGGTGCAATACTTGTCTCATGTGTTGTGTTTGGTCAATATATTCATGTTCTTTAACAATATCTCAAAAAAGAGGAAAAAATCAAACCCAGATTGTATTATTAGAAAGGTAGAAATGTTACAAGTGTTTACAGTTTTTGCCCATTGCTTACACACTAAAACCAAATGCTTAGACCAAAGCCTCAATACCTTAACTTCTTGTAGCATACCTTAAACACAGTGTAACCATAGCTTAAACACATTGTCAACTTTGCACTTTGTTTACAATTCTGTAACACTTATTGCCAAACACGACACACGTTTTCTTACATTAGACACTTTGCTCAAAAACGAAATCACCTGTTATCATTGGGTAAACACTCATCATTCAAAAAGCAAAACTCATCTGGCAATTGTAGGCACTTCCGTGCACACCTGAAATCACTTGCACAGAAAACAGAACACCAATCAGTCTGAGCCTTAGCATTACAACCATAACCATAACAACCATAACCATAACCACAGTTTTATACCTGCCCCCTTACAGCCCCTTTCTAAATGCAATCGAGGAATTGTTTTCAGCGTGGTGGTGGAAAGTATATGATCGGCAACCACACGCTCGCATGACTCTTCTGCAAGCAATGGAAGAGGCATGCGGAGACATTGAGGTGGGATCAATCCAAGCATGGATTCGGCACGAGGCGATATTTTCCCTGATGCCTAGCCCACGAGGACATCGCCTGTGATGTTGACGAGGTCTTTTGGTCAGACCCAAACAGAAGGCGGTATCCATAAATCCCCCCACCACACACACATTCACACACAAAACAAATATGTTATTTTTCCCAATAGCAATTTATCCAGTATTTTTTTAGTTTTTTTACTTTTGTTTTGTTGCTAAATTTGATGATTTGTGATTATTTTTTTCTTTATTTCTGTAAGAATGTTTGTTTTTTGTAAAAACTCTTGTTTGATTACTGCAGAAATTCTACTTTTGAGTTTTACAGAAGACTGAGTCTGAGCAAATGACAATAGAAATAGAAACACAAAGACTGCAGTGTTTTATATAAAGTCCATAAGTGTGTTGCTGGTGATATGAAAGAGTAATTCAAATGGTGTTTGTGTGTATGGTTTTGTTGCAAGAATTTCAGTTTTAGAAAGGTTAAGTTTTGATTGCAGTGTTTCATTTTGGCATAGATGTGAGTTGTTAAAAGTGCTATGTTTGATTGGCTTGTGTGCAGAGTTTTGACATAATGAGCCAAATTCTGCAAAAAGTGTGTAAGCAACAGGCAAAAACTGTAATTACTACATTTTATTAAGAGGCTATTATTATATATTATTAATTTTGATTATTATGAATTCATCACTCTAAGCATGCCACACTCATTTGCACTAGAATAAATGTATCTCACAATGCATGTAATTACGTCATCTTTGCAAATGAGCCACACCTGACAAATAAAACAAGAGCGAACACACAGGGTTGAACTTATTTATTATTCACATAAAGTGCATTTTCATGTCATGATCTGAGTTTTTAAAATGAATGTGAAAGTGCAGACAGGGCAGGCGAACACTGTATTATAATAAGGTGCAGACAGCAGCGGGTTCAGAAGTACCACAGAAGCAGTAGCTGAAAGAGATCCTACACTACCTTGATGGAGTTACTGGTCTTGACTGCTATGAATCAGTCAATCACTACGAACTGACCAACTAATGTAGCCCAGTGGTTTATCTAATTCTAATGAGGTCTAGAACACTGGTTCTCAACTGGTTTTGCTTCAAGACCCAAATTTTACATCAAGCGACCCAACACACTACCATTTCTTTATTGGCAAAAAACACTCCTTAGCATTAAATACACAAACAATCTTACTGTAATCTGTTTAGGCTCAAAATTTCGCGATATGATTAACATACCAGCTAAAGGGGTATGTTCTCAGATCTTTGAACAAGGTTCTGGCAAGGTTCTCTCAAAGTTATGAACAAATATTCAAGTAATGGTAATAGAATGTTTGTTTAAAGCAGGGGTGCCCAAAACTCGATCCTGGAGGGTCAGTGTCCTGGAGAGTTTAGCTCGAACCCCAATTAGACACACCTGCCCTATTGGAAAAAACTATTAATTGGCGTACCTAATGCTGGTTAGGTAGGTTTTGATGCTGGGATGCTGGTTTTAGCTGGTTATGCTGGTCCTTAGCTGGTCATGTTGCTGGTCAAGGACCAACATAAACCAGCTAAGGACCAGCTTAAACCAGCACACCAGCATCAAAACCTACCTAACCAGCATTTGCTGTTTTTTCCAACAGGGTGAACCAGCTAATCAGGTTCTTCTTCGGCATTTTAGAAACTTCCAGGCAGGTATGTTGAGGCAATTTAAAGCTAAACTCTGCAGGACATCAGGACTGAGTTTGGGAATGCCTAGTTTAAAGTTATCTGGCTTTAATAATCTTCTCAAAACTTTAGCACAAAACGATTACTCACTGGACGTTTTCCTGAAACATTTTAGTTGGATGTCCATCTAATTTTTTAACCGTTACTACTATGGTTTAGAGAACATTCAAAAGTGATTCCCATAAAATTCCCATAATTTTACGATATTTAATATAACGTTAAAATGGAATGTTTGCATAACCATGAAAAAGTATATTTTTTAAACATTATGTTTCAGAGAACATTCAGAAATAATGTTTTTATAGCTTAATAGGAAGCAACCCCACTGAAAAAAAACAGCCTGGTTTGGCTGGTTTTAGCTGGTCGTCCAGCCTGGTCATAGATGGTCAGCAGACTGGTTTTGGCCACTTCTTTAGCTGGTCAGGCTGGGAGACCAGCTAAAACCAGCCAGCTTGGTTTGACTGGTTTTAGCTGGTTGTCCAGCCTGGTCATAGATGGTCAGCAGGCTGGTTTTGGCCACTTCTTTAGCTGGTCAGGCTGGGAGAACAGCTGGCCAACCAACTAAACCGGCTTGGCCAGGCTGGGAGACTAGCTTGATCAGTTAAGCCAGGCTGGGAGACCAGCTAAAACCAGCGACTCCCAGTTGAAAGCAGCTAAAACCAGCCAACCAGCTTAGGCAGGTTGGGAGACCAGCTACTTCCAACTTAAACCAGCTAAAACCAGCCAGCCTAGTTTGGCTGGTTTTAGCTGGTCGTTCAGCCTGGTCATAGCTGTCAGCAAGCTGGTTGTAGAGAGGTTTTGGCCACTTCTTTAGCTGGTCAGGCTGGGAGACTAGCTTGACCAGCTTAGCCAGGCTGGGAGACCAACTAAATCCAGCTACTTCTAGTTGAAACCAGCTAAAACCAGCCAACCAGCTTAGCCAGGCTGGGAGCCCATCTAAAACCAGCTACTTCCAGCTTAAACCAGCCAATCATCTTTAGCTGGGGGGGGGTGGGGGTTCAGAAGGTAAAATGTTCTTAGAACATATTTCGGTGAGCCTTGGATGGTATCAGCTGAAGAAAATTGTCTTTAAAGCTTGAGCGGTATCCAGTTGTTTTTTGAATTTCAATTGTGTCTCAAAGAGTGAAAAACAACATTACCCATGATTCTGCAGAGAAATATTTGATGACATAATAGCTCACAAACACTCTCAAACTGCTAGAATATTTGCGTACATATGCAGATTTTATGTCACTCGCAAAACTTCATGGTATTGTAGTCCTTTCAAAGTACTACAAATCAAAGTTTGTAATGTTGTGATTCACCTAGTTGGTTTGGTTCATGACTTAAAACTCTTTCACGAAATCCCCATGGGCCAAATTTATTGTAAAAATATTTAGCAAAATACATGAATTTCATATTTTCCCTCTTTAATCTGTGACTCTATCTGTACATATGCTAACATATTAAAGGGATAGTTCACCCTAAAATGAAAATTCTGTCATTAATTACTCACCCTCATGTCGATCCAAACCCTTAAGACCTTCGTTCATCTTCTGAACACAAATTAATATATTTTAATGATATTTTACCCTTCATAGACAGCCAGGTCCTTCCACAAGGTCCAGAATGGTATAAAGATCATTGACAAAATAGTCCATGTGACATCAGTGGTTCAACCTTAATTTTACGAAGCTACAAGAATACTTTTTGTTTCTTCTCCTCCTTTATGGACCTTGAACATAGTAGGACTCTTGCTGTTTCTCGTATTTCATAAAAAATATCTTAATTTGTGTTTCGAAGATGAACAAAGGTCTTCTGGGTTTAGATTGACATGAGGGTGAGTAATTAATGACAGAATTTTCATATTTTAGTTAACTAACCCTTCAAAGCGGCGCCCAGTTGAAAACCACTGGTCTAGAGATTAAGCACTGGGCTCTGGTTCGATTCGGTTGGGTCTCAACCCCACAGGCACAGGCCAGGACACAGGCAGTGGTTCCTGTTCCCGGGGGATTTGATCACCAGGTCTTTCACAATCTCCACCGTTCCGAAAAGTGGGAAGAGCTTTTCGTCAAATGTCTCGTTGTAGGTGTAGATGTGGGAGCGGTTCTCCACATCGTAGAAGGACAGCTGGCCCTGGTCGTAGTCTAGGTAGACGCCGACCTTTCGAGGAATCAAGGTGGCTGGCAGGGCGGTGAACGGCACGGTGAGGGCCTTCAGCTCCGTGCCGCGCTCCAGACGCAGCGTCAGGTAACCAGTGTTGGTGTTCAGGGACTTGAAGCCCTTACGCAAGGCGGATTCTTTGGCCACACCGATACGCCAGTCCATTTCTCCAACATCTACCTCCCAGTACTGGCGGCCAGAGGCGAAGCCTTCGATTCCCACCGCACACCACCAACCGTCAAAGCGCTGGTGATAGTTGGGCACTTCTTTGCGCTCGAAACCACAGCGCATGCGCTTTTCATCCTCAGAGATCAGAAGGTCAGGATTGGCCGTGTCCAGGTCAAGGGTCACCTCCACTATGATGGAATGAATTAAGGGATGTGACTAACATGATCATAATCAGTTTTATAAACTATGAATCATCAACGAAAACTGCTTTGTTTCAAAACCAAGAGTCTATAAAGGCAGCATTTAAAGGCATCATGTCTTCGACACAAAGCATCTACCAAAGGTTTGTAAAGTACCATCTTTAGAAAAAATTTGAAATTCTATGTAAACTCTATTTAGAATGTAGACTAAATTCTATCCGCAATACACCTACTATATGTGACCCTGGACCACAAAACCAGTCATACGGGTTAATTTTTCGAAACTGTGATTTACACATCATATGAAAATTGAGTAAATAAGCTTGTTTGTTAAGATAGGACAATATTTGGCTGAGATAGAAGTATTTGAAAATCTGGAATCTGAGGGTGCAAAAAAATCTAAATATTGAGAAAATTGCTTTTAAAGTTGTCCAAATTAAGTTCTTAGCAATGCATAATATTATTCGAAAATTAAGTATCTTCATGGAACATGATCTTTACTTAATATCCTAATGATTTTTGGCATAAATGAAAAATCAATCATTTTGACTCATACAATGTATTTTTGGCTACCTACGACTGGTTTTGTGGCTCAGGGTCACATATTTGTATGCGATGCTATACTTGTAATCCCATGATGCAATATGACAAGATGATGGATTACTTGTTGGTATTAACTAGTATTTTGGTAGCTTTCAGTTAGAGTTAAATAGTTCAATCTTTCTATTTTCTATTCTAAAAACTATCAGTTTTACTTGTATTTTTCAGTCACATTTATACTTAGTAGCATACTAATGTCAACTTTATTAACATTACTGTTCAAAGATTTTGGATTGGTAATTTTTTGAATGAATGCTTTTATTCAACAAGGATGCATTAAATTGATCAAATGTGAAAAGAAATGTTATAAAATATTTATATTTCAAATAAATGCTGTTCTTCTGAACTTTCAATTCATTAAAGAATACTGAGAAAAATATATCACAGTTTCCATGAAAATATGAAGCAGCACAACTGTTTTCAACATTGATAATAACAGACGTTTCTTGAGCAGCAAATCAGCATATTAGAATGATTTATGAAGGATCATGTGATACTGAAGACTAAAGATACTGAAAATTCAGGATCACAGGAATAAAATAAAATTTTAAATATATTCTTACAGAAACACTCATTTTAAAGTGTAATAATTTTTCACAATATTAAACATATGCCTTACCTCCTGCATCACTGATCCAGTCCCACACTAAATAAAAGAAAAGTAATAATTATCTCAAGTTCATAGCGAGTCCTGATATTCAATTCACTCTAGTATTGCTAAATTGTCTGGAATATCTACTCAGACTGTCAAAAGAGAAACATTACCTCATGACTCACCTGTGTGAGGAATATATGGAGTGGCACCTAAGAGGAACAAAAAAGGAGAATTGGGATATTCTGTCAGCAAGATGTTTTATTCCAGGCATTATATTTCCCTACTACCTGACTAGCTTTCATCACATTTAGACTTAGATTCAAGTTATTGAGGAAACTGACAAGATGATCTGACCTATTTTTTGGCTCCTCTGTTTCCACATAAGCCACTTTTGGGGAATGCACTCCTAAACACACAATCAGTCTGATGTTACAACAAAGTAATTTGTCCACTGAATTAAAGTCTGAACTTCCTGTAAAGTTATTTCCTTCATACCTTGTCAAGCTCTTTGTTGATTAGTGTCCAGAACACCAGCTCCAAGGCCGATTGCAGGTTGGCCATCCGACCTCTTTTCCAGTGATTCTCAAAGTCATCCAAAGCCGCCACCACCTGCTCTCCAGGCCACACACTTTGCTACACATGAAAAGGGGAATAGATGATGCAAATGTTGCCCCTCAACACAAAAGACAAGCAACTAAAAATCTAGTGATAATTTAGTCACCCCCATGTCATCCTTTCTTCAGTTGAAAAGATATGAAGGTTTCTGAGGAAAACATTCTAGGATTTTTCTCCATATAGTGGACTTCAATGGGGTTGAAGGTCCAAATTGCAGTTTCAATGCAGCTTCAAAGGGCTCTACACGATCCCAGCCGAGGAATACGGGTCTTATCTAGCGAAACAACTGGTAATTTTCTTTAAAAAGTTAACATTAATATACCTAACCACAAATCATGTTGGAAAGTTCACGTATGGTCATCTGTTTTCTCCGGTTCAAAAAGGCAGGGTAGAGTGAAAAACTCTTCATAATCACTCAACATCGTTTTACCTTTTTTTGTAAAGGGCATTTGACTTTCTTTGCACTTTTGCTTTGTAAACACTGGGTTGGTACTTCCGCCTACATCATGTGTGACCTTTTCAAAAAGATTACGTAATGCATGAGATCAAGCTAGTGCAAGATGAGCATTTATTTTATTCTTTTTAGAAAATGACTAATCATTTCGCTAGATAAGACGCTTATTCCTTGGCTGGATCGTGTAGAGACCTTGACATGAACATCTTGGATCATATGGGGGTGAGTAGGACGCACAGTAGTCTTTCTATGGTTAAAAAAGAAAAGCAATACATAAGGTTATACTGTAGATAAAAGACTGATGTGTGTGTACCTCAGGTTGGGCCCTCAGGTCTTTGGTCCAGGTGAGAATGACTCTCTTGGCACTTTCCATATCCGGCTCACTGCTCAGAGCCAGATCCCTCCAGTCACTTCTCTCGGGCCATCCGTCAGTCTGCATTGGTCTTTTCTGTTAGAACAACAATTGATGACACTGGTGAGCTGCCTACACAAGCAGCCTTTTAGTCAAAAAAAGTACATTCATTTGCAATTTGGTTTTAGTGCGTGCAGAAAAAAATACAATATAATAGGTATAAATGAGTATCTTACCTTGCTCTCTAGCAGCGATGCCCACTCCAGAATGAAGGCCCTGCAGGCGAGAGTGGGCCACACATCCTCGCTGTTTGAGATGTTCTCTAACACCTCTGACCTCTACAGCCACCACGAGAGAAGAAAACACACATGTACCATCAGAACTGAATAATTTACACTAGCAGTCAAAAGTTTTTGAACAGTAAGATTTTTAATGTTTTTTAATGAAGTCTCTTCTACTTACTAAGCCTGCATTTATTTTATCCAAAGTACAGCAAAAACAGTAATATTGTGAATCTGTTTACTATTTAAAATAACTGCTTTCTATTTGAATATTTTAAAACGTAATTTATTCCTGTGATTTCAAAGCTGAATTTTTAGCATCATTACTGCAGTTACATGATCCTTCAGAAATCATTGTAATATTCTGATTAGCTGTTAAAAAAACATTATTATTACTATGTTGAAAAACAGCTGTGTAGATTTTTTTCAGGTTTCTTTGATGAATAGAGTTCAGAAGAACAGCAATCTATTCTATTGTAAAATTATAAACACCTTATATCATCATGTTTGATCAATTTAAAGGATTCTTAATAAATCCTTCCAACCCCCAATAGAAATTATACTGACTTTTGAATGGTATATATAGTTTATACATGTTACAGTTTTTTTTTTTTTTTTTTTTTAAGATAAATGCTGACCTTTGGATCTTTCAATTCATCAAAAAAAATCTGAAAAACTGTTTTAAATGTTTATAATAATAATAATAAATATTTATTGAACAGCAAATCAAAAGACTAAAGATTGGAGTAATGGTGCTGAAAATTTAGCTTTGATCACAGGAATGAATTACATTTTAAAATATATTCAAATAGAAAGCAGTTATTTTAAATAGTCCAAATATTTCTAAATGTTACTGTTTTTGCTGTATTTTGGATCAAATAAATGCAGGCTTGGTGAGCAGAAAAGACTTCTTTAAAACCTTAAAAATCTTACGGAGTTACCGAATTTGAATTTAAGTAGCAATTAGGACAAAGAATTGAATTTCAAATTTCAATTTAAGGAAACAAACCAACAAATAAAACTGAATTAAATTCTTAAGTAAAAAAAAAAACATATAACTGCTAAGTTTTTAATAATATATTAAATTTTAAACCATAGAACACGTTGAAATGCTTGCTATTGAAATTTTTGTCAGTGAGTACTTAATTGTATTTCTCGTTCTGTCATTCAGGTTCCAATTCACTATCCTGTTGAAAATGGAAGCCAATTAAATTCTTGATTATTCAGCCATCGGTTCTGATTTTGTGGTGTATTCGACATTTATTAGCAGCTGTACCTGACAAACTCGTCCCAGATCCTTGGCGAGGTTGACAATAAACTGCTGGCTCTCATCCAGCGGTTCTCGCTTTTCATTTTTCACCTTCTTACGAAACTCCTGTACACACAAAAACCACTGAATGTTATACAAATCTTGGTAAACACACACAAAAATCAAAGATATCTCAAGGTTAGTCTCACTGATAGGCAGTCCACAGGCCTTATTCATGAAACAAAAGAAGAACAAATTCATCACATGAATCTGTACATATTCTTTTAGGGTTGACAGAAATCCAGAAATCGTCACATTGACGACACATTAAAACAAAACAAACTGTGATCAATCTCTTTTCATGACATTCATAAAGTCTCTTCTTGGTGTGGTTCTTTGCTAATGTGGAACAGAATGTATTTTTATAGTCAAAAGTTTGGCTGCGTGAGATTATTTCAGCACGTTGTCAGTTCAGGCAGTTAAGGTTGCTCATTAAGGTTACGGTAAACAAACAAGAACAGTGTTTCATTAACATGCAGCTCATGCATGGTCTACTTCCTGTGTCTTTGTGTCCTCTTAATGAGCAGCAAACGACTCACAGCTATTGAAATCAGTCACAATGACCAGCTAAAAGAGCCTTTTATCTCACTTTTGGACTAAAGGATAAAAAAGATCTGCCATTCCTACTGAGGTCAAATGTTTTGAAGCAACAGGATACACCGTATGTAAGAGAATCAAACTGCCGACATATTTTTTGCAAGGTACCTTAAACTTCTCCGTAACTTCCTTGGTCGGTTCAACCAGAAACTGAAGACACTGCATCATGGTGACTGCTGCTTACAGGAATCCTTCACCAGAGGAAATAACTACAGCAAAGACAGGAAATGACAAACTTTTTCTGTCAAAACATATAGGTCATTTAAAGGTGATACACCAACCTACCTGAAACTGCAAAAAATGTGTCAACCCAGCATCTGGTTTGTTGACTTTCACAACAGATAAATGATTAAACACTAAGCAGACACATAAGACTGATTTTTTATGACCAAAACACACACACCTTGCCCTTGACCTGAATAAAGCAAAGCTTGAGGAGTTCAATGTTGATACAACATATGACCGCATAGTCTACACTCTTGTGAATAATACATGTGCTTAATGTGCACTCAAAGAAGTATACTTTTCAAACTACCCTGGTGAAAAAAACCAGCTAAAACCAGCCTATGCTGGTTGGCTGGTTTTAGCTGGTCAACCAGCCTGGTTTTAGCTGGTCATAGCTGGTCGCCAGGCTGGTTTTAGAGGGGTTTTGGCCATTTTTCCAGCCTGGGCAGGCTGGTCTTAGCTGGTCAGGCTGGAAAACCACCAGCTAAAACCAGCCTGACCAGCCTGGCCAGGCTGGGAGACCAGCTAAAACCAGCTACTTCCAGCTTAAACCAGCTTAAACCAGCTAATACCAGCCAACCAGCCTAGGCTGGTTTTAGCTGTTTTTTTCAGCAGGGTATATTGAGAGATATATATGAATTAAATAAAAGACCACTTAAGTGTATTCAAAGATACTTTTATGACTTTTTATGATAGTTTTTTCACAATGCGTCATCAATAGGCCATATTGGCAGCACTGAACGTAAACAACGCCACTGAACTGAATGAAACTAGCATATTTAGATGATTATTGCTGCTCAAAATAGTCAATTATTGTCATGTTTTGGGCTGTACTAATTGGTCTGACTGGGAAAAACATTTGGAGTACTACAGACTGCCAAAGGTTATAACAAACGTGCAAAAAAACTGTCCGAGGAACAAAAACCATTTGTGGTTGGCCAAACTGAACCAGGATTTCCAAGACTCTTGAGAACATTCATGTTTGTTCTTATCATTTCCAATCAGGGAGGTGAAATATTAGGCTAATATCTTAATTAATACTGCTTGTTCTTTATCACCTATTAACTGTAGTTCCTCAAAATATTGCACCCTTCCCTGACCAATCTGTAAGTGCTAACCCTCAAACATTTAAAAGCTGTTAAGCTTTGACAACAAATCCAGATTTTAGGATTTTATGAACATAATCAGTGATGCTTGTTCACCATCCCGCTGGAGTGCTGTGGGCGTTTGTGTTTACCAGAGCTATTTTTTCCCCCTCATATTTTATCATCTGTCAGACAATCGACTTATGAGCAAAAAAAAAAAAAAAAAACTACAAAATATCACACGCATCTTTTGGACATTTAAGATCATTACAAAACGATCTATCTATTCTAAATCTACCTGGTAACTATTTAAAAGTAAAAACCTAGAGGTGATAACACGTGACTGAGGTCTGAGGGCGAGCACACGTGACTCAAAGGCTGAGACGTGCAGCGGGTAAATCAGCGTTTGCTGGAGGATTATCCAAACAACTCCTGTTGACAAGGTTAAGATCAAACAATCTAACTTATAGTAATAAAAATAGACTAAGAATTAGAATATAGTGCTTTAAAAGCCTGCTCATTTACAGTAATCATATCGGAGTCATATAAAATAGTCGAATTTGATATAATAAATAAACAATATACAGCAGTATACGGAGCTAATACGACAAAAATATTATTAAATATTAGCAATTATGACTAAATACTAATTATAATTATTTGCCGTATCATTATTATTTTATACAAAAATCACAATACAGTCTAACATCATATAATCAAAAGGCTCGTATGCTACTACATGCAATTTGATTTTAATACATGTAATATATAAACATTTATGCTGGTGTTCAAACGGTTCATAAACAGGCTATTATCGTGCATTCTATTATAATGACAATCTGAAATATTTTAACCGCATTGTAATTCTGACAAGTCTGCTGCTGTATAAATACTGGAAGAGACACATGACTTTGCTGCACTGCACAAGCTCTTTCATGTATATTGATGAGGTAATGTCCTTGAATGACATTCTCAAGTGAGCCCGACACAACCTATTTTGCATGATCTTCACGCTGCAAGCGCATGTAAACAATGCCATGCTGTTTGTTTCATGACGTATACAAAAAAACAACAAAAAAAAACAAGGTTTGCAAAAAATAAACATGTAGAAAATAAACCAGCATGCATAGTATCATATGTTTGCGTGGATTCATCACTGTACCTGTTAAAGGTGTGCTGTGCCGCAGGATGAATCCTTCTCACTTATAGGAGAGAGTCGTCAGGCGAGACAGTCAGTGGAGAATGAATGCTGCAGCGAATACTTGACCTTGTTTACATACAATGACTTCGCAGAGCCGAACGCGAGCCGAACGTCATTCGGGCTTTTCCGGAAAACAGACGCTGGAACGAACGCGACTCCATGTTTATTGTGGCTCATGACTGAAAATGTGAATTTTAGAAAGTACTTTAAAGTAAAACTTTATTATATTATCTTCAAGTACAGTGTTTTAAATAGACTTTAATATACTTTTATGATTTGAAGTACTCATTCAATACAGTTAAGCACATATTATCATGTTGCTGATATGACTAGGGTTACCACCCGTCCCTTAAAATACGTAATCGTCCCGTAATTGAAAATTAAATTGCGCGTCCCGTTTTGAATCAATACGGGACGGGTTTTGTCCCGTATTTTTATATATATTTTTTAAAGCAGCGTCTCATGCAAATAATCACTGCGGTAAAGCCGCGGTTCAGAAAAACACGGTCAAGCCAGCCGCGATTGATTTTAAGTGTGCGCGTATATTACAGTGATTACGGTAGTTTCAGAAACAACACAGAGAGAACGCGCTTGCAGAGCGCTTTTCATTTATGGGTGATTCTTAGACTATGGGCACTTTTATGTACCTTGGTTATATTTTTAAAAATACATACAATTTTGGACAAATTCCTCTTTCTTTGTCAAGCTAACAATAAAACCAATTTAAAAATTTTTTACTACCTTTCTATTACGATTTTTTCATACTTTTCAACCTTCTTATAGGTGTCAAAATCACTGTTTTCTCCTTGTCGCACACCCAGACTTTTAAACTTCAACAATGAAAATACAGCTAAAAAATATGACTTATCTGGTAACTATTAATGTACTTGAATTAAGCACTAGTAACATAATTAAAATACATTATAGTATTTAATGTGAGACCTCTATCAATATTACTTTTTATACAAAATATAGCTGTCGCACAGTATTGGTGTCATTTCCACCACAACACTGTAATATATCTTTAAAAAGTTTGTGTGAAAGATTTTTTAGGTGGTTTCAATGGAAATGTTCAGGGACATCAGAGCACATGTTGGACATGGAGGGAATTTAAATTTTCATCAACAACAAATGAAGAAAAATCAAAGTAAATATTGCTTGATCAGTGAATATATTTATTCTACGTCATTTCCACCACATACTGTACCATCAAGGGTGTTATTAAAAAGCTAAAAATTTTAAGTTAAATAAGAGTATTTTACATGCACGAAATGCTAAGTACTAATTCAAAGCCAGTCTACGGTGTACATTTTAGGACATCGTCAGACCTCAGTCATACAATGACAAGGCGTCATGCCTCAGACTAAAAGGCTTCAGTCACAGGACAAAACGGCCTCGTGCCTCAGACTGAAAGGCTTCAGGTCTCAGGAAAAACTACGTCAGGTGTCAGGTCTGGTACAATTAGACATCGGACAAAACGGACTCAGATTAAAAGTTATCACACAAAAAGACATCAGCCGAAAAGTTATCAGACAAGAAGACATCAGCCGAAAAGTTATCACACAAAAAGACATCAGCCGAAAAGTTATCAGACAAAAAGACATCAGCCGAAAAGTTATCAGAAAAAAAGACATCAGCCGAAACGGACTCAGATTAAAAGTTATCAGACAAAAAGACATCAGCCGAAAAGTTATCAGACAAAAAGGCATCAGCCGAAAAGTTATCAGACAAAAAGGCATCAACCGAAAAGTTATCAGACAAAAAGGCATCAGCCGAAAAGTTATCAGACAAAAAGACATCAGACGAAACGGACTCAGGTGGAGTGTGACGTGTCGCGCTGCCCCGCCCCATATGACGTCACGCGGTTCATAACAAGCAAACTGGTGTGGAACGGTAGTTAGTTGGTTAAAAAAATGTCTCTGTAGTAATGATTCAATTTGGTACTATATCCCCAAAACTATATTTCATAGATTAGGTGGTTTAGATTTTCTTTTAAAATGAAACTTGGAAACTGTGTTATGTGCACAACTTTTCTCCCCACAAAGAAATTCTGTGGAATAATTCATGTATTTTAATCCGTGGAAAATCTTTATTTATTGACAAGTGGCATGACAGAGGTATTGTTTTTGTTTTGGATTTATTTAAAGATGATGGCACTATACTGGAATATGAAGAATTTATGATTTTGTACAATCTTCCTCTGCCAGCAATTTAAAATTTAAAATTTACACTAAAAGAAATATTTCTATATTTTTCTAGTAGTGACCATGCTACTGAACTTGTTGTAAATTTTTTTGTTTTGCATTGTAAATTTTTTATTCATAAATCCAAATTTCTTAATATGTTACCTAGATTTGATGTCTTTCTCGCAGAGATTTTGCTTACTGTTCATTCTCTTAAACTTATTGATGATAACAAGAATAACAAGTTTCTTAAGGCATATGACGATCTTTTTCTTACTGATTGAGGTGCTGTTTTTATTTATTTATTTTCTTTTTCTTTCCTTTTATGTTATTGTATTTCTATGCAGTGCTGTTTATTGTTGTTTTCCTTTTTGTCTTGCAATAAAAAAAATAAATAAAAAAAAGGTGTGGAACGGTAGATGATGGCAGATGGAGGTAAGTCGCTCATGATATATTTTATTTTAACGATTTTAATTAAATGCTAAACTAATTCAGTTGAACATGCATTTCATGAGTATTGTGTGCACGTTTAAAAGTTTGTAATATTGCAACTAGCTACGTTTAGCTTGTACGTTGGCAAACTGTAGTAAAGTTACCCTTACGAAAAATAACTGCAGGCCACCAGTTGGTCCTGTTTTAGATGTATTTACACATAAAAAAAAAAATTGTATTATCTACAGTGCCTTGCAAAATTATTCACACCCCTTCATTTTGTTCACATTTTGTTATGTTGCTGCCTTATTTTAAACTACTTTAAATTACATTTTTTTCACATCAATCTACACTCCCTACTCCATAATGGCAAAGCAAAAAAAAAAAGAAAAGTTTTTTAACATTTGTGCAAATTTATTAAAAATAAAAACTGAAAAGATCCCGTTGCATAAGTATTCATACCCTTTTCTGGGACACTCAAAATTTAGCTTAGGAGCATTCATATTGCTTCTAGATGTTACTACACTTGGAGTGGAGTTAAACTGTGGCAAATTCAATTGAATGAGTATGATTTAGAAAGGCACACACCTCTCAGAAAAGGTCTAACAGCTGAAAATGCATATCAGAGCAAAAACCAAGTCCTGAGGTCAAGATAACTGCCTGTAGAGCTCAGTGACAGACTTGCGTTAAGGCAATGATCTAGAAAAAAACAGCTGCATTGAAGGTTCACAGAAGCATGTAGCCTCATTATCTATAATGGAAGACGATTGGAACAAAGGACTGTAAATTTATGTGGGGAAAAACTAATTTAAAGCAGTTAACATAATGCTGCAACAAAACAAAATGTGAAAAAAATGAAGGGGTGTGTATACTTTTGAAAGGCACTGTACTGTACATAATGATATAGATAATGACTTATTTCCGCCCCATATTACTCGCTTTGCTTGGCCTAACGTTTTAGGTAGCTGCATTATCTGGTTCATTTAATTATTTTTAAAAATGTGTCTTTATATAATACAATTAGGCTACATTTTCATTAAGCAGTCTAATAGCTCGAAATAATTCGCTTTAACTTTAACTTGTTACTACAGTTTGCCAACGTAACGTTATGCTAGTTGCAATATTACAAACTTTTAAACGTGCACACAATACTCATGAAATGCATGTTCTCCTGTGTGTACAACTGAATTAGTTTAGCATTTAATTAAAATCGTTAAAATAAAATATATCAGGAGCGACTTACCTCCATCTGCCATCATCTACCGTTCCACACCAGTTTGCTTGTTATTAGGGATGTGCATATCGATCCCAAAGTATCGATATATCGATACTGATGCGAGTATCGAAAGTATCGATACTCAAATTGAAAATATCGATACTAAGGTGTGTTTTATTTACCAGTGATTTTGTTTATTTAACAAAAAGCCAGGAGTACAATGTGCATTGAATTGGATGCATAACCTATGTTAGAGAATAACTGTTCATGATAGAACACTTTTCCTACTCATCTGAACACACGCAAATGATGCAAGACAGAACCAATCAATCACAGAGAGCATTCACTCCCTTTAGACAGTGCATTCAAACAGGGCTGTGTTTCCTAAAAGTATCATAAGAAATCATTGATGCTTTTGGGAACGACAGCCCTGTACAATGCTTATCAGAGGACAGAAAATAAAAAAAAGTTTGAGCTATTTCTCAATAAACAAACTGAAACTGAAGCTTACATAATTTGCATTTCACAAGTGCAATTACATTTCTTTAAATTAACACTTAAAGTTCATTGATCATGTTTTGTAGTAATGTTAATATAAATTATACACTGGCAGAATAAAAATGTTGTATTTTATGTGTGCAACAGCCTGTCACTGGCAGCCCCTTATGAAACCAAGTATTTTCAACTGTAGGTTTTGTAGTTACCACTAAAGTAAACATATTTTAACCACGTGTAGAAAATAAAATTTAATTAGTTGCATATTAAATGTTAAAATGCATTTCAAATATAAAGTGTAAAAGGTTATAAAAAAAAGGGCATAATTACATATTTTACTCTTATTAATTTAATAAATGTAATAATTTAAAAATTAAGTTTAGAAGTATCGTATCGGTATCGATATCGATGATACTGGCCTTAAAAATATCGGTATCGTATCGAAAACAAAATAAGTGGTATCGCCCATCCCTACTTGTTATGAACCGCGTGACGTCATATGGGGCGGGGCAGCGCGACACGTCACACTCCACCTGAGTCCGTTTCCTCTGATGTCTTTTTGTCTGATAACTTTTTGTCTGATGCCTTTTTTTCTGATAACTTTTCGGCTGATGTCTTTTTGTCTGATAACTTTTCGGCTGATGTCTTTTTGTGTGATAACTTTTAATCTGAGTCCGTTTTGTCCGATGTCTAATTGTACCAGACCTGACGTAGTTTTTCCTGAGACCTGAAGCCTTTCAGTCTGAGGCACGAGGCCGTTTTGTCCTGTGACTGAAGCCTTTTAGTCTGAGGCATGACGCCTTGTCATTGTATGACTGAGGTCTGACGATGTCCTAAAATGTACACCGTACCCAGTCAGTGAAGCTGTCTTCCATTTTTTCACAAAAAACTACAGAAATGTCATTTCCACCACAGTCATTTCCACCACAGTCATTTCCACCACACTGCCCTATGTGGTGGAAATGACATTTATGGTTACAAAGTACAATTTATATGGGTTGTGAGAATAGATTTGCATGACTGCAAATATTTCAATCCAGAAAATGTCATGTTCCAGCATTGGGACAAAGCTTCCCAGGTGAAAAAAAAATATACTTAAATGCAATTAAAATACACTTAAATACCCGCAAATACATTTTTAGTACATTGTTTTTTTAAATAAAAGTTTGATGGTTATACACTATAAATTTACTAATTAAAAGTATGTTTATACTTCAGTAGGACTTTAGTACACTTGACAAAAGTATACTAAATACCAGTAATACTTAAATATTTTTTTAGTGTACTACAATAAAGTACACTACAGAAAAAACATCCAAAAAAGTTTTATTAGTGTGTTTTTCAAAAGTGTGCTTTAAATGCTTTAAACATTAGTTGATTTTTAGTACACTGTTTACATACTAATCTTGAGTTTAAAATAAGTTAATATATAAAAAATCTATTAGTAATGTATTGTAGTAGAAGTACATTTTCCCAAAAGTTGTACTTAAGTACACTTAATGTGAATGCATTATTATCACTAACACTTAAATTGATTTTGAGTGTGGTAATTTTAAGTTTACATTAAATTTATTTTATTAAAAATCTATTAGTAATGTATTGTAGTAGAAGTACATTTTCTCAAAAGTTGTACTTAAGTACACTTAATATGAATGCATTATTAGCACTAACACTTAAACTGATTTTGAGTGTGGTAATTCTCCCAGGTTAAAAAAAAGTGCACTAAAATACACTTTATTTAAGTATACTTAGTACACTTTTCAGTAATGTACTAAAAGTGCTCTATTTTCGCACACTAATTTTGTACTTATTGTACTAAAAAATAGTATTAAGTATATGTTAAGATAAACTTAATACCATCTAAGTGTACTCAACTGTGCTATTTTGAGACACCATGAAATTGAACTAAAATGTGCTTTTAATATACTATATCTGTATTTAAAAAAATATATTTAGTTACAACTAGAAATACACTTGAACCCTACTTTTGAACATTTATAAATATATTTATAACTAATTTAAAGTATAGCAATAATATATTAAAAGAATATACAAAGTGTGAAAAAAGTGTGCTAAAATACAATTTAAGTACACTTAGTGCACTTCCCTAATGTACTTAAAGTGCTCTATTTTCGCACACTAATTTTGTACTTATTGTACTAAAAAATAGTATTAAGTATATGTTAAGATAAACTTAAGATCATCTAAGTGTACTCAACTGTGCTATTTTGAGACACCATGAAGATGAACTAAAATGTGCTTTTAACATACTATCTCAGCATTTCCAAAAAATGTATTTTGTTACCACTTCTAATAGGATTGAAACATATTTCATAAACCTTTAAATATACTAATTATACATAAAAAATAAACTTACTGATTATTTAAAATACATGAATAATATATAACAAATGTATACAAAGCGTATTTATAATGTATTGCCCAAATATTTTTATCAATAAAAAATACACTTGTTGATTATTTAAAATACATAAATAATATATAATAAATGTATACAAAGCATATTTATAATGTATTGCCCACATATGTTTAATAATAAAAAATACACTTCTTAATTATTTAAAATACATGAATAATATATGATAAATGTATACAAAGTGTATGTCACGCCCTTGGACTGTTTGTCTTGGTTTTTCCCAGTGTTTCCCCCATTGGACTGTCTGTTTGGTTTCTCCCATGCCCTTTTTTGGTCTTCCTGCTCATTAGTGTGATCTTCTCCACCTGTTGTTGTAATTATCTCCCCTTTATAAGTTTGTTTGATTTCCTTGTTTCTTTGTCCGGCTACAAGCCTTACACCTATGTTTCTTCGTTGTGTGCGCGTCTTCTCCAGCCATTCCTGTCTATTGTTACTCTGCCTGAGGATTTATTGAAGACTTTTTATTGAAGACGTTATTTTTTGCTTCCCTACACGTTTCGTGACAACGTATTTATAATGTATTGCCCATACATTTTTATTCATTATAATACACTTAATAATTAATTAAAATATATCAATTATATATAATAAATTTATTCAAAGCGTAATTATAATGTCTTGCCCACATATTTTTATTAATAAAAAATACATTATAAATACGCTATGTATACATTTGTCATATATTATTCATGTATTTTAAATAATCATCAAGTGTATTTTTTATTAATAAAAATATTTGGGCAATACATTATAAATACGCTTTGTATACATTTGTCATATATTATTCATGTATTTTAAATAGTCAACAAATGTATTTTTTATTAATGAATATATGTGGCCAATACATTATAAATACGCTTTGTATATATTATTAATGTATTTTAAATAATTAATAAGTGTATTTTTTATTAATAAAAATATGTGGCCAATACATTATAAATACGCTTTGTATACATTTTTTATATATTATTCATGTATTTTAAATAATTAATAAGTGTATTTTTTATTAATAAAAAACATGTGGGCAATACATTATAAATACGCCTTGTATACATTTGTTATATATTATTATTGTATTTTAAATAATCAGTAAGTTTATTTTTTATGCATAATTAGTATATTTAAAGGTTTATGAAATATGTTTCAAATGTATTAGTGGTAACAAAATACATTTTTGGAAATGCTGAGATAGTATGTTAAAAGCACGTTTTAGTTCATCTTCATGGTGTCTCAAAATAGCACAGTTGAGTACACTTAGATGATCTTAAGTTTATCTTAAGGAGTACTTAAGAATAACTTTTAGTATATTAAGTACAAAATCAGTGCCCGAAAAAAGAGCACTTTAAGTACATTAGGGAAGTGCACTAAGTGTACTTAAATTGTATTTTAGCACACTTTTTTCACACTTTGTATATTCTTTTAATATATTATTGTTATACTTTAAATTAGTCATAAATATATTTATAAATGTTTAAAAGTAGGGTTCAAGTGTATTTCTAGTTGTAACTAAATATATATTTTTAAATACAGATATAGTATGTTAAAAGCACATTTTAGTTCAATTTCATGGTGTCTCAAAATAGCACAGTTGAGTACACTTAGATGGTATTAAGTTTATCTTAACATATACTTAATACTATTTTTTAGTACAATAAGTACAAAATTAGTGTGCGAAAATAGAGCACTTTTAGTACATTACTGAAAAGTGTACTAAGTATACTTAAAGTGTATTTTAGCACACTTTTTTCACATTTTGAATATTCTTTTAATATATTACTATTATACTTTAAATTAGTCTTAAATATATTTATTAGGGCTGTCCCCGACTATGAATTTTCATAGTCGAATCAGAATTTTCGAATCTTTCTATAGTCGACCGATAGTCGAATCATCTATGCCTTTGTGTGTGTGTGTGTGTGTGTGTGTGTGTGTGTGTGTGTGTGTGTGTGTGTGAATGGGTTGGGAGGGGCACGACACTATAGTCAGCAGGAGGGTAAAACTATTTTTATTTTATTTTACACACTGCACACAGCAACAACTTTTAATAAAGCGACCAAAACTGCCTGCCAACTGACAGACGAACTTATTTAGGTTTAAATAAAAACACAGAACGCGTCTTTTAGTTCTAAAAACGCGAGGCGCACAGCACTGCCTTTTTTGGTGACTTTTAATAAAAGAGCAGTGTGCTGCGTTTTTTTTATGTTGCTAAGCAACGACCGAAACAGCTGTCCTGTCAGTCAAATCAAAGGATTATAGCGCGAGCGCTCTAACATCTTAGTTTTTTGCTGTTAAGTAAACTGTCATATTAGCAGAAACCCTAAATAATACAGCTCCTGGTTACCCACGATAGACACCAAAGGTTTCTCCTCCATTTCTTGCAGTCTCCGGACTTTTTAAGCAACGGTAAACTTTTGCCATCACAACAGAAGGCCCACCTCTCCATTCATTCGATTGGACAATGGAAAAGAACGCGAATGACGTTGGGCGTTTTTCCGCTCAGAGTTGATTTTTTTTTTCAACTTCAGGCGCTCAGAGCGCTCCTGCAAAAACGCGAGGCGCAGCAGGCGGCGAAAACGCCGTCAAGATGGTCCTCATCTCGTCATGGAGGGGTCTGTCACAGGGGTGGTTGGATTTATTCACAAACACGTTAAAATATTTATTGAACGCTTCTTTCTTTTCACTTTTGTTTTTACTGCATTATCATAATCAAAGGCTGTATATAACTTAATATAACCGTACAAAACCAGTAGTTCTGTGTGCAATTAGACATTGAGCACCCCCATATTGCCAAAATGGTATGATGCTCGTTTCACCCGCGAAGATTCGACTGTGAGATCGGTGGTCGAATCAGGCTCCGCATATCGATGCATCGAATCTTCGACTATTCGGGGACAGCCCTAATATTTATAAATGTTTAAAAATAGGGTTCAAGTGTATTTCTAGTTTTAACTAAATATATTTTTTAAAATACAGATATAGTATGTTAAAAGCACATTTTAGTTCAATTTCAGGGTGTCTCAAAATAGCACAGTTGAGTACACTTAGATGGTATTAAGTTTATCTTAACATATACTTAATACTATCTTTTAGTACATTAAGTACAAAATTAGTGTGCGAAAATAGAGCACTTTTAGTACATTACTGAAAAGTGTACTAAGTATACTTAAATAAAGTGCATTTTAGTGCACTTTTTTTTTACCTGGGTTCCCTACATTTACCTTAATTTCTTGTCATTTCCGCAATACACTGTCATTTCCACCACCACCATTTCATTTCCACCACACACACATTTTTAAAAATTATTTAAAAGGTTCTCATCACACATTAAAAAAAAATTATCCACAATTTATGAACCATGCTCTACTTAATATAAAAAACAAAGTTATTCTATTTTTTTAAATAACAGCTGTATATTGAGATGCACATTAGTTCATTGCAGGTCAAAAATAAAAAGAAAATATTAACTATTTCTCTTGTAATCTAAGTTTGTCCTCTTACAGACCTTAAAACTAGACAAATTATTTAAACTTATGAGACTGTGTTCGGTGACTTTTGAACATTTTTTTTTTCTTCAAATTCTCAAGGCTAAAAGTGCACCTAGTTGAAGAAACGCCCTTAGACGCCCAGGACTGAGAGATAATACTACAAAATGCTCGTGAATTTTTACTTACTTATTTATTTGCATTTGTGCTTTAACATCCGTTTTATTTATTGGTGTACTTGACGGTTCTTTTCTGAGAAATGGGACATTATTAGACTTTAGAGTCTAATAAGTAAAAAAACAAAAACAATGATCAGTTCTTAATCAGGACGGCCCATATTATATGCAAAACTCATATGAAACCTTTTTACAGCAGCACTTTTGAGATATGGGACATTTTAACTGGGTATATAGACCCCATTTCTAAAAAGTAGAAAAAAACAATGATCAGTTCTTATTCAGGACGTCCCATATAATATGCACAACTCATGTGAAACCTTTTTACTGCAGCATTTTTGAGATGACCCCTCCAGCCCCCCGAATGCGTCCCTTATTTTAGGGTATTAAAAGTGGTAACCCTAGATATGACTAACTTGCTTAAATTGATGATAAATCATTAGGTTAAATTCGAATGTAAAATCCAAAAGGGTAAAGATGTTTCTTTTACATAAACCAGTGCAAAGAAAGTAAGTGTGCTGTGTTTAAATCCCCATAAAGAGCTAATTCTGTGTGATTAGTGTCACTCATGTGAAGGGCTGTTTTAGGGGATTGCCCAGATTGCAAATAGTAATTGAAACGATGTTAAATCAACATCCCGCTGTCAACGATAAAATCATTGAATCAACGTCGAACTCTGATGTTGATTCTTCATCATGTTGCACCCTCTATTATCATTGAAACAACGTTTAAATCATACCTAGAGATCAACAGAATTTCAATGGTATTTCGATTACAATGGATATTGAAACAATGTTGAAATCCCAGCATATCAACAAAACTTCAATGGTGTTTTAGTATACCACAGGTTGAATCTGAAGGTCTGTAATGTTAATATAATATTAAAAACATTATTAATAGGCTGTAATCCTGCTTTATCGACAGCCAGGATGGGCTAGCAAAATATAGAAAATAGAAACTATACCTTTAGGCAATAACCTAGACTAGCACAAATGACACACCACGCATTCTTTAAAAATTAAACAATTTTTATTGTATTATTTCATTTTTTTTTAAAGTGCTGACTCCTGCTGCGTCTTTCTTCCAGCTCCTCCCGCTCGGTCTGGGGCGTAGCGCAGCCACTTCTGTACCGCTTGAGTGAAGCCATAGGTGTTTGCCGTTGTAAGACGTTGAGTCAAGGCGTCTAGAATACAAGTAAAATTATGTTACTGTTATTTAGTCAATGATTTGTTCAATCAAGTTGTCGTCAAGGATTCGGAGCAGAACATGGCACAAACACAGTACACATAGGAAAGTCAAATACACACACGACACGACACGCTACACACACAGGGGTGGACGCAGCCACCCAAACACGAAGGGTCACACACGGGGTAGAATTAAAATGGTAATCACACTACACTAAAACACGTAGGCTACATATACAGTAAATAAGGCATAACACATACGAAACAACCCTAAAGTTCTCCCAGAATCCATCAATAAGGTTTTGCTAACTTTATAAGCTAGAAGAGAACCACAATACTTTTGGAATATTTTGATACATTGGTAAAACAAAAATCTATTTCAGCGACTGCAGCACTGCGTCGGTTACTACATTAACGATCATAACGATAAACCTAACAGTATTTGATTTGGTACAATTCATTCATATCGAACATTAAGCAAGCTTACCTGTACGCTTGTGCCAAGGTCCAGAAATGAGCTGTGTCCGGTGCAGTACATTGGTGTTGATCTCCCAGTCAACCAAAAATCGATGGATTTTCAATCAAATTTCCCGGTCAACTATATATCGATGCATTTTCAATCATATTTCCCGGTCAACTATATGCCGATGACTCTTCAACAACAGCGTCGTTTCCCGGTCAACTATAAATCAATGACTTTTCAACACATTCAGCGATCACCCGATAAACCAAATATCAATGCTTAATCAATCACAAAGATAACTATAGATCAATGTTGTTGCAATATTGTTGCCATCAACATTAATAACATCGGGTTTTCATCGATATGGTAATGGTGATTCAACATTTATTTTGCATTGAAATTTCAACATCAACCATAATGATGATTCAGATGGAAAAACTATGTTTATTCAATGTTGGCTTGCTGTCTGGGTGGTGACCTGAGAGCTAATGAAGAGGAAGGTGAGCACTAGCAGTTGAATCCGCGGACACAAGTGTCTTTATCTGACTGACATGTGTCATTCACTCTGTATTGTGTGTGTGTGTGTGTGTGTGTGAGGGGAATATACATTGATGATTATGATTAAAATAAGAAACTTTAGGAATCTAAAGCGAATGGTGTGAAATAAATCTAATACAAAATATTCTTTAGTTGAAATTTAAGCAAGAACCACCGGACATTATCTGTAGGGAAACTCCTTTTCAAGGAGAACATCTGGTTTACTCATCACCATCACTAATCAGTCCATTTGAGGGGTCTGGAGCAGACCATCAGTTTCACATTGGAGTTTATCCCAGGGAGGACCAAAGAGTTTTATTTATATTCCAACTTAAACATTTTTGCAAATATTTCATTCACAAAATGGATTTCAATGTTCGAAGAACATAATGTAAGCCATTTTTATGATCACTTAAAACTAGTGTAAATGTTTCTTTTTATAAAAGACATGGAGATGTTTTTTGTCATCTTTAAAAGAAGTGCATGATGTGTTTTATAAGTTCAAAAACCTAAATAAAATGTTGAATACTTGTTTAAGATGATTAAGAGGTACGATGAATGATTTGTTTAGCTGTAGTAACATGTTTGTTACAATGTTTTATATTTATGATCACCTGAAAGTATTGTAAATGTTAATTTTAATAAACATGGAGATGTTTAGTGTAACAAGCGGGACGACGGAGAGTGAGGATCCAAATGCAAGGCTTTATTAAAACAGATCGTGGTCGAACAGTCAGGGTCGAAAACACCAGCAAACAACAACAGCAAAGATAATCCAATAGCGTAATCCAATAAACAAGTGTAGGGTCAAAATCCAGGAGGGCAGTCCAAAGTAAACAAATGAAAAGAAAACAAGAAACTAGGGAACTATGGCTAAGACTGAGAAAACAAAAAAGAACTATGGCTAGGGCTAGGGAAAAACAACAAGGAAACTAGGAAAACCTGGGAACAAGGAAAAACGCTTGGTAGAGTCAGCTGGGAGCAAAACAATACTTCGCAGTGTGTGTGTGTGATGAACTGGCTTTTATGGCTGATAAACAGGAAGTTACCATAGAGGCAGCAGAGGGAGCAGCAACAGTCAGTGTGGGTAAGAGCTCCCTCTGCTAACCTGGTGTGACATAGCCCCCCCCAAGGAGCGGCTTCCAGACACTCCCACAGAAACAACAGGAAGAAACAGTCCAGGGGAGCGGTGGGGGGGGCCAGGAGACTGAGGCAGAACTGGTTGTGCAAAGGCCCTCCAGAGCATAGCAGGAGATTCGGGAGCCCTCCAGGGCGGAGCTG
This sequence comes from Garra rufa, assembly GCF_049309525.1. Classification (NCBI taxonomy): domain Eukaryota; kingdom Metazoa; phylum Chordata; class Actinopteri; order Cypriniformes; family Cyprinidae; genus Garra; species Garra rufa. Next base: position 64,858,354 of record NC_133361.1, read on the forward strand.
GAGGCGGAGCAGCCCTCCGGGGCGGAGCAGGAGGCTTAGCGGCCCTCCGGGGCAGAGCAGGAGGCGTAGAAGCCCTCCAGGGCGGAGCTGGAGGCGGAGCAAGAGGCTTAGGAGCCCTCCAGGGCGGAGCAGGAGGCGCAGGAACCCTCCAGGGTGGAGCAGGAGGCGCAGGAGCCTTCCAGGGCGGAACAGGAGGCGCAGAAGCCCTCCAGGGCGGAACAGGCGGCCGCATCATGGACTGGGACCTGGGGAGAGTAGAGACAGAGGAGGCAGACAGAGCAAGGAAAGGAGTAGAGAGTTCATGGGAGAACGTGGCCTCCATAGCCGTGACCAGGCAGATGAGAACTTCAGGAACGGCTTTCGTGGCAGTTACTGGGCAGACAGAGACTTCTGGAACGGCCCCAAAAGCCGAGACAGAGATGACAGGGAGCCTAGGCGGTGCAGGCAGAGCAGGGAGTCTTGGCGGAGCAGACAGAGCAAGGAACCTTGGCGGAGCAGGCAGGGCAGGGAATTTTGGCGGAGCAGGTAGAGCAGGGAACCCTGGCGGAGCAGGCAGAGCAGAGAATCTTGGCGGAGCAGACAGAGCAAGGAACCTTGGCGGAGCAGGCAGAGCAGGGAATCTTGGCGGAGCAAACAGAGCAAGGAGTCTTGGCGGAACAGGCAGAGCAAGGAACCTTGGCGGAGCAGGTAGAGCAGGGAACCCTGGCGGTGCTGGCAGAGCAGGGAGCATAGGCGGTGCAGGCAGAGCGTGAAGCCTTGGCGGTGCAGGCAGAGCGTGAAGCCTTGGCGGTGCAGGCAGAGCGTGAAGCCTTGGCGGTGCGGGCAGAGCGTGTGGCCTTGGCGGTGCAGGCAGAGCGTGAAGCCTTGGCGGTGCGGGCAGAGCGTGTGGCCTTGGTGGAGCGGGAAGAGCGTGAGGCCTTGGCGGAGCGGGCAGAGCATGAAGCCTTGGTGGAGCGGGCAGAGCGTGAAGTTCCGCTATGCACGCCACCTCCGAAAGAGGTATAGGCGCAGCGGACATGCGTGCAGATGAAGCCTCCAGAGCAAACTTGTGAACAGACTCATGGGCAGAAGAGGCCGCTGGGGCGCAGTGTACAGCCCACACACTCAAAATGGCGATTGCCATAATGGGTAATGCAGTTGGCAGAGGAATGCCCTCCGGGTCAGTGGGCGTGAGGCTTGGGAGCGTTGGCTCTGCGTGACTTGGGGGCGTTGGCTCTGCATGGCTTGGGAGCGTTGGCTCTGCATGACTTGGGGGCGTTGGCTCTCCATGGCTTGGGAGCGTTGGCTCTGCATGACTTGGGGGCGTTGGCTCTCCATGGCTTGGGAGCGTTGGCTCTGCATGACTTGGGAGCGTTGGCTCTGCACGACTTGGGAGCGTTGGCTCTGAACTCTCGGGGGAGACGTGACTTGGCCTTGGAGGATCAGCTGTGACTTGACCTGACTCAAGAAGAGCTGCATGGTTTGACTCAGCAGGAATAGCAGCTGTGACGTGGCTTGACTTGGCAGAAACAACAGCTGGGATGGATTCTAGAGAAGCAGACATGACGCTAGCTGGCTGTGGTCTTATTGACATGACGTGAGTGGGCTCTGGCTTGGCAGACGTGACATTGGCAGTAGCTGGCTTGGCTGACGTGGCGTTAGCAGGTGCTGGTTTGGCTGATGTAACTTTAGCAATCACAGGCTTGGCTGTTTGTGCTGACCGCAGGGGTGGCTCCTCCAGGCTTGATATTAGCCTCGGATAGGCCATGGAAGGGTGAGGGTCTGATGCAGTAGCCACCATGTTGACGACAGACTCAGGTATGGCGGCCCTCTTGCGTGCAGGCTCAGATGTGGCGGCCATTTTGTGTGCAAGCTTGGGCGTGGTGGCCATCTTGGGTGCAGGCTCTGGCATGGCGACCATCTTTGCAGCAGGCTCTGGCGTGGCGGCCATCTTTGCAGCAGGCTCTGGCGTGGTGACCATCTTGTGAACAGGTTCTGGAAGGACGGCCATTTTGTGAAGAGGCTCAGGAAGGGTGGCCATTTTGTGAACTGGCTCTGGGCTGGCAGACATCTTGTGCTGTGGCTCAGGGCTAGCAGACATCTTGTGCTGTGGTTCTAGACTGGCAGACATCTTGTGCTGGGGCTCTGGGTTAGCAGACATCTTACACGGAGAACCACATAACAACAGTGCATAATCAAAAAAGTCCTTCAGTGTGCATCTGAATTCCCCTCCAGGCAGCATTGATTTTGTTGGTTCATTCAGTCCCATACGGAATAAGTCCTTAAAGTACACCTCATCAACAAATGATACTTTATGCGACAACTCACTGAAACGGTGAATATATTCCTCGATGGGGAGATCTCCTTGTCAGAGGAGCAGAAGCTGGTCGGCTGGGTCCATGTTGAGACGCTGGTGGTGAAATAAAGCTGCTGGATCCGGGTTTGGCGAAGTATTCTGTAACAAGCGGGACGACGGAGAGTGAGGATCCAAATGCAAGGCTTTATTAAAACAGATCGTGGTCGAACAGTCAGGGTCGAAAACACCAGCAAACAACAACAGCAAAGATAATCCAATAGCGTAATCCAATAAACAAGCGTAGGGTCAAAATCCAGGAGGGCAGTCCAAAGTAAACAAGTGAAAAGAAAACAAGAAACTAGGGAACTATGGCTAAGACTGAGAAAACAAAAAAGAACTATGGCTAGGGCTAGGGAAAAACAACAAGGAAACTAGGAAAACCTGGGAACAATGAAAAACGCTTGGTAGAGTCCGCTGGGAGCAAAACAATACTTCGCAGTGTGTGTGTGTGATGAGCTGGCTTTTATGGCTGATAAACAGGAAGTTACCGTAGAGGCAGCAGAGGGAGCAGCAACAGTCAGTGTGGGTAAGAGCTCCCTCTGCTGGCCTGGTGTGACAGTTTAGTATCATCTTAAAATAAGTGAATCAAATGTTTTATGAGTTCAATAAACTTAAATGTTGAACACGTTTAAAAATGTATGATGAATGATTTGTTTAGCTGTAGTAACATGTTTGTTACTATGTTTTATATTTATGACCACCTGAAAGTATTGTAAATGTTAATTTTAATAAACATGGTGATCATCTTTAAAAAAAAGTGCATGATGTGTTTTATAAGTTCAATAAACTTAAATCTTGAATACTTGTTTGAGATGTACAATGAATGATTTGTTTAGCTTTAGTAACATGTTTGTTACTTTGATGTTTTATAACTTCAATAAACTTAAAAATATAAAATGAACTTTGTATAATGATGTTTTGCTGTAGTGACATGTTTGTTACTGTTTTATATACATGATCGTCTAAAAGTATTGTAAATGTTTATTTTTATAAACATAGAAATGTTTAATATCGTCTTTAAAATAAGTGAATTATGTGTTTTATACGTTCAATAAACTTAAATGTTGAATACATGTTTAAGATGTACGATGAATGATTTGTTTTGCTGTAGTAACATGTTTGTTACTTTGATGCCTTGTATAATTATATATGTATTACCATCTTTTTTAACCCTCTGGGGTCTGAGGGGGTTTGGGAACGCTGCTGATGTTTTGTCCTACACTGACATTTGTGTGTTTCCAGTACCTTAAAACATATTTATGGTTATGATTATAATGTATTCAGCACAAATTGGGCTACAATAATACATGAGCAGCGTGATCGTACATGTTTGTGTTTTGAGAAAACAAAATACTTGTTTAAAATTTTAGTGACAATATTGTTTTACATGTTTTTCATTTGTCTTTTGCTTGTGTTTGAGTTTGCATCATGTGTTTGCTTTTTGTGTTTTATTTTGCATGTATGTTTGTGTATTAGTCTGCATGATTGTGTTTTGTGTTTGAGTTTGTGTCGTGTTTGCTTTTTAGTTTTTAGTTTGCATGATTGTTTGTGCGAGTGTTTGTGCTTGAGTCACTTTTTAGGTTGAAATGTTTATAGGACTTATCAGATCACAAATTTGTATAATAATTTGAATATTACATTGATATAACAACGTAAATGTGATTTATGATGAAATGTCTTGAGTCCTACTATAATAATTTAAATGACTTACAATATTTTATTACAAATGGAAGTATGTTGAACTTTTTGTGTGACGGGTAGGTGTTCACTTTGTACAGTACAAAAACTTTATAAAAATATAGTAAATAATGTTTATTAAAAAATATAGAAATAGAGAGAGTTTACTGTGATTGGGTAGGTTAAGGGGTTGATACGGTATCAAACCGACACTGACATGTCCAGGCATGTCCAGGTCACCATAATCCATATTGTTTGGTCTGTTAAAATACATTTTACCCTTTACTTATTTTGACATTGCTGGCTCCCCATTACAATATTTACCGCTACCTAAAAACTAGTGTAAATGTTATTCTTTGATTTAATATCATTTGTGATTACATCGTTTATATTAATTTCTTTTTAAAGAAGAGAATAAGACTTGAAGGACTGAATGTATACATAAATAAGCTACACTGTTGGGCACAAGTGTTATCATTTACATTTTTAAAACATTAGAGAAAGACTTTATTGATATATTTCTTCGTGCGGTTATGGATAAAATAAGAAACTAACATGTTTGATGTGAAATAAATTATGGTTAAGCTAAAATATAAGCATTGAGCCATGATGAATAAGTTGCATTATGTTTATTTAAAGTAACTATGAAATAAATGTGTTACATTTAAAATGTTTGCAAACCCTCTCTTTCACACAGTAATCCAGTCCGCAGATTTCTTCAAACAGATATTACCCCCTAGACTGGAAAAGGCAGGGGGAGATTTTTTAAAACAGATGTATACAGCGTGAGAACGCGGACTAAAACTAATTCGGACCCCTGTGAAAATGACAGGAGCGGCTGTGAAAAACAGACGCCTGCTCAAATAGAGCTGCACTCGTAACTGTTGTGTCTATTTGACTCCTATTTTTTTACATCAACTAATATATTGTTGAAAACGCATTTTATATACAGCCATCACATTACATGTATTAAAGCATTTGGTGAAATTGTCTTCATCTAAGCAAGATTTGTCTCATGCTGCTAATACTAAACAAAAGAATGGTGAGACACCTGTCGCATTTTTCAATAGATTTAAGCATGCTTGGATTGAGGAATCAGCTATTCCTCTAGATCAAAATTCGCCGTTGTTTGTTAACACGTTTTTGAATAACATGCATAAAGAAACAGCACAATTGGTTCGGTTGACTACTCCGAGCATTAATGATATTTCTATAGAAGCTTTGGCTCGCAGACTGCGTGAGCTTTCCACCGCAGGTGCATTTGATACCTGGGGAAAGACTCTCGCAGTAATGCAAGTCGCTGATGTTGCTGACTCACGCCCACAACAAGCTACAAGGTCTAAAGTTTGTTTTTATTGTGGGAAAATTGGCCACTTCGCTAAAGTTTGCCGTAAAAAGGATTGGGACCGAAGACAGAAAAAGGAGGGTTTAGCAGCTCTAAATTACAACCAACCTGTTGCACTTTATGTACCTGTGTTAAAAAGTAAATATTGAAAAGTACAAATAGCGATTATGTAAATAATATAATTCTTCAAGATTCTTTTTACATAAAGGCAAATGTATACATATAATGTCTTTATTTGTACCCAAACTTAGTCAACTGTGAGTATACATAGTACTTCATTACTGTTTATGAAAAATAGGAATGAAAGATATTTGATTATTTGCACGTTTATTAAATCTTGATATTCTTTATTATTTGGATTTACATGATTTACAAGTAACAAGTGTAAAATCATTAGAGTCAGGAGTGAAGAGTCAGCAAAGCAGACTCAGTGCTATGAATAGACTTAAAACCTGACTGAAATTTTCCAGAAGTACTTAGAAAATACTAAACACTAACTGTTCTAATACCTTAGGTTAAAGAAACCACAGAATTAAAAAAATCAGCAGAAAAGATACATGGCATTAAATTTTGAAATGGATATATTTAGCTTTAGGAGTGTGTAAATATGAATGTGAAATGATGCTAAGTGTCACCTTTTGTCTTTATTGGCTGTTGATGTTTCTGCCTCATTTCTTTAATTGGTGTCTTTGTTTCTGATCAATATCTGAGTTAAATATGAATGCAGAGGCTGAAGGTGAGACTTTCCCTGATCTCTGTGATAATGAGTCTTATAGTTCTGCTGATTGGATTAGAGTTGCTGAAAATCTGGGCAAATTCCTGTAACTGCTTACATCCTTTGCATATTTTATCTTCTAATGACGATCCTGAAATCTGTTTAAAACTCCAGTGATTGAGTGTTTTAGTCAGTCTGGATGACCACAGCGACACACAGTAACATCTCAATCAAGATCTGATGAAGATTCACTCAGTCTCCTGATCTTCTCTTCTGAGTTTACTACAGGTCTAACTGGATGTTGTAGGTATTTTGGTTTCAAAACTTGTAACTTCACTGAAGTCATAACACTAATATAACAAATGCTTTTATATGAATGTACTTCTGGAGATTGAGTTTCTAGTAAAGCAGGTATTGTATCTTGTATTTATTAACTGAACTGTTCACTGTTAAAAAGGGAAGATGAGAAGTAACAACTGAAAATGTTGACATGGGTTTTGTCAATTAAAGATGTTGAAAAGGTCATAATCAAGTTTAATAAAGGAATGGCAGAGGATGGGAAAAGAAAATCAAGGGTAGACACATTTTTCTTTTCCAGGGTATCCGCGGATCCTTAAAAAGTCTTAAATAACGTTTTCCTAATATAAGGCCTTAAAAAGACTTAAAAAGTCTTAAATTCAGTTTCGCTAGGTCTTAAATAGTTTTGGTCACATTTCCGCTAAAATATCATCGGTCTTCATTACTTAATTTAGGTCCTGATGGAAAAAAACAGGGAAAGCATAAAGAAAACGCCGTTGTAAAAGCGTCTTTACATCCATTTTGACCGCTCCCGGCATTACGGTATGTAAGTGCGCGATTAGATGTGCATGCAAAAAAAAGGTGCGGCTGGCGTGTTTTTCAAGAAGCCACTGGCATGCCTGCATTGTAACGGACTGAAGATATTTTTCTCCTCCTGCGGTAGTTACTGCGTCTTCAGACAGAATCGCAGGAGCAGAATACAGGTCAAACAAGCTTTTTTTCTGTATATAATGGTCTCAGTAATAATAATAATAATAATAATAAATATAGGTCGAGCTATAGCTGACCGCCAGCCTTACGGTGCGTTCACACTGGCACGTAGCGAGCGGGGCGAAGCGAGCGTTTTCAATTCATTCATATGGAAGTTGCGCGTAAACGGTCGCGTGGTGCATTTTGGGATTGGAAGCGGCGCGGAGAAAGCGTTCAGAGCAGCTGAGAGCGTCAAAAGGTTGGGCATTCCTCAACTTTATGCAAATTTCGAGCGCAAAACGCAGGCGACAACCAATCGCTGTGAAGAGTAGGCAAGGCAAGATTATGACGCGTGTTTCTGAAACTGGTGGATTACTGAGCTGAAATCACATATTATTGAAAAAGTCAAGCAAAAGTAAATGTACGTTGCATGTTTATTTCATTATATGCTACAGTTTAGTTTTCGAACCGCCGTTAAAAGAAGACAATGGAACATAAATAGGGTGTGAACATTGTTTTTCAGAGGTGTGCTCAGCCCTAAATTAGACACTCCCCAAAGCAGTGGCGTTGTAGCGTTGCTAGCGGCACTGAGCGTGGATTTGACGCTGTAGTGTGAACGCACCGTTAAGGTGCGTTCACACCGGACGCGAATGAAGCGGCAAGCGCGAGTGATTTACATGTTAAGTCAATGCAAAGACGCGAATAGCCATCCTGCGGCGCGAAACGCGCGAATAGTGCGGCGCGCATTGAGCGTTTCAAGCGATTATCGCGCGAGTTCAAAAATCTGAACTTCGGCGGAATTCCGCGCCGCGGTAACCAATCAGGAGCTTGCTCTAGTAGTGACGGAGGCAGAAATCCGAAACAACAATGGCGGACAAAATCACCGTTGCTGTCTGTGGTTCCTCGGAGCTGTACGATACATCTTTGGACTTTTGTAGAAACAGGAATAAAAGGGATCTTGCTAGGAATAAAGTGAGTGAAGAGGTCGGACAATCTGGTTAGTTTTAAAAAACGCTCTTTACTCAATTTAACCTACATATACATACATATTGAGACTACAAGCAAGCTAAAGCTGGCAAATTGAGCTCATTCACCTATTTTACAACTACTTTCCCGCTGACGAGTGGCAGAAGCCCCTCCCTTGACGCGAATTCGCGTCTGTTGTGAAGAAAATGTCACGCGCGAATGACGCGAGTAAACTCAAATGTTCAAGCGTTCAACTACGCGCGAATAGCGCGTTTTTTCCGCGCAAGTCGCGTCCGGTGTGAACGCACCATTAGATACTTTCAAAATGTTTTTTTCTTGCACAACCGAACAAACAGCCTGATTAAAACTGAAGTGACAAAAATAACCAGTGAAGCATTGAAAGGCAAGAAAGATTCCTATTTTAATACATTCAACTCAAACAGCAGTTGATAATGGATAGTGTATTTCTGGTCTATTTGTGACAATCTTTAATACAAATGAGCGTAACAGCACACATAAAGAAACTCTAAAGTAACACACTGAGGGAACAATTGAAAATGTATAGTTTATTTATAACATGATATAGTTCAGTAATACACCAAGGGAGCTTTTTGCTGAATATTCTCACAATTACAAATGTTACATTAATTTTAGTTTTATAAACTAGTTAGTCAAGTAATGTTAGTTACTTACATTTTAGACAAAGTATTTACTGTTTTGTTTTGTTTCACCAACAACAATAGTTCCAAACAAGGATGACAGCAGAAGTATAGCACATTCTCCAAGCAACGTTTTACCACCAACTTAAATGAGTCAGCGTTTTGCTTGAATCAGCTGAAATAACTCAATAACTCGCTCATTCAGTGACTTACTGCCACCTGCTGGTAGTTAGTATGTTTAAAGTATGCATCCCCACCCCAACATTTCTAATTTGTACATTCATAAATGTATTTAAAACATTAATCTCATAACATCTTTTATTGCTCTTTTAATTTTGTAGTGTAAATTATGTAATCTGATGGCTAACAGTCATATAGAATGTAATAAATTGCAATAATTTCAAAGGTGATGCATACATTTCAAAAGTAAAAAAGACCTTTATAAAGGTAAATCAAATATGCAGATTTAAGATGTAAAAGCTAATGGAGCACTGATGAAAATATTGCTTTAGAATAAATTGTTTACATCACCAGATATCTCTAAGTGGTACTTCTAAGGGGACATTTGTGTGGAATAGTATCTGCTTATATGAAAAGTTCACTGTATATCGTAGTAATAAATATAATGTATTACAGCCATGAAATTTTGTTTACTTTTTACATTAAACACATTAAATATTACATATATGCATGTAATTTAATGTGTATTTCCATTACAGGTTTAGGTCTTAAATTTCATATAAGGTGGTATTAAAACGGTCTTTAAAAAGTCTTAAATTTCACTTGTTCATATCTGCAGATACCCTGTTTTCAATCTAAAGTTAGAAACAAATGTTTTGTACTTGTCCATCCCATAGGGACTCAGTTAAACTGTAGACTGAGGCTCGGGCATTGTGGGTTAATTTATTTTTATTTATTTTTATTTTTTTTTGTATATTGTAGTAAAGTATATTTCTGGCTTATGTGAATATGGACATATTTTCTTGGAATAGGAAATATAATTTAGAATGAAAAACACTTTTTGATAAGGAGTTGTGTTTTCTGTTGCTTCTTTGTTGGACATATTGCCAGGAATTCACTGTAACAAATTGATGATGAGGGTCCAAATTCAAGGAAACAAATAAATGCAGTCATTAAATTTATTAAGAATTGGGGGTTATATTATTGGATATGGAAGAAGTTAGAGCATCCTCTTCGCACTCCATCACAGTAGGTTGGTTCGCAACCCACCATAAAATTAAAAGAAAAAGACGACGCTCTGCAGTCCAGCAGAAGAAAGGTTTGTTGTTTTTGATCATTTAAAGCCGTCACAACTCGTTTAGACGATTTTATATAAAATTGTGTAATTAATCATTACCGAATGAAACGTTAATATGTTTTACCCAGTGATATAAACGAAGGTTATTTTGTGCATCTCTTTCATTTCCTCTATCATGAATCAGTTTATCATAAACACTAGTTCTACCATTGGCAAAGTAACTTAGTGATAGAGAAAGAGAGCTGCTTCTCAATTCAAGGGAGCATTTGAAGGATGCATATGTCATTAAGTATGTCTAATTTAAGAAACCTGTAAAAAAAACATGGCTCATGAGGTGTAAAATACAACTAAATCAATTCATTCTCAAAATGATTCACTGTTATGAATCTCCTGATGAAACCAAAATGAGAACTAGCATGTGTAAGGACAACAAATGATTTCATCAAAGTGTAATCAAATATAACGTGCAAATATGCAAACATAAAACATACATAGAAATATTAATCCTATATTTGGTGTTTTCTATTAATTTGAGTGCTGGTTTGTATTTATCTCTCTATATTTCTCTGACTGACTCCTTTACCAGTGTACTGACTACTGAAATAGGGAGCGATTTAAAAACGCATCCAGAGGTTTAGTTTGGGTTTCTTTTTCTTTCTGCCAAAAACAGGGAAAAACTCCTGGAGAACTCGTTGAAATCCACTCGACGCTGTCAAGATGGCTTTTGTTGATGAGGACAGTGAAGACTTCTGGATTCAAGAAACAGTTCGCATCAAACAAGAAGACACTGAGGAACAAAAAGGTTCGTTTTCATTCTCAAGCTGAACTAAATCATTTGATCCTTATTAAAATATCCAGCTCTACAGAAATGAATATTTTTAGAGATGTTACGAGGGTCCAAATTAAAGTGGTTTATATCAGGGGTCTCAACCTTTTTTTACGCCGGGGCCCCCTCTATCTCGGGTCAATTTTGCAAGGCCCCCCTATGCCTGACCTTTCCTCTAAAGGTGTTTATTTTTAAACCTTTTTTATTAACCAAAACATTTGTTTTGCCTTTTTATTCTTCTACTGCATGTTATAAAAAAACCCTCCAAATTCAAACTAACTTTAAATTAAAGCTATACATTTGAATGTAAAAGAAAACCCTCTGCTCGGTTCTAGCTTTTGACATATAAATACACATACACAGATTCAAAGCACCTGAATTGTTTCATTCAGACATTCTTTACAACTTCAGAGTACTTTTTCTTAGGTAAGTGAACCTGCCAACAGGGAGATGCCAAAAAAAAAAAAACACTCACTAAACCTGTCCATTTGAACTGGACTGACTGTTTGTATTCATTATAAAATAAACATACAAATGAAAAATACAGCAAATGCATTTTAAATCTGTTGATGCTGGTGCTCATATGTGCATAAACACAAGGTCCACATCTATGGGTGAGCATCCATTATAAATCACTCACAGGACATTCATTTTGACAACTATGCAAATCAGGGCTCGACAATAAGGACTGCCCAATCGGGCCAGTGCTGCCTTATCAGTAAAGAATTTGCCTGCGACTGTTTGTCAAATTCGTGCAAAAACAGTCTTAGAATTGAGAAACAGCTTGTGTTTTAAGCCTTGAAATGGTACCTTCTCTGTGATGTCGTGAACACCATATTGCTTTTCAGTTCCTCTTATCTGATTGGATGTTGTGAGCTTTGTTTTTTCCATTACCTGGTAACAACCAGTACAGCGAAGAGACGGCAACATGGCAGCAACATCAAATTATGAAGCTAAAAAGAAAGCGTCTGCTTCTAACTTGCATTTGCGACTAAAAATTACTACATGCGACAGTGAAAAAATATTTAGGAGCACCATGTGCAACTGACTTCATCAGCATATACCTGTTTGCACTAAGTGGAGCTTCAAAGGTTTCTATGCGTTTTTGCAACGTTGAGTAATGCATGACAGACATACCTCACGAATCCTTTCATAAACAAATTGTAGAGAGAGTGTAAATAAGAGACTGATTGTGCATTAAGTTATAGAGAGCGTCGTTGATTATAATAGAGCTTTGTGATATCGCAAACTAAGATGAGGGACAGATTTTAATAATTTTTGTGGGAGTTTGTAAATGAGGTACTGATTTAATACAACAGTTAAATAAACAAGTTATTATTAAGTGACTTATTTTGTCTGACTATAACACTATTTTTGTCACTGATTTTGCTCTATTTTGTCTTCAAAAGTAGTCTGAAACAAGTCACAACTGAGCCGCTGCGGATCTTCATTCAAAAACAGCAGTGTTTCGTTTATGAAATGCGCATTTTTAAATGATTCCAGTGAAATGATTAAATTTCCTATTCATAAAGAGTCACTTGCTTTATTCCTGAATCAACCATCCATTCAAACGAATCAAATGAATATGATTCAGTAATTAAATCAGTCTCTTGCCGCCACCTGCTGGCAGATCTCTGTATTCAAAATTTTATATTTAAAACATTAATCTCAACATGAATTTATGAATTTGATTGCACGCATGGCATCTCTGAGCCTGATTAAACATATAAAAAGGTAAAAAAAAAAAAGGGAAAAAAAATCATGCACAATGAATGGACACTAGTAATATTGTTTAATTTTCTTCTTCAACAACATTCCTTTAATAGGAGTCCTCCATTTATGTATAATTAACTGGTGATCTGGGACAATCAACCTGGACATACTGTTGTGCATAAATTTATCACAATTATAATTTTTTAAAACTGTCAATTGTATTTAAGGAAAAGTGTGTGCATACAGTTATATTTGGCTTTTGACACATTATTTAAAATGTGGTTAAGAAATAGCTATTAAACTTTTTTTTTTTTTTGGTGGGGCCAGTGAAAATTTTGGCAGGGCAAGTAAAAATCTGAACCACTGGCCCGATCGAGCCAGTAGAAAAAATCCTTAGCGTTGAACCCTGCAAATATTTTTTAATTTCATGCAAAAATACAGAAAAGCATGAATAGTTTGTGAATCAATAGCGGACTTGCGCATACCTAATGTACGACTCCGACACACATTAGGCACAAGCGAGTTCGGTACTATTTCTCTGATCATCTTTACTTTTATATTAGCACGAGGGTTTGTTTCATGCAGCCAAGAGATGAAGACCTGTCTTCCCGCCGGGATATACGTTACTTTTAGTAAGGGAGTGGGACAAAACATGAATGTCGCGGGACGAAAAAATCCGTCCAGATGAAATTTGCATGCAGCGGTGGGAAGTTTTGAGCCGCCGTTCAGTCTGTATTTAACGACTGTTGAGAATCCCTGGTTTAAATTATAGGGAGCAGGTCATCTCATGTAGACAGTAAGCTTTCTGTGTATATTGTTCCACAAATAATTGCAATAAACAGTGGCGCACTTAATTTTTTTTAGCTTGGTTCTCATAAGAGCAGCAGGGGCCTCATGTATCAACGCTGCGTCTGCACAAAAACTTTGCGTACGCCAGATTTCACGCTCACGTTTGGATTTACTAACGATGAAATTAACGTGAGAATGTGCGTTGATCTGCGCCAACTTCATGTCTGGCGTACGTGTATTTCTTGTGCGTGTTTGTTTTATTTCCCTTGGCGACTCCTAGAGGCAGTTATGTTAAATTGCACACTACAAAGTATCGCACCAACACATGTGAAAAACATTGCTATTAATTTATAATTGATAAAATAGGTTAATTGACACAATATTTTTCTACCAATTATGTGATTTAGAACATATAAAAGCATTTGCAAATGTATACAACCCTTAGTCTATGGCAATGGCAGTGTTGGCCTTAGAGGACATTGTCAAGGCCGAATCCGAAGGGCAGGGCCGTGCACAGACCTTTTGAGGGGCATGTGCTGAAACTGAAAAAAGGGCACCCCCCCCCAACCCCTCCCCAACCAAAAAAATAACACACAATAATATTCTTATATTATATTTAATTACACTGAAAAAATGATTCTGGACCCAATTAAATTAAGCATAATTCAATTTTGCTAGTTGAAATCATTAAAATGTAGTTCTTGATTTTAATTAATAAGTATTAATTGGTTTTAATCGAATTACACGTGTTTTAAATCCAAGCCATGTGAATTAATTAAATTCAGTTAGAAAATATTAAGTAAATTTTCTGCGCATGCGCACAAATGCACATTCTCCCTGGCGCCAAAAGGAGCTTCCAGTCATGATTCAGGTTCACGGTGGGAACTTTTCATTCCGGACCCGGAGTTTTCATCACTCGGTTGATTTACACGGTGAGTAATATTTATGTGAGTAATAATGTAGTGTAGCATTGTTTATTACAGTAAATAGTTTGTTCGCTGTATAAATAATATCTGCAGAACGAGTCTTTGGGATAAATTCCACAGCGACCAACGGTCACATATAACTTACACAAATAACACAAATATTACTTTTTTATGTGACGGAATGCACTTTTAAGATATTTTTGGATGAAAGTGTAGTTTTATAAGCCTAAAATACCCCGTTTATTTGTAAGGATAGCGTCTATTTAAATGCTTAAGTGCTTTTGGCGATGCTCCCGGCCGCTTGGTGTTCCCGCCTAAGTTACGTCTGCTTTAACGTTACCACAGCCAGTCCTTCGGGAATCTGCCTAATGTGGTTAAACATGAGATATAACCTTAAATCCTTTTGGACGAGTAATATTTAATGTCCTTAACTTGTTTGTTCAAGAGCAGTTTGTTTTGGCGGAAGGTAAGGTCACTTAGTGCTTGCGTGATACCGAAAAAACAATTAACTTTATTTGCGACTATTGCATTATAAAGCAATTATGGGGAGATCGTATTGTCACGGGGGCGGACTCGATCCAATCGAATGACCAGCCGCCCCTGTCTTTAACGCACCAACCACCACGAGGAGCCGACACCACAGGCCCGCAACAGTTGGACGAAGCAGACAAAAGAAACGACTTTAAGGAATAACAATCTTTATTGAACACTATTTATCAATGAACTCAGACGTAATGGACTTCGACGTTTTCCAGATCTTCTTCCCACTACAGATAGATGACTTCGTCAGTGCACGGTAATGGAACAGTAATCCAACAGCTTACTTCACCAGCGATGCTGCATACTTCAGGACTCAGACGGTAGGTAGGGAGGTAAGATTCCTTTTCAGTACAGGATACTTTCGTCGGTGCACAATAGGGAGACAGTAGTTTAAAAGCTTACTCCACCAGCAATGCTGCATACTTCCTAACTTAGGCATTAAGCAAGAAGGTAAGGATTCCTCTCAGTACAGGGTACTTTCGTCGGTGCACAATAGGGAGACAGTAGTTTAAAAGCTTACTTCACCAGCAATGCTGCATACTTCCTAACTTAGACATTAAGCAAGAAGGTAAGGATTCCTCTCAGTACAGGATACTTCCGTCGGTGCACAATAGGGAGACAGTAGTTTAAAAGCTTATTTCACCAGCAGTGCTGCATACTTCCAGACTCAGACGGTAAGTAGAGAGGTGAGGATTAGGGCTCCAGCAGAAGAGAGGTCGATAATATTCCACCAGCGTAGCTGTACACTCACAGGGCTCAGGCAGAGAAGAGGTTAATGATATTTCACCAGCGTAGCTATACACTCACAGGGCTCAGGCATAGAAGAGGTTATTTGTATTTCACCAGTATTGCTGTATACTCACAGGGCTCAGGCAGTGAAGAGGGTGATGGTATTTCCTTCCACAAACGTGTAAGCGGGGGTTGGGCCACTTCTCAGCAAAGACACACCACACTCGTGTTCACTTCAAATCCACAGCAATGAATCCATGTATATCAATGAGACAAAAAGCACTGCAATTCCTCACACAATAGGGCTGATCAGAGCCTCAATCCATCCGTTCCACTCATGTCGGGGATATTCAGTTCTCGATTCCTCTTCAAGCTTTCTAAATGTTGGAAAGATGGAATCCATTCACTTAACTTTCTCTCTCTCTTCCCAGCAGAGATCCAATCGATACATTCATCCAGTAGACGTCAATGGGCGACTTCCGCTCCCAACGAACTTCCACAAACAAACTTGTCTCTGGAACTGCCCTGGCACAACCAACTTCTCTCCCCGAAAGCAAACCCTCCCCCCCAGGAAAACACACACTCCCAAAAACTCTCCCCGAAGAACCCTGTAGAAGCTTCTCTGAATGGTCCTTTTATGTCTGTCTCATGAAGCACACACACCTGCCGTGTGTTAGCGCTAATCAGGCCGGCCAATGTTTCTCCCACACCCGAGGTGCGTTCCATTCGACCGTAAGTGGACTGCGAAGTGGACTTCACAGGGTATTCCGCCATCTTAAGTGAGATTCCAAACCGAAGGGAGCGAACATGTTCAGTTCGAAGGGCACTGCGAACGGCATAGGGAATAAGGGAACATCGGTACTTCACTTCACAGGAAGTGGACGGGGAAAACTACCCAACTGTCATTGCGCACCGCGTCACCAGTTCGAAGTAATGATGGAGAAGAGCCGTTTAAGTTTTTTTAAGGCTCTGAAATGAAGCGGTTGCAATAAATGTTGTTGTTATTATACAAATTAGAGTGTTTATGAATGGTTATGGCGATTCATGTTACATTTGCATATTGTATTTTATGAATGAAAGTAAAACTGGCGAGGTGAAGCTCTGTCTTGTTTTATTTAATGTTATCACAGGATAGTTAAATATAGGCTGTGTGTGGGAAAAAAAAGTGCGTGAGATAATACCACAAAAATCTGTTAATCTGTTAACGGTCTAAACATATGCATTTGGACTATATTTTTTTAGATACATACGTTTATATGTATTTTATAAGTATTTAAATTTGAAAGTAAAATAAATTACAATATTTATTTATGTTAAATCATAATCTGCGTGACCCTGCCGTTGATTTGCTTTGATGACGTTCCAGGGCATTCCAAATGAGCGATTATTGTCAGCGAAGTCCACTTCAACGGATATACCGTGCTAAGGGAGTAGGGAGCAGTGAACACTGCGTAGGGACCCTGTCGATCGGAACGCACCTCCGGAGTCAGAGTGAGATGTGTCGCACCCAAATCGTTCCCTCTGGAAACTCGTACCTTGTCAGAAAAAAAAAGGTTCCACTCACTGAGCGTTTTTGTCACCCGTGACATCCTTAACTGCGTGTTTGTACTGTAGAATTGTTTCCACAGACTCAAACTTTATTTGTGGTGTAATGTTAGATGTATGCTGTATATAGATGTGTTTAGTTCATACTGGACATCACATCGAAACTCCAAATATGCCCCGTAATGTAAAGTTAAAATATGGACAAAGGCATATAAGTTATGAGGGGAATTTCCAGTTAGTTCCTATCGATAAATCTCACAATATAACATTGGATTTCTGAATGTTTTTAGTGACGCGTGTTCACAATTGTAATCATGTTAACATGCCCCTTTTTGCTAGCTTTAATGGTGCAGCATGTAAAATGTGTCTTAATCTAACAATATTAATTATTGTGTGCTTGGTTTCTTTTTAGGGACTCTCTGCATGTGCGTGTGAACAGACTGAACACATACGATTTCCTTCATGCCAAAGGAAGTTTCCAGGTTCGCCACTTTCCTGAAGTTGTATTATTCCAGCAATATGCACAGTAAGTATTTTTAGTATTAAAGTATTTTACAATAAACAGTTGACTTTAATGAAATATATCATATAATGTAATATGTTATGTTCCACAGCTCACTGCTGTTTTCCAGAAAGGAGGTCTTCCTGGGAGGAAAGTGGTCAAATATTTCGGCATTTTACAGGAGGTATGTCTTTTCCTTTCCCATATGTATTATTATTTAACACAGTGATGTCAAATACACTGTCCAGACAAAAATGTCTCTGCTTGAATTTAAATTCTTAAAGGATTTTTTTTTTTAATTCTACTTAAATTTCAAATACTAAAAGGGTTATAGTTGCCCAAAAAATGAAAATTCTGTCGTTAATTACTCACCCTCATGTCTTTCCAAACCCAGCAGACCTTAGTTTACTCTCATGAATGGCAGACGGTGGTGTGGAGGAGTCTGTATTTTTGTTTTCTTTGCTCACAAGTATTCTCGTTGCTTCATAAAATTTCTGTTGAACCACTGATGTCACATGGGCTATTTTACCAATATCTTTAATGTGTTTCTTGGCCTAAGAACATTTCAGTTGAGTTGCGTTGCTGTCTATGCGGGGTTAGAAAGCTCAAAGATCTCATTAAAAATATCTGAATTTGTGTTCCATTTGCAGGTTAGGAACAACATGAGGGTGAATTAATTCTCTAATAATAATCACAGAATTTATTTTTGGGCAAACTATCCTTTTAAAAATAAATATTTCATAGTTTAGTACTATAATTACCCCTGATTGTATAGATTTGTCAGTTGTTTTTTCTCATCTGCTTCCTTTCACTTTAACTTAAAAAAAAACAGCTGTTTATGATGACACACTGATGTGTTTTTGTGCATATTGGCTAGTAAATATCCGTTGATACCCAACCCTACTAATAACAGTTTCTTTTTATTTAAATATAGGACAGTCAAAGAGATGACTCCTTGAAAGACCCACAACACATCACCATGGGCATACCTGTAAAATCCATTACAAATTGCAGTTTATTGCATGACATATGAACAGTTTTAGCACTATTGTTTTATTTACTATTGAATAAATACTGTATACTGTTAAATCACTATATACTGTTGCCTGTTTCCACATATTTTTATTAATTTTACAATTCAAAGTCAGCACTCAACAATGTGGCCTCTTTCACCTGTGAATTTTTGTTAATTTTTATTTTGTGAATGTGCAACGTTAAGTAAGCACTTGTCTTCCAAACACTTGTTGTACATACAAAGAAACTGTTACTGAATATACATTTGATGACATTAAAAATAAATTCAAAACATTAAACTTGTTGTGTGTATTTGCAAAGCCATTTAAGAACCTCTCCTTAAGAAAAAAAATATTTTTAAGGTAAGTGATTAAAACAATTTAGAAATTTAGTCAACGAAATGTGATTATTTAAATGTAGCTAAAATAAATTGATTGCAACCACTTACCTTAAAAAAATGTAGTAAATTCAATGAATAGGTTTTCTTCAGAAACAATTAAATAAATTAAGAGGAAGTAGCATATTTAAATTGGGCTGAAATTACTCATTTTTTAAATACTAAGTTAACTAAATAAAATTGATTAAATCCAAATAAATGTGCTTGTTTAAATTTAGATCAAATCAATTGATTGCAACCACTTACCTTAAAAAAATTGAGTAAATTCAATGAATCATTTTTTTCAGTGTAGTATTAATAACTTTTATACAGATAATATATACATATAGAGGGTATCTTATATATCTTATGCACATATGTGACCCTGGACCACAAAACCAGTCTTAAGTCGCTGGGGTATATTTGTAGCAATAGCCAAAAATACATTGCATGGGTCAAAATTTTAGATTTTTCTTTTATGCCAAAAATCATTAGGAAATTAAGTAAAGATCATGTTCCATGAAGATTTTTTGTAAAATTCCTACTGTAAATATATCAAAATGTAATTTTTGATTTGTATTATGCATTGTTAAGAACCTAATTTGGACAACTTTAAAGGTGTTTTTCTCAGTGTTTTGATTTTTTTGCATCCTCAGATCCCAGATTTTCAAATAGACGTATCTCGGTCAAATATTGTCCTATCCTAACAAACCATATATCAATAGAAAGCTTATTTATTGAGCTTTCATATGATGTATAAATCTCAGTTTTGTCAAATTTAACCTTATGACTGGTTTTGTGGTCCAGGGTCACATATATACACTGTGTGCATAATTATTAGGCACGTTGATATTGTGGTCATATTTTTTTTTCCAAGGAAAAAAAATATGACCACAATATCAGATATTAAATATAAAACTCATATAAAACTCTTGAAGGACCAGCACCACATCCTCTTGTAGCACTCTTTCGAGTTTATCCTCCAGAATCTGCCAGTAAATGTTGGGACTTCAGTTTTAGTCCATCTCCTATACTTAAATGTCTGTCTTGCAGAGATGGACCAAAATTAACTCTTAAAACTTACTGCCAGATTCAGGAAAATATATTTTTGAAAGAGTGCTACAAGAGGATGTGGTGCTGGTCCTTCAAGAGCCACTCTCAACTCATCTGTCTATAAAGCCTATTAAAAAACAGTCTTTATGTATTTCACAACACTTCAGAATGTTATTCTTATTAATTGAGGGTCATTTTTTAGGATTTTTTGCCCAAGCAAAGTCTCTGAGAACCTGACACATTGCACTTCTGGAGACTCTAGGTAGGTTGCAGTTCCGGAAAACGGTGGCGCTGGAGACTAAATGGTTCCTGATGGTTTCATATCTAATTCTTAACATTAATTCTTACTTTTTTTGCAATTAACATGCATCTTTTCTCCTCCATCTGTTTTTTCTGACAATGCAGACGCAACGAGCGTTTTTCTGTCCGGTGGTCATGCCTTAACTTAGCAAATTCCAGTATTGCATTAGTATTGCATCCTTCTCATGGGCATTTAATAGTTTTTGACTTTTCAGTCTGAGCTAAATCTCTTTTTTGGCTCATTTTATCAGTAAAAGAAAATGTGCCTAATAATTGTGCACACCTGAATATAAGGAGTTTTTCACGTCCAGCCTTCATGGACAATTATATATCACTTATAAATAATTAAATACAAAATGAATAGTAGTTATTAAGATTGACGTGGTTTGGAATTTGTCAAATGTGCTTGGAAAAAAAATATGACCACAATATCAACGTGCCTAATAATTATGCACACAGTGTATATCTTATGTAAACTAATTTAAACAACACTGCGATCCACTGGGATGTCCCTCTCAGTGGCTATATAGGCTATATAATATGATGAAATGTTAATAAATTACATCATGTAATTTACAAGCATCAGCAAATTCAGCAGATAACCATAAAATCAAAATAGAAATTTCTTATAATATATTTTACCTAGCTGACAAGGATCACTCGGTTGCTTTGTGTCAAACTAAATCACAATATGTCAGCATCACACCGTGTGGTGAGGCATTATATGAACCTTTATAGACATAGGCCTACTTTAAGACAACGTTGCACTTATTCAAACAACAATATATTTTACCATTACAAGACAAAGACGTTCATCTGCTTCCGCTCTATGACTGACTGATGCGCTGAAACGTAAGTCGCCGCTGTTCTCCTCTTACCTGCATATTTACATCGGACCATTTCTTTTTTAATTCGTTCACAGTGCGATGTTCAGACCCCACTGCGTTAACCGCGTCAGCTAAACTCTCCCTCTCTATTTTTTTTTTTTTTTACAAACTTGCAAATAACAGTTTTTCTCCGGTCTACCTCCAATAGGAGCACCTTCAATTCACATTCTGTGAAGTTTCTCTTGCTTGCTTTTTCGTTTGGTTTTGCCAAAGTGGAGTCATTACCATATTTATACGGGGGAGGAGGCAGGGAGGGGTTTTGCGCTCGTGCATGTGCGCTCAATTTCACGTTAATTCGGATGTACAAAGAGATTATGTGTGGAATTCCGCGTACGCAGTGTTTCATACATCTGATTACGCACATTTACAGCTTTGTCCGTACGCAATGTTTTAGGATTAATTCAACGCAAGTCTTTGTACATGAGGCCCCTGGAGATTTGGTTTGGTCCTCACACACACTCATAGTGTGACCCATGAAATATAACTATTAAAAATGTATTAAAGGAAAACTTTCACCAAAATGCAATCTGTTTTTTTTTTTTTGGATTGTAAACGAGTATGTAAAGCATAATTACGATGAAAGACCCACTTTTAAGATTGACCATGATTTCATTTTCAAATGGCCGGTGAATGGGAGTGCTAGGGGCGCATCAAAATCGATATTTTTACAACACTAAGAAGGCTCGACACAACATGAAACTTTGCTCGAAGTATCGCCTGGGTCTCTACACATGAACTCGAGCATTGAGAACATTGTTTGTGTACACAGAGTTTACTAAAAAGAAAGGTTTTGAACAACTCACTTTCACTGTTTGGGTTTCCGCTCTCAGCCATCTTGCCAGTCAAGAAGTGTCGGTCTCCGAATGCAACGTAATAGTGAGGAGAGTAAAGATGGATAGCTCCTAAAGCATATTTCCATATAAATGCACGGCTAATTCGTTGTTTTGTCGCAACAATATTAACCTTCTAGTTGTAAAAAGAGCATCATATGGAGTCCATTCATTCACATACGGAGATCGACAGAAAGTTCTGAAAGTGAACTACTCCTTTAACACAATTGGGAAAAAAAAAATTATATTAAAAACAACTGAAGTAACATTTTTGAAAATGCACCTGAGAAGATAGTACTTTCGACTTGGACATTCATTATTACAACATTACACATTCAATTACGAAAAATAACACAAAGTAATTTAACACACACAAAAAAAATGTTATAGGTGGTAACAATGTCGTAAATGAAAACTATGAAAACCATTTTTTTTTCCAAAAGTGCTTTATAAATCCAGTGTCTTGTAAGCACTGCTCAAAATCACCTTATATATCCTATTTCCCCAATCCTCTTTATTGATTCATGAATATAGTCCAAAAAAAAAAACAAAAAAAACAATGAACGTGCAGGAAAAGCTGCTGCGTTTGCATAGTTAATTCTTGCTGTTTAATCATTTGAAACTTGGCAATAGAAAGATTTATCTTGAACTCTGTCATGGAGACTAACATGTATAAACCTTAATTAAACAATTTGATATTCAGTTAAAAATAATTTTATTACGCTGTACTCACATTGGAACATTAATATAGAGGATGGATGAATTAAATTTAACTGAATGTTGAAACCTTATGTGAAATGGACCCTTTTAACAAGAGTGTGATGATGTGCAGGGGCGGACTGGCCATCGGGAGAACCGGGACAATTCGGGATGGCCTGGCAGCCAATTTGGCCTGCTACAATTTTTTTTATTTATATTTTATTTTCATATATATATTGTTGTTGTTGTTTCTGTTGCCTGCCGAATGTACTAAAGTGATTATTTCCAAATTCGCCATTCAGTAATAAATCGTAATCCGGTTTGTCTTGACTGACAACGCAATTCGAGCAGAGGGTCGAAACTACCCTGTTCAGTACTTCATTTACAGGTCAGATACATCTGTAAATAGACTATTGTAGTTTTGTTTTCTTAGTTAAGCATTAAACTGCTTGCAAATATTATCAACAGCAGCCAGTTTGCTGCAATATTAACAAAATGGCATAATTTTGTAAAGAGTAGGAATTTAGCAGACAAATATTCACATTGTTTTATAACACGTTTAGAGGGAGCTGAGGCTAACAACAATACAACCCTTACAAAAATTAACCATGTTTTCACTAAAAACCAAAAACCATTGTTACTATAGCTAAACTATAGTTAAACTATGGTAACCACAAATTAACAAAGGTTTTGCTACACTTTATGGTATTTGTAGTAAAACTCTGGTTATACAATTTGTAATCAAAATGCCAAACAAACAAAACAAAACAAAAACAAAAAAAACACAGTTACTACTATACTTTCACCATAGGGCTAATTAAACCATGGTTAATTTTCCTAAGGACATGACCCAAGATAATGCAAAAAAAAAATTCAGTATTAGGATTTTACTAAAGATATATTCAAGATGTAATTATTGTAGGCCAACAGTTTTGACATTTGGGCAAGATAAAACAATAGCACATGGTCCTAATGTAATACTTACATTGTTATTAAAAGGTAAATGGAAGTTCAAGTGATAATCTTTAATTATTTTGCGTGGCACCAGCCAACGGATTATAATTTTATGTGATAATAATAATGGCTTTACAAAAAAAAAAAAAAAAAATTGTCCATGGTTTCAGAATTTGTTGTGGGTTTTTGGGATGGCCTGGATGAGTGTGAGATTTCCCGGCCTGAAATTTTGTCCCAGTCCACCCCTGATGACGTGTGATAACAGTCATCATCATCACAAATCCTTCCCTGAGATTTGACGTCTGCATTTACATCTGCAAGACAAAGTTTGCTCATCTGCAATACATCTATGTCAAATAGACGTCTATTAGATGCATTTTAGATGTTTATGAATCAGAATGAACGTAAAACTGACATCTTACAGACAT
The DNA here is from genome assembly GCF_049309525.1 of Garra rufa. Taxonomy (NCBI): domain Eukaryota; kingdom Metazoa; phylum Chordata; class Actinopteri; order Cypriniformes; family Cyprinidae; genus Garra; species Garra rufa. The sequence goes on from NC_133361.1 coordinate 64,882,407, forward strand.
CTGCCAGACGTTTGCACACAGCAGATGCTTTCCAGATCAAGAGATCTTTAACAGACATCTTGTAGACGTACGTGTGCTATCTGGGTACTTTATTATAGCACCTTTTCATGGAGTTACAAAATAGTTAACGCTAATGCGAGGGTGTTTCTAATGCCACATCTATGGGAGGGACGGTAAATTTGACATTGTTCTCGTTTTTATTTGCTGAGGAAAATGCCAATAGATTTCCATCATAGTTTTTGTTATTCAAAACGAGTTTTTGTTTCATTTTCGTTGAAAAATTTTCGACACAAACGATTCGTTAATGAAATTAACACTGCCTTCAGGTTAATATAGGATCTAGCAAAAATGTTGCTGGTTCTAATGCTTTGATTCTTCAAGTTGTTTTGATGTCTGTTGTTTGTACTATTGAGCTGGAGTTAATTTGTGTTTGTCTTTTTTTCATTTTAGACATGATGGCACTGAAAGAGGAGAGTCAAGAAATGAATGCAGCAGAAGAGATTTCCATAAAGACTGAAAATACTTTCTCAGGAAATGCCACTCAAGAATGTCTTGAGCCTTACATATGTGGTCAGTGTGGAAAGAGTTTCAGATGCAAAAAACAAATGTCTTTGGTGTAAAGAGAGTTATTTCTATCCAAGAAAATTTAAAAATCATTTGCGAACTCATTCTGTGTCACAAGTAGGGCTGGTAACTACCAAAAAAATTTAAAGTCTCAATATATATATATATATATATTCACTTTAAAATTTTCAATTTGTGTTAAGTGCAGGCCTTTCTTCTGAAATTTGCATGGATTTATTTATATGTTGAGAGTAGGATCTGAGCGATATCATGCGTTCGTAAATTAAATTAAATTAAATTAAAACATGGGGAATGCAAGTTTTCGAACCTCTGCTGGAGGACTCAAAATTTAAAGACTGGCTTAGGCCAGTAGTTGAAAAAAAAAAAAAAATTCAAATTAAGGCCATAAAAAGTTGTTCATATGTTAACACTTATGCGGTCCTCTTTTCCCGGTAAACAAAAAGCAATTTTGTGATAAAATAATAGTTTAAATAAAAAATATTTTTGTGTTTATTAAAGTTTTGTAGCAGTTTTTGCAGTTTTCAGTGGGTTAATGATATTTTTTAAATATGTATAAATAATAAATAAATATTTTTTTTACATTTCTAACTTTAATTCATGGGGATATAGGATATTTATATTCATGGATATTTTCACATGGTTTGGTGTAATATTTTTGCCCATCTTTTGGAAAATCCAGTTTTAAAAAGTAAAGTTTTTTTTTCACCTTTACCACTAGATGGCTGCAGAGCTCCGCTATATGGTATTTGCCCACCAGAAAGAAATCTTTTCATAAGTTTTTTCAGTGGAGTTCAAAGCTACATATTATGAAATCACAATTCTAACAATTAAATTTACTTTTTGTCAAGGTTTAGCATTTTTTTGCACTGAAACAAATAAATTCTATTACATATTGAGTAGCAGTACACAATATGAACATAAGAATGCAACTACAGCAAATGTTTTTTTATTTTTATTTGACAAATTATAATAGAGCAGTTTTTATGGTCTCACAAATGTATTTATGTGTGTCCTGTGTGTTTCATAATATGTAGATATGATCTCAACTGAAAAAAAAACTTGTGAAAAGATATCTTTCAGTTGGTCAAATAGCATAAAGCACTGCAGCCATCTAGTGGTAAAATTATTTATTTTTTTTCTTTTAAAACTGGATTTTCCAAAAGATTTGCAAAAATCTTACACTAAACCATGTGAAATGATCCATGTTATCCCCATGAATGAAAGTTAGACATGTGGGTCTTTTATAAAGTGAATTTTACATAAAGTATATGTACAACAAATTGTGTTTAAAAAATATTTATTTATTAATTTTATATAAATTTAAAAAAGATCATAAATCCTCTGGAAACTCCACAAATGTTACAAAATTTTGTTACAAAATTGCATTTTGTTGCCTGGGGTCTCCAAAAGACCATGAGTGTGACTTTTTTTTTACACCAACATAAAATCATGCTATCATTCCAACTTTTTATTTATTTATTTGTAGATCTAGAAAGTGTTGACAGTTTTACAAAGTCTTATGCCTCTTGGACAAAGAGAACATTTTTTTTAATTTTTAGCAAAAGCCATTTGGGGTAAAAAAAAATACCCCGAAGACCGCATAAGGGTTAAATAGTAAAAGAAGAGGCTTAATTATAGTTTTAAGAGGTCTTACATTTGGAGACAGAAAGACAAGAATCGCGATAGGGCTGGATAAAACTTTTAAGAGGCAATGATGTCATTAAATAAATATGCACGCTGCACGTTTTAAAGTCAAAACGCGGCACTGATGTCTTTATACTCATGTATCTGAAGGAAACCGACTGTCCTCAGAAACGTGTCGTCGGCCTTTTCATTTCATGCCTGATAAAACAGCGATAATGCTGCTTTGTGTACAGCCGATACTAATATTTCAGCGCTCCTAAAGTGTGACAAAGAATTCATTTGCATGTCCAAATTTTTAGCTGTTTTTAGTCAGATTATTGCAAATATCGACCAATGTTTTTATGCAGCAAACATATAGAGTTGTAAATGTGAAAGAAGTTAATGTGCTTTCTAAAAATCTAAACAATTAAGACAGTTATATTCATGTTTTAAATAAATATAATACATTATATACTTGATTAATCCCTTTTAATGGTATAAAGGATGAAATGCCATTGTATAAGTTTTTTTTGGTCATTTATGGCTTAATATTTCCGTACATCGTCCAACCACACTCATACTGTTTATTTTACTTGTGCAGCTCTTTACAAGGGTCATACATTGCCTTAAATTGATATTTAAAAATTCTGCAGATACACTGTAAATAGTGAAATAAAATTCATTCCTTGATATTTGTTGATATTTGTGTATTGAAGTTAAAATAATTTTCGGGTTACCAAAATCTGAAGAGTACCTGCCCGAAGGGCTACCAGAGATTTTGAAATTTTGCGAGCCCTGAAGTCCTGCTGTATCAGAATTAACATTTTATTTAGATATTGCAAATGTTTTTGATAATTGATAATTGATAAATGTTTTAATATTTTGATTATGCAACTAATGTTGTTCAGTGACTTTGTTGCTTTATTTATGTTTTGTTTTTTTGTCAAGCATTTTATGTAAAAGAAAGTTGGCCATGGAAATGAATAGTAACTATAGTTCAGAGATCAATTCAAAATTTTCTGAACTTAGAGTTTTAAAATAAAATCAGTTGTTTATTGTATGTGTTTGCCTGTTGTTTTTGCAATTATGCTCAGAAAAAAATATTTATCAGCCTATATATCGGCTATCGGCCTCCAAATATAAAAGGGTTATCGGTTATCGTTATCGGCCAAAATGTCCATATCGGTGCATCCCTTTAACAAGTAATTTTGCCTTTTGTTAGTTCCCTTGGTTGTGTAAGTTGCATAAGTTAGTTTGATCGTTATTTGTCAATTGTTATATCCAGCATTTCAAAGGGGGATTTAAGTTGTAGCCTAAAGTGGAGGCTGTATAGGGAAGTGTGCTTGCAGAGAACCGATTGGTGTATGGCACATAGTTAACGAGATATTTTGCACTTTATTAATAAGGCACTTTATTCTTTTAAGGGCCAAATGAGTAGACATGCCTGTGACTGGTCAACATAGGCCCAAATTTACAGGCAGTGAAATCTGTCACATACTTATATAATTACAGTGTAAAGTTGCACTTTGTTATTATCTGGTTGCTTCCTCTTTTTATTTTTCAAGGCCCAAATTGAACCACTTGGAAATTTGGTTCAAATTTTGATGCGTAGCTGTTCATTCAAATGTCCAACATTGTTATGCAATTGTTACTTTTTTGACATTGATTAACAAGGGAATTCAAACACAGTTCAATTTGATTCGTGGAATTGTAAAGGAGTTAATGGGGCTGTAAAACGAGGCAATATTATGGCTTATCTCAGAAAACTGAATGCAGATTTTTCTCCAAGAGATGCGTTTGAAAAACAAGGATAGGTTCCGGCTTCGGGGAAAATGGGTGGAGAATCTATATCATTCCAGCTTTAATTTTAAATCGAGAAGTTCAGTCATACTCATTAAGAAGAATATACCTTTTATTTTCAATAAGGTTATTTCAGATATTAGAGGGTGATATGTGATAGCAGTCATACAATACACCAGTTGTTCTAGCCAGTATATATGCACCTAATGTGGGTGACGAGCAATTTATGTTGCAAGTCTTGGATACTACCCAACTACCCAACTCTGATGCACATTATTTAATAATGGGAGGAGATTTTAATTTCATATCCATCCCATCTCTGGATAGATCATCGAGTAGACCAATTTCATTGTCCAAATCAGCTAAAAAACTTTATTCATTCTCTAAATCCTATGGAGTAGCAGATCCATGGAGATTTCCCCCCCGAATCAATGTAAATACTCTTTTCTTTTCGCCAGTTCACCTTTCCTATTCTAGGATTGATTTTTTCATGATAGATCTTAAACTTATGTCAAAAGTAAAACAGTGTGATTATGAATCAATAGTATTATCAGATCATAGCCTGGTGGTTCTTCACTTATCATTTGAGAACAAAAATAGCACGAGAACATGGAGATTTAATAACAATTTATTGATGAACAAAAATTTTTATAGACCGAATTAGGGATAATATACAATATATTTATGCACAAATAATACTACTGCTATTTCAAAAGCTACCCTCTGGGAAGCATTCAAGGCATTCATTCGGGGTTGTATTATTTCTTATAGTATCTCAGTTAATAGGTGGAATAGAGAACAGAAAAAAGGTTAACAGATAAAATGTCAGCTTTAGATCAGGAATACGCAATCTCCCCTTCATCAGATTTATATAAAAAATAATTTCTCTCCAAACAGAGTATCAATCACTTTCTACCACTGAAACAATTAATTTCTTAAAACAAGCTAAAACGACTTTTTATGAACATGGAGAGAAAACTGACCAAATTCTTTCTCGGCACATTAAAGAAGAGTCTATGTCAAGACACAGCCACAGATTACAGAGATTAGAATGGATTGGGGACAAAGTACCCAAGACCTTCAAAAGATAAATGATACCTTTAAACATTTTTATAAAAAAACTATACTGTTCAGATTCTGCCAATAATTGTTCACTTACAGATTATTTTTTAACAATCTAAATATTCCATCAATTTCCTTCAAGGAATAAAGACTCCTTAGAACGACCCATAACTCTTGAAGAAATGACTCAAGCAATTCATAACATGCAGTGTTTTAATGCTCCTGGCCCTGACGGCTTTACGTCAGAGTTTTATAAAACCTTTTGCGACCAAATTGCAAATTGAATCTGTTGAGAATGGTTCCTTACCTCCAACATTTTATCAAGCAAAGATTTCCTTAATAATTAAAGCAAATAAAGAACCATTAGAACCAAGATCATACAGACCTACTGGACTTTTGGATGTATAATAAGATAAGATATTGGCTAAGATACTGGCTACTCGCCTCGAAAATATTCTCCCCTCTGTGATCTCCTTAGACCAGACAGGATTTATTAAAGATAGACTTCTTTTTTTTCAATATTAGAAGATTGTTTAATATTATCTACTCCCCTGTTTATGATCTTAATCACTCTGAGATTCTTATTTCTTTGGATGCAGAGAAGGCTTTCGATAGGGTGGAGTGGGATTATCTTTTCTCCACACTATCGAAGCTTGGATTCGGCACTAAATTTATTTCATTGGTTAAAATACTTTACTCAAATCCTCAAGCTTCAGTGCAAACAAATGGTATTACTTCTAGTTACTTCCCACTTAGTTGCTCCACTAGACAAGGATGTCCTTTCTCCCTCCTTTTATTTGCACTCGCCATAGAACCTTTAGCCATCGCTTTATGCACTTTTAATATTTACAAAGGGATAACTAGAGGAGGGAAAGAACATAAAGTATCTCTGTATGCTGATGACTTATTATATATCTCTGACCCCTCAGTATCAATACCTGCTATTATGTCAATTTTAGAGGAGTTTTGAGTTTATTTCAGGTTATTGTTACACTGTAGTGCTGGCAGACGAGACAGGAGACGATATTCCAATAACAAATACTTTTAATATAATTCTTCAGGAGGTATAACGGGAAACATCCACGCACATAAATCAATAACATTAATGACCGACAGGGAACTGAGAACAGAGACAGACTTATAAAGGGAACTAATCATTAAACTCAGGTGACTGGGATACAACAATAACGAGGGCTAAACCAAATGATAACAAACAGAAACAGTGCAAAATCAAGGCAGACAAGGATACATGTAACATTACTCCCCCCTCCCGGTAGGCGCGTCCCACGCTGTGACAATACTACCGGAAAGGGAGGGCGGGCGCCCTGGAGGCTGATACGGGACCAGGATAACATAGACAGGGAGAGCCTCCAGGGTGGATCAGGGAGACAAGGCGGGTCAGGGGGATTAAGAGACCATGGTTGGGCAGATAGTTCCGGTGGCCATGGCGGGTCAGGAGGCCATGGCTGGACAGACAGTTCACGTGGCCATGGTGGATCAGGAGGCCACGGCCGGGCATACAGTTCATGTGGCCATGGCGGGTCAGGGGGTCAGGAGGCCATGGCCGGACAGATAGTTCAGGTGGCCATGGCGGGTCTGGGAATTCAGGAAGCCATGGCCGGGGAGACAGTTCAGGAGGCCATGGCGGATCGGGGAGTTCGGGAAGCCATGGCGGAGCAGACAGCTCAGGAGGCCATGGCGGATCTGGGGGCTCAGGAGGCCATGGCCGAGTAAACAGTTCAGGTGGCCATGGCGAATCAGAGGGGTAGCCCCCCCCCCAAAAAAAATTTCTTGGGAAAATCCAGGGCGTAGCCTGCCCAGGGGATCACGGGAGAGCATGCTGGAGGAGGCGCCGGCTCTGGAGGGCGCAGGAGAGAGCTCCAGCTCTGGAGGACGCTCTGGAGGAGCGGGCTCTGGAGGCACGGATACTGGAAGGTTGGGCGGAACCAGCGGAAGTTCAGGAAGGCTGGGCGGAACCAGCGGAGGTTCAGGAAGGCTGGGTGGAACCAGCGGGGTTTCAGGAAGGCTGGACAGGACCAGCGGAGGCTCTGGAAGGCTGGGCGGAACCAGCGGGGGTTCAGGAAGGCTGGACGGGACCAGCGGGGTTTCAGGAAGGCTGGACGGGACCAGCGTTGTTCAGGAAGGCTGGACGGGACCAGCGGGGGCTCTGGAAGGCTGGGCGGAACCAGCGGAGATCCAGGAGAGAGGATTGGGGCCGCAAACTCCATTGGGAGTGCCATGTCCATAATGTTAATAATCTCCATCTTGCCCGGAGACTCAGGTTTGGCGGTCATTTTGGCTGGGAACTCAGGAATTAAGGCCATCTCAGCCAGGAACTCAGGAATGGAGGCCATCTCGGCCGGAAATTCAGGAACGGCGGCCATTTTGGCCGGGGATTCAGAAACGGAGGCCATCTCGGCCGGGAAATCAGGAACAGAGGCCATCTTGGCCTGGAAATCAGGAACGGCGGCCATCTCGGCCAGGGAATCAGGAACGGCGGCCATCTCGGCCAGGGAATCAGGAACGGCGGCCATCTTGGCCGGGAAATCAGGAACAGCGGCCATCCTTGCCGGGAAATCAGGAACGCCGGCCATCTTGGCCGGGGATTCAGGAACGGAGGCCATCTTGGCCGGGAAATCAGGAACAGAGGCCATCTTGGCCTGGAAATCAGGAACGGCGGCCATCTTGGCCGGGGATTCAGGAACGGAGGCCATCTTGGCCAGGAAATCAGGAACAGAGGCCATCTTGGCCTGGAAATCAGGAACGGCGGCCATCTTGCGTGCAGATTTGGACGGTGCAGCCATTTTGCGTGCAGACTCGGGCATTGCAGCCATCTTGCGTGCAGATTGGGGCTTTGCAGCCATTTTGCGTGCAGACTCGGGCATTGCAGCCATCTTGCGTGCAGACTCGGGCATTGCAGCCATCTTGCGTGCAGATTCGGGCATTGCAGCCATCTTGCGTGCAGACTTGGGCATTGCAGCCATCTTGCGTGCAGACTCGGGTATTGCAGCCATCTTGCGTGCAGACTCGGGCTTTGCAGCTATTGTGCTTGAACACTGGGCGGCCGCCGGCGGTACTGGACTGAGGGCGACTATGGAGCTTTGGAGGATCTCAGGACGTTTGGGGCGTGGCAGGCGGTCTGAGATGTTGGATCGGTATGTGGCAGTTCTTGGCTTCGGGTGAGCTGGCGCGAAGTGGCGTGTTTCTGAGGGGGCTGGACGATACGTCTGATTATCATTCTCCATTTGTTCTACCACGAAATTTGAACAGTTTAAATAAAGAATGGTTAAATAAAGAACAGTTTAAATAAAGAATGGTATCCTTGTCCAGCCCTGACACAAACACAAGGCTGAGAGTGGTATCGGGCCAGCTCACCAGATGGTACAGCTCAATGAAATCTGCCACATACCATTCCAACTCTCGTCCGCCTTGCCGCAAACTCCATAGCCGTCTCCCAGCCGTCATGTTTTGGTCGGTCATTCTGTTACACTGTAGTGCTGGCAGACGAGACAGGAGACGATATTCCAATAACAAATACTTTTAATATAATTTTTCAGGAGGTATAACGGGAAACATCCACGCACATAAATCAATAACTTTAATGACTGACAGGGAACTGAGAACAGAGACAGACTTATAAACGGAACTAATCATTAAACTCAGGTGACTGGGATACAACAGTAACGAGGGCTAAACCAAATGATAACAAACTGACAGGGGGAGACAAAGGGAGAAACCAAATCAGAAACAGTGCAAAACCAAGACAGACAAGGATACATGTAACAGTTATAAAATCAATCTTTCTAAAAGTGTATTATTTACAATTAACCACGCAAACCATCCTATTCTCACCCTTTTAAAGTCTCAGACTCTTTTAAATATCTAGGGGTCACTATCACTAAAACCTTCTCTGCATTATTTAAAGAAAATTTCTTGAAGATATATGATCAGACCTTACAGAATAAAAAAAAAAATGGAAAAAACTGCCCATTTCCCTAGCAGGTCGCATTAATATCATCAAAATGAATATTTTACCTAAATTTTTATTCCTATTTCAGTGTATTCTTTTTTTTTATTAAGTTTTTATTATGTCTCCGCCTTCTTCATTTAAGATAACAAATCCTGTAGTAACTCATTCTTTTAGGATATGGACTCAAATAAGAAAACATTACAAATGGCAGGCGTGCTCTATTCAGGCTCCATTGATTGCTAACCATTCATTTCCATCCATATCAGATCTAACATTTCGTAACTGGTTTGAAAATGGAATTTGTTCATTTAAAGATCTGTTCGTAAATGGTTACTTTTCCTCATTTCAACAATTGCAACAGAATTTTAAGCTGCCAAAGTCCCATTTTTTTAGGTACTTGCAAATACATAACTTTATTAAAAAGACTTCCCATTCATTCCCCAAGGAGCCACCAGAATCACCAGTGGACTTACTGTTTTTGGATAACCCATCTGTTAAAGGTGGCATATCTATTATTCTGAAGAAACTCTCACAATTTGAATGTAATTTATCACTGGAATACCTACGTGAGGCATGGCAGAAAGATCTGGGAATAAATATTACAGAGGACCAGTAGGATGAAGTGCAAAAACTGGTGCACTCCTCGATATGTGCTAGACACGGACTTATACAGTTTAAGATACTGCACAGACTTCCTCTCTCTAAAGAAAAACTTTCTAAGACGTTCCCATCTGTGGACTCAACCTGTGATATATGCGGACTCGTCCACATATATCACAGGTCATTGGCTCACATGTTTTGGAAATGTCCAAAAATCATCATACTGGTCCACAATCTTTCAAATAATGTCAGATATACCTATATACCAAGTATACCTTTGGACCCAGACCCAATGTTAGGTTAAATATGATAACTTTATAATATCAAAGAGTCAATATTCTGTGATTTACATTTGTGATGCTTCTTGCACAAAGATTAATTCTTCTTAACTGGAAGCAAAAAAAAAAAAAAAAAAAAAAACCTGATTCATTTAATTTGGACAAGAGAGATCATGCAGTATCTTCAGTTAGAAAGAAGGTTTTCTATAAAGGATAAATCTTATAAGTTCTACAACACTTGGGGATGCTTCATAGAGTATTTTGAAAGTGACAAAGTATCGTTTCCATTTAAGATGTAGTCAATCAGAAACAAAGGTACTGTGAAACATCTACAACAGCCCCCCCCCCCCTTTTTTCTTATTTTATATATATATATTTTTTTATTGTAAGGTTTATTTGTAATGTAAGGTGCAATGTTCTTGCAATGTTTTATACATGTAATCTAATAAAATATGTTATTTTATTTTGTTCTCTCTAAGGAAAAAGAAAACAATAAAGAGAATGTTTAAAAAAACAACTTTTAAGAAGTACAACCAGTAAACACGTAAGCAGGGCTTAAAAACGGAAAAAAAATCCATTCGGTTCACTCCGAGCAGAATCGATATTATAACGTTTCTGTTCTTGCGTTCCTCATTAAACAATACGTTCCGAGAACGGTTTTCTAGAAAAAATACCGGTTAATAACGTTATTTTATTACACAGCACGATAGATAGATGGATAGATAGATAGATAGATAGATAGATAGATAGATAGATAGATAGATAGATAGATAGATAGATAGATAGATAGATAGAGTGTGCCTTTTAATAACATGTTTGGCATTATGTTTACAAATGATTAAACCAAATTCCGTGTTCGTGTCATTTGAACTTCTTGTCTTTAAAACCGAAAGTAAACGAGTTCACAACCAGGGTTTGAAAATTAGCGCGGTCCGAAGTAAGGTGTTAAAAAAATTGTGCTATATTAACACCCTCAAATGCACTACATATAGCCAAAGTCCTTTTAAGAATGGTAAAATGGTAAGATGGTATTCTATAGTCTTTGTCTGATATAGCCTAGCGTCAGAAGATTTTTTTTTATGAAAGTACAATGTTGCCAGATATTGCTACGAAAAACAAGCAGTTACAAAAAGAGAGAAAAAGATATCCGAAATAAGTTCAAAGCTTGTGTTTTTTAAACAAGATTAATATATCAGTAACACTAACGTTCAACTTCCCACTTTATAAACGTCCCAAAGTGTCACACTAAATTGGAAAAATACACGTATAATAGGTGGATCTGGCAACAAACGGAGGCTGCACACGCGCTCTCACTCAACGCGCTCTCAAGCCCCGTTCACTGCGCTAGCTTCTCGCATCAACATGAATTGCAAACACTCGTGTGATATGAGGTGGTTTAAACGGCTTAATAATCATTCAGAGAGCTTGGCATTTTATTTTTGAATATACAAAAATGACCAATGGCCGGACCTCGGTGACCTCAGCTGGCTACGGCCGTGCCTGGAAACGCGTTACAAATGAGCAAATCATTTTTTTAAAACAATTTTCTTGTTTGATAATACTATAGCGAAATAAGCCCCTTTAAGACCATCCGCTTCACATGAACGGCCCACACGGCTTAATCTGCGATAAAAACCTGTTGATTTAATTATTCCTTACCTAATATACATAGCCTATTATAGGCTATTTTCACTCAAACAAAAGAGAACTTAAAACAATAGACAATTTTAACTACAAGTTTTAATTAGGCTACAATAACTTAAACCTAAACATACCTTTGCACATGAAACAGTCAGGTGCTTGGTAACCTTAAGCTCGTCGCATCAGAAAGGGCTCTGCTTATGACGTCTGCTTCGCGGGCATTTCACGGTGTATGCGTCACCGTCGCATTTGCGCACACAATTTGAATTCATGTTTTTGGTCTGCCAAATTGATATAATAAAGAGAACGATAAAAATACCGTTATTAACCGGTTAATTTGGAATTTCTGTTTCTGTTTCTGTTCAGAACGATTAAAATTGATTTTGTTTTCGTTTTTGTTCCTGTTCCTGTTTAATGTCATTTGTTTTCGTTTTTCGTTTTCGTTCCTTAAACCGGTTCAGAGCCCTGCACGTAAGAATTAGAAGAGTAAACGGTAACATGGTAATTAAAATTACACTCTATTAATCTTTGTTAATGTTAGTTAATAAAAATACAGCTGTTCATTCTTAGTTCCTGTTAACTTATGTATTTAATGTTAACAGATGACATCTTATTGTAAAGTGTTACAGAGTAAACAAGAGTGGAATCAGTTAAAAGTTAGATTAATTTTGTGCTTCAGGGTTACCCCTCTGTTACGGACAAAATCTCAGATGTTTTCTGGAACTGGATCGCACTTCTTGCACAGCTCACACTCTCTTAAAGACGCCAGATGACCTTTGGCAATGTGTGGTTTGAAATGCTTCAATACTGCATTGACCTCTGCATTCGACCACGGTCGCCTTGCACCTTTGTTTGGCTTCAGTTTACCACCAACTAAGAACAAACAAGACAATACAAATGTTTGTCAAAATCACTAACTAGTTTTTGGTATTGTGCCTTGCAGGACACCTTTGAATAGAGAGTATCCCAAATTGAATAACAAAGTGTAATGTTTCTTATTAAAAAGCCAATCTGCAGCTTTTGTTCCCCTTCAGTCGAATCACTTCGACGTAACATTGGGATCTTGCTTGAGAGGCCAATCATCTCTGAGCCTTATTGAAAAGGCCAATGAAAATTGGCGAGTGGACGTGCGTGCCGACCACGCCCCAGTACATACGGGTATATAAGATGGCGGCGCGCACCACTCAGTCAGACTTTTGCTTCAGAGCCGATGCCTCGAGCTTCTTCTGACGCTACAAGGACGAAAAAAAGACTTCTAGAGTTCTTCGGAGTTCATGCTCCCTCCCGCCGGTGTGCTGCCAAATCTAAGAGAGTGATTTTCAAAAGAGCTTTATTGGCGGCCGCGGGTGTGGTCCCCGTGGGCAGCCGTTTTCACGGCTATAAGAAGCCTTCTGCGAGGAGCCCCGGCGAGTGCACACTGCCCCGCGGTTCCTCCCTGGGCAATCCGGGGTCACAAAAGAGCAATTTCTCGCGGCCGATCAGACGTTCTTTTCAGGCTCCAGGTCGTGCGTTTCTGGGTGTGGTAGTTTCCTCACTCCTGCGGACGGACATGAACGCTGCCTCACGTGCTTGGGCTTTGAGCACGCTTAGGCAGCGTTCACGGATGGATCATGCCCGCACTGTGAGAGCATGTCCATGGCCACGCTGAAGTCCCGCCGCTCGTTCGCGAGCCGGCTCCCCCCGCCTCCCTCCCGCGGCCGGCTGTTAAACCGTCAATGTTTTTCGGCCGCCGCAGGGGACCCCGGGCACCCCGGAGGTGAAGAAATCTGCTCTTTTGGGGGCGAGGACATCTGCGCAGGAACCAGGGAAGAAGGTAAGCGCTGCTCAATGCAGCCGGACTTTTCTCCAGGACGTTCATCCTTCTGGGACCAGTCCCCTTCCCCCCCTAGGCTGCCCCATCGTGGTCACGTCGGTCAACGTTCCCTTGATACCCCTGTCGACTCGGTTGGGAGCCTGGCTTCAGCTTCCCAGCCCCTCGCAGTGGTTGATATGGACGGTATGTCTCGGCTATGCGATTCAATTCGCCAGGCGTCCCCCCAGGTACAGAGGTGTGTTTCACACTACTGTTCAATCAGATACACATGCCGCTGTCCTGCGTGCGGAGTTTGCAGTCCTACTGGCGAAGGATGCAATCGAGGCTGTCCCTCCAGCCGAGATGAAGTCAGGGTTCTACAGTCCCTACTTCATCGTGCCCAAAAAGAGCGGTGGGTTAAGACCCATCCTGGATCTCAGAGCACTGAATCGGTCCCTTCTCAGGCTGCCGTTCAAGATGCTCACCACGAGGCACATGCTCACATGCATCCGCCCTCATCGACCTGAAGGACGTGTACTTTCATGTCTCGATTCTTCCTCGACACAGACCCTTTCTACGGTTTACTTTCGAGGGTCGGGCATATCAGTACAAGGTTCTCCCGTTCGGCCTGTCCCTCTCTCCCCACGTCTTCACGAAGGTCGCGGAGGCAGCCCTGTCCCCTTCTTTGGCAGGCAGGCTTTCGCATCCTCAACTACCTCGACGACTGGCTTCTCATAGCTCACTCGTGAGATCTGTTGTGCGAACAGAGGGACCTGGTGCTCCAGCACCTCAGCCGTCTGGGCCTTCAGGTCAACCGAGAGAAGAGCAAACTCTCCCCAGGGCAAAGGATCTCTTTTCTCGGTGTGGAGCTGGACTCGGTCGAAATGACAGCCCGCCTCTCCAACGAGGGCACATTGTCGATGCTGATGTGTCTGGGAAAGATCAGACACAAGACAGCGGTTCCTCTCAAAACATTTCAGAGGCTCCTGGGGCATATGGCAGCTGCAGCCGCGGTCCGTGGTCCGACCCTGCTTTCCTATGGCTGGGGTGCCCCTGGGACAGGTGTCCAGGCATACCGTGATCTACGCGGATGCCTCCTCCACGGGTTGGGGTGCTGTATGCAACGGGCAAGCAGCATCGGGCTCCTTGACAGGACCTCGACTGCAGTGGCACATCAATTGCCTTGAGTTGCTGGCAGTGTTTCTGGCCCTTCGCCGCTTCCGACCGGTGTTGCATCAGAAACACGTGCTTGTTCGTACCGACAGCACTGCGACTGTAGCTTACATCAACCGCCAGGGTGGTCTTCGCTCCCTTCGCATGTCTCAACTCGCCCGCCATCTGCTCCTTTGGAGTCAAACTTGGCTGAAATCGCTACGTGCCGTTCATATTCCGGGGGAACTCAACCGTGCAGCCGATCAGCTCTCACGGCAGTCCACCCACCCCGGAGAATGGCGACTCCACCCCGAGACAGTCCAGCTGATTTGGAGCCATTTCGGGGAGGCCCAGATAGACCTGTTTGCCTCCCCCGAATCCTCCCACTGCCAGCTGTTCTATTCCCTCTCCGAGGCCCCCCTCGGCAGGGATGCACTGGCACACAGCTGGCCCCCGGGGCTCAAAAACACCTTTCCCCCAGTGAGCCTCCTTGCACAGACCCTGTGCAAGATCAGGGAGGATGAGGAGCAGGTACTGCTGGTTGCGCCACATTGGCCCATCCGGACCTGGTTCCCAGAACTCATTTCCCTCGCGGCAGCCCCTCCCTGGAAAATCCCCTTGATGAAAGACCTCCTCTCTCAGGGGATGGGCACAATTTGGCACCTGCGTCCCGATTTGTGGAACCTGCACGTCTGGCTCCTGGACGGGACGCCTCAGACCTCGCTGGCCTTCCACAGGCCGTGATTAACACGATCACTCAGTCCAGGGCCCCCTCTACAAGGCAGGCTTATGCACTGAGGTGGGGTCTGTTCGTCGACTGGTGTTCCTCTCGTACAGAGGACCCCCAGAGATGCACGATTGCAGTTGTGCTTTCCTTCCTGAAGGAGAAGTTGGAGCGCAGGCTGTCCCCTTCGACTCTCAAAGTGTACGTCGCAGCCATCGCGGCGTATCACGATGCAGTGGATGGAACATCCCTAGGTAAGCACCCACTGGTCGTGAGGTTCCTCAGAGGTGCCAGGAGGCCCAATCCTCCCAGACAGCACCTCATAACCTCTTGGGACCTCTCCCTCGCTCCGAGGCCTGCGGGACGCCCCATTTGAGCCACTCGCCTCAGTCGAGCTAAAATATCTGTCACTTAAGACAGCGCTCCTGATGCCGTTGGCCTCCATCAAGAGGGTAGGGGACCTTCTCTGTCGACGAAACGTGCCTAGAGTTCGGGCCCGGCGATTCTCACGTTATCCTGAGACCCCGGCCCGGTTATGTGCCCAAGGTTCCCACCACGCCTTTCCGCGATCAGGTGGTGAACCTGCAAGCTCTGCCCCTGGAGGAGGCAGACCCAACCGCTGCGCTACTGTGCACAGTCCGCGCTCTACGTACATACGTGGACCGCACTTGGCCCTTTAGACGCAGCCAGCAGCTCTTTGTCTGTTTTGGAGGTCAGCAGAAAGGGAATTCTGTCTCTAAACAGAGGTTGGCCCACTGGGTGGTATTTATCTTATGGTATCTTGGTATCGTGGTATCTTATTTGTATCAGGGAGAGCCATGCCCCTTAGGACTGCGAGCCCACTCCACAAGGAGTGTTGCCTCGTCCTACGCGTTGGCTCATGGCGCCTCTCTAACTGATATCTGTAGAGCTGCGGGTTGGTCGACACCTAATACCTTCGCCAGGTACTATAACCTCCGCGTAGAGGCCGTGTCCTCCCGTGTCTTAACATAGACATCAGGCAAATGGGAGACCGGCTAGTGCCGGCTTGCTGCGCCATTCCTTCGGGATCCGTGTGCTATTTCCCAGCTGTTCCCTTAAGAAGCGAACCTGGGTCCTCCATGCCCCCCAGTCAGCCTAGTGCGGAGTACATACTGACTGTGCTCCTGCCGGGTCTCCTTCGCCCCGCAAGTTTGTGGCAAAATATCTCAGTATTTTTCCCCCGGTCAGCCAGAAGGCCGTGGTTTTCCTCGTGTATCCCTAGTCCCTGGATACATCGATTATTTACATTCCACATGTAAAATATCTCATGTGCTCCGCCCCCCCAACCCCTTCTTCAGTACAACTGGCATCCCTGTGGGGTCCCCTACTTCGGCCCCCAGGGCGTTGGGAAGGTTACGCTCATACCTGCCTGCGGACATGTCCGCCTGTCTGCACGTGGCGTAGGGCGTAACGCGGCGCCAGGTTCGTGGCCTTTTCCATGGGTCTAAGTTCCCAATGTAACGTCGAAGTGATTCGACTGAAGGGGAACGTCTAGGTTACGTAGGTAACCCTCGTTCCCTGAAGGAGGGAAGGGAGACGTTACATTCCCCTGCCACGACCTGTCGTCGTGCTGACACCGGGCTCTCCCGGCTCTTCAGCAAAAGCCTGACTGAGTGGTGTGCGCCGCCATCTTATATACCCGTATGTACAGGGGCGTGGTCGGCACGCACGTCCACTCACCAATTTTCATTGGCCTTTTCAATAAGGCTCAGAGATGATTGGTCTCTCAAGCAAGATCCCAATGTAATGTCTCCGTTCCCTCCTTCAGGGAACGAGGGTTACCTACGTAACCTAGACGTTCTTTCTGCTTTGTCTTTTAATTGTTTAATGAAAAGTCAATAAAAATCCATTATACCCTACCTTCTTTATACTGCGTTTAGAACGCCATGGCAAGTCATCTCCTCCGTAGTCATAAATCATTTCTTGACATTCACTTATGTCAGTAATGGCAAATAAACAAAGATGAGGTACACCACCCACCACAATTTTCTTCATCTTGGAATTTGATTTTGTGTCATCATTAAGTAGCCTTCCAAGCGATCCATCCTCTGCTGACGCATCAATGCTACAGGGGTCATAAAAACCAACCATTATAAATATCAACAAATATTACACTTAAGAAGATAAACCATAATTGGTAAGCATTTCAACCTGCTTCAGAGCATTGGTTTCAGGGTTAAGAAGGTGCAGATATATTTTAAGATGAGATAGCTGGCATAGTACCAAATGAAAATGTATTCAATATTTGCTCAACTTTTGTTTTTATTTGTTTTGTGTGATACGGCTACTCACCAGTAGTCATTTCCATTGTGCTTAAAAATATATGTGTATTCATTTTTTTTTTCAAAAGAGTGCGTTATCTTGCTTAAAACACCACGGTATTCAAGAATGAATGACCCTTTTGTAATAGGGCCTTTTGCAAACACACCTCGTCAAAATTAAGTATGGTAAACAGTTGTGTTATTATGCAAAACAATGTTTTAAAATTAACCACAGAGTATGTGTTTTCCCTTACAAGTTTCAAAGGGTAACACTGCAGTGTTTCCCACAGACTTATTTGTGGTGGCATATATATGCAAATTCATTCTCTGGCAGCAGGAGGTGCTGCTGAAGTGTATAAGGTTTTCTCTGGTAACAGCTATGCACATGCAGTGCTCCGCTTACAAACGCTGTTTTATCATGCATCGCATGCAAGATGAAATTAAAATTACATGAAGACATGTAATGAAGACAGTCGGATTCCTTCGGAAAAAACAGAGATATAAAAACGTCCACACCGGGTTTTGATTTTAAATGTGCAGTGCTCATGTATATTCAACGAAGTCAAAGTCTTTTGATTTTTTTTTTTTGATGGTCAGTTTTGATATTGTGTTTATTGATATTGCGTTTTTTTTTTACCAAAAAAATCCTCTATTGTGTGGTGTCTTTATGATTATTTAACTGCTCCTGATCAAGACAGAGCATCCCTGAACTTAAATCACAAATATAAAACATGTTTGATATTTAGGGTTGTTGACTGGGCTCCCTCTGACGCCATACCCCTGATAGCCAATGAGAACGAGCAAGTGACACTTACCGAATGTTGCATGCTTTTATAGCAAAAGCCTAGTAGCCACAAAACATGCCACAAAAGCAGAATTCATCCGCCATATTCGTTTTTGTTCTTTGTTTTTCACTGTGAAACTGAAAATGCACCAGGAGAGACAGCTGACAACATCGATTATCTTCCATTTGTTTTTCTTCTCTAGTTCTTCTCTTCTCTAGATCTTTCAAGTCTCTGTGAGATCTCGTGTCACTGTTCAATCGTTCCCACAATCAACAAGTGCCTGGTCTCATGGTCTGCTCAAATCATCTAGTGTGTGTGTTCAGAGGATTATAAGGCCAAAAAATCGAGTCAGTCCTCGCTGCAGCCTGTAGTGCGATGACATAGCTGGATCAGGTCCAATACGTACTGGACGTTGTACCGCGCATGCACGGTGGTTTGTTTGTTTGATATTTCAACATAAACAGTCACATGACTGAAAACAGCTTGATCTGACAGCTATGATCAGTTTGTATATTGAATCTAATGTTTAATGTTGTTTTTTTCCCATATATGTACATGCCCTGCTGACACTGGGTTCTGATTCAATTTGCTGATCAATGCAGATCACTGTAGAAAAATGAGTAGCCATTAAAGAAGGAACTCTTTCCAGTCAAAATATCATTAAGCACACTTTTTTTTTGACATCTGACAAGATTATTATTATTTTTTTATTGGTGCTGTTATTATTTTTCCATTTCCCTTGAATGTGTACTGGTATTCCAAGTATTTTACATACCTTATTGTATTGTAACTTTAGGATTAAAATGACATAGAGACATATTTTTAAAATGACACATAAAATGACATATTTTTGCTTCCACTCAACAATAAATATAACCTGAATAAAATGGCTTCATTTTAATATGTTGTTTGTACACTCACTGAAAATAATACTTGACAAAGATCCATTAAATTAATCCATTAAATTTAAATTAAAAAGCTCTAAATTTATGCAATTTAAAACTTTACAATTTTAACATTTTGCAAGTGTGTAGAGAGCATCACAACTTAAGGATCACATTTGTGTAAATTATTATTCATCAATTATTACTTATTAATATTCATCACTATTAGTACACAGGTTAGAATATTATTACAATACAATATTGTCCCTTTAAACCAGCGCATTCTTATTATATTCAGAGATCGCTACTGCGCATGACGTCGGCAAAACAAACCACCGTGCACACGCCTAACAACATCCATTATCAAAAAAGATCAAATTAACGAATATTTTATCATTAACCTACTATTACTACTTGCAAAATTGCATATCCACTCAACAAAATCCTTTATTTATTATTTAAAAAAAGAGGTTCAACAGCATATCCAAACTATTTCATCATCCAAAAAACTATCAATTTGTTTCATCTTTTTAGTTTTTATTGTTTAAGGTTTTGTTTTGTATTTATTTATTTTTTTATTATATACATGTATAATGCTGACATCTTTGTACTTTTTTGCTTTGTACCTTGGCAATAAAAAAATAAAATTAAAAAAACGTCCAGTACGTATTGGACCTGATCCAGCTACTTCATCGCGCTACAGCCTGCAGCGAGGACCTCTTGAAAACATCAGCTGAAAGTCAAGTCACCTTTATTTATATAGCGCTTTTAACAATACAGATTGTGTCAAAGCAACTGCACAGTATTTAAACAGCACAATAGTGTGTAGGTAACGCATTATTGTAAACAATCAATTAGAAATCAAGAAATCACAATAGTATACAATATCACTGGAAAATGTCCCCAACTAAGCAAGCCAGAGGCGACAGCGGCAAGGAACCAAAACTCCACAGGTGACAGAAAGTGTCTTCAAGTCTGTGGCTTACCATGGTTTTAAAATCGGTTAAGATTTGAAAATCGTCTATTGTACAGCCAGTCTAAGCGTATCGATAACGACTGGTACACAGATTAATTTGCATTAATTGTGCTTAATCACACTGGGTCTCATTTATGAGACAAACGTGACAGAAAATTGAGTTCATAGTCGTTTCTAGGTAAAATTTCAAATTTACACTGTAACAAATTTCTGTAGTTTTCACAGCATTATTACTGTAAAATAAACAAATCCATACTGTAAAATATGTTTACAGTGTATTGCTGTAAATCTATAAAGCATTACAGGTAAAATTACATTGGCGGGGAATTTTACAGTAAAATGAGACATTCCTGTAAATCATTTTACAGTTATTCTGAGCGGGATTTTTTCCTGAGATGGTCAAACGGACGGGGGCGCACGTATTTTTTTTTTTTTTTTTACAATTTTACCTCAGTAAGGTAAAGTTACTCTTTATTTTTTCATTATTTTGTCTTTGTTGTTATATTTTCACTTTTCACTCGCAAAGTAATGTCTCTTTAACTTTCAGAGTCCACCTTGAGAGCGTGAGAGGGAGAGGTGGAATACGTTATCCACATTAACGGTAACGCCGGTTTCACACTGCACGCGTAAGCAGGGCGTAAGCAGCGCGTATTTTTTTCGGCGCCCATGTTAACAGATTAGAGCATTCACACCGCACGCAGGGACGGCGCGGCAGCGCGTAGCAGGAGCAGAGCAGAAGCGTCAGTGCTGCGATCGTTTTGGCGCCGACTCTATTTTTGCTGCGCCGCTTACGCTGGGTTAAAGCCACAGTGCATCGATCTTGATCAAAACTGGCCTGATTAACACGAAAAATAGAAATTTCACCATAAAATCATGTATCACATGTAACACAACCACAGTTTAAAAGGCTCACGAGTAAAAATAATGTTTTTATTTTATTTATTTTTTCAAAATAATATCTAGTTAGCCTACTTGTTCAAAACAATCACTTTAGCAAATATTGTACTATTTTCTGCTTGTTTTGATATATACAAGAATAAATAAATGTATACTACTGCCGTTAAAATGTTAATATAAAACATTTTAAAATACAGAAACAAAATTATTTTTAAAAGTGAAGATTCTGAAAGTATTGAAGGAGATCCTATAATAATTTTATATAGATTTACAGTAGTAACAACAAATTATATTTTTTATATGATATGTCTTATCATGTTTTTAAATATGATGGTTTCATTATCTCAAAGTTGGACAACCACCATAAAAAATTTGATATATAGCATACGAGTCAACAAATGTAAAAGTCAGTCATCTATTATTATCTTGTAAATTATTGTGCCTTTAGCCCCAACAGCCGGGGCGATTAGTACCCCAAATATCATACTTTTACATATTCTTTTCGTTATTGAAAAACTGTTGCTTTAATTATCTTAAACCAAACTGGTAATCATTAAGACCTTTCAGATCTTTGTCTAAAAATATATTCAATATTTTTGCGTTTCTCATTTTCTACTTAAATATAAAACATACAACCATATCACAATTCAATGCACATGACAGACAGTTGTCGGAGAACACATGAAATGCGGGACCGAATGAACGATACTCGTCTATATTTGCAGTACACAAGCTGCGGTTCAGCTGCGCGCAACAAACGCTGCCAGTGTGAAAGCCCAATGGATGC
Organism: Garra rufa; assembly: GCF_049309525.1. Lineage (NCBI taxonomy): Eukaryota > Metazoa > Chordata > Actinopteri > Cypriniformes > Cyprinidae > Garra > Garra rufa. The sequence continues at coordinate 64,904,245 of NC_133361.1, forward strand.
GCGCTGCTTCTGCTCTGCTTACGCGCTGTGCACGCGCTGCTTACGTCCTGCTTACGCGTGCAGTGTGAAACCGGCGTAAGTGTTTGCATATTACTAATAAATGCATTAAATTTTTATATATTTTCATGACTGACAACATTTTATTGATAACGGCATTCGTTTGGTAAAGGACTGCTGGATAACAATGAATCTGGAATTGTGTCTGTGTATGTTTGTGGATTAAACATTTGAAGCCTCGTATTCAAACGACGGCTTTTCTCTTTCTTACGGTAAGAATTTAAAACTGCACGCCATTTTTCTGGGAATTATGTCTTTTTTTATCACACAAGGCGTCAGTAACGTTATATATTTGTTAAAATGAGTTTGCGCCGAGTAATACCACGTGGGGACTAAGGCCTTCACAATCAGGCAGGCGTCAGGTGAAACCGCCTTAAAGTATTGGATTTGAATATTTTACAGTGATAATGTGAAACTACATAAACTTGTTACAGTATTCATAAATAATAGGCATCATATCTTGAAGGCTTTGAACAAAACGGCCTCCGAATGAATCATTAGACTGTACTTTGGTTGCTACCATATGTCCATATTAGACTGAATAAGGTTTTATAGATAAAAAGGATTTACGTGGAGAACAAAACGGTTCGGGTCCAATCATTTAAAAATATATATTGTTAGTCCTGGAAAATGAATCGTTTTCATAAGGAATGTGGAATATTTATTAATTGGTAATGTTATTCACGCAACATAAACACCTAACGTTAGATAGCACTATGTTAAATGATATGGGTGTGTTGACATGTCCAGGATCAACAGATATGCTAAGATTGTAAAAAGAAATTTATTTAAAGTATTGGTTTCTGCAGGCCGGATTAATTGGTGTCCCGAAAAGTAGGGGGCTTACTAGTGATGGGCCTTTTTTGAATGTCCAGTCATGCTTGCGCAATTGCGCATTTGCTAAACATACTATAGGATCTGTACTGGAATTAGTTTACAGGCTGTCACGTGATGAACGAACGACTCAAACCCGAAGACTCGAGAGATGAACAAACAATGAATTGATCTTTTTCTTATAGCATTATTGTTTTGTCTTGTTTGTAGTGTGATTAACGTCTGTGTAAGCAGTAGATGTGTTAGGGAAGTAACACGTAGCATTTTAATTATATTTTGCTTAAATCACTCGGTAAAATGATCTGAACTTCCCATCACTAGGGCTTACCGAAATGTTTCTCATTAGTCAATTTTACTCTTGCTGGCAACTGCTTTAGCCAATCAGCGTTAATCATACAGATACGTCATTTTGTTTAAACCGGAAAGAGAAGCGGCGGTAAGTCGTGATGATGTGTGTGTATCACAAACTTTTATCTGATTAAAACAAAAACTTGTAAACATGTGCTTTTCTTGACAACCAAAACAGTGTATAAACTGTGTGTTTGCTAAAGTAGGAAATGTCAATAATACAGAGATGTATACTGCCCCACAAAGGCAAAAAACCTTAACTCACTAGAGTGTGGAACTGAGAAAAATTACTTTAAAGATTTTTTTGTTGTCCAGCCAAATTAATTATAGCTAGGACACTGTAAATCTGGCAATTAGATGTTTTAATAATGCAATTTATCTTCATAAAAAAATCTTGAGCTCAAACTTGACTTTTGACCCCTATTTTTAAGTTACTGTCCTCTGCCTTTGAATTGTTTGCAAAAAGTGAGACGTCGTCCCAAGGCAAAGAGCAGTAACTTCCACACTATCGGTATTCAGTTGCTGATCACCATTTACAAAATCATTAGTAACAACTGTATAAAATCTATAGAGATCATGGCATTTATTTTGGATGACTGATAATTACTTATAGCAATCTACTTATTGCTATCCTGTGTTTTGGTTGCATTCCGGTGCCATTATTAATACATTAGACATGAAACAATACTTTGTGGTAAAGAGTATTTTTAATTGGTGTGCATTAACTAACAGGTCGACTGCAGACAGGTCACAGTGAATTACATTAATAAATACAAGATTTTCTAATGAGTAAAGATCTTCATATTACTAATGAATAAACATAATGTATTTAATAAATTTTTTTTAAAATGTATTTAATACTGCAAAGATATAACAAATCATGTACAAGTAATTAAGTGAACTTTGGAATCCAGTAGGTGGTGCTAAGTCACTGTTTTAAGTGAGACATCGAGTCATTTTTTTAACACAGCAAATCGCTGTATTCATGAATGGCTAAATGAATCATTGACTCACGATTTGTTCAGAGTTACAGATTCATTCACAAAAATAGCCTAGCTTAAAGGAAGTCTTGATTGATGTGAACGCCAACAGACAGGAATAATGCCTCAGAATTCTTGTGGATTAAACATCTCTGATGACATTCATTGCCATGGATTTTATTTGGTTACAAGAAAAGGTAGGATATGGCTTTAATTGTGAAGTTCACTGATTTTATGTGATCATGCTACATGCTATGCTGTCACGGCATTCGTGTCGACTAACGTTAATTGGTAGCCCTAGACTGTTGAATGAAAATGAATCATGAAAATACAAACTTATTGCTGGCAATTTATCTAGTCTTTGCTTGTTTACAGTGCTTTACATGGTGCAGATTGTTATCATAAATTTATGCTATAGGCGGCTAGCAAGCTAAGTAAAGTACATTGCGATCTAATTCTTTTGTCTAATGCTTGATGTCTAAAATCTTTTGCATTATACAATTTCTTACCTTGAGCTTGATGTCTGCTTGATTAAAAACAACCACTCTATCACAATATCTTTTATTCAGGTATAGTGTGTGTCAGAAGTGCTTCAGTGACAGAGTTATGACAGTAACGTTAGACAAGCAACATCGTAACTTGAACGCGGCAAACTTTATTGAATGGTACCGTAGTACCATAACTTAATTAGAGCGTTTCAAAACAAAGCCAAAGAGTGCTAACATGTGTTACGGTGTTCTAACTTCGTTTCTCTAGGGCTTTTGGAAGTTACTGTTAAGACAACGCATTATTTTCTCGAAAAAACAATGAAACTGACTCAAGATACTTATCCACATGATAAAGGAGGTGTTGAATATTCTAAAAATATCAATAACTAATTTTCGACCAAAATCGAAGTTACGGTCTTTTGCCTTTGCATGGCAGTATAATGTACGTCAGTATCACCCAGCCAGCCCTATGAAATGATCTCAACCCTGCTTGTCTGACCTCATTAGAATTACTCTATTTATATTCACAGTAATATAAGATCTGCATGGCGCAGCTGACACAAAGCAGCATACACTGTTTGCGTTCAATGGATATGGAGTGAGAAGATGATTTGTTGAATAAACTAGTTAGTTTTGTTTTCTTTTCGTACAAAAGGTACTCTCGTAGCTTCAGAAAAAATTACTGTTGAACTCCTGATGTCACATGGATTATTTTACCTCCTTTACCTTTATCTCCTTGCTGTGTTTCTGGATGTTGATTGTGTTAATTGCATTGATATCTTTGGAAAGGGTCAGAGAGCTGTCAGAATGCTTCAAAAATATCTTAATTTGTTTTCCGAAGATGAACAAAGCTTGAACGGGTTTGGAACGACATGGGGGTAGGTGAATAATGACTTTTTTTTTTTATTATTTTGGAGTGGAGTAACTCTTTAAGCTTTGTTTTGTAAGACAGTTTCAAAATTAAGTGAGTTATGCTTAAAACAAACAAAAATTTTAGTTATATTACTACGATTTTACTGACGATGCCTTCAGTTCGGTAAAGCACTAAAACTACTGAATAAAAATGGATGCAATTGTGCCTGTGTGTATCTGACGTTTCTGCGTAAACTGTTTCAAGACGCTTTTTTGTGTTTTTTTTCTTGCTAGACACCGAGCAAGAATTTTAGTAGAGCAGAAAGAAGACAGCAACAGGTAAGACTACACCACTTTTTTTCAGAAAATCATGTTTGTATTCATCGCACAGTGCATCCTCAGACCTCTGCATTTGTTGTCAGATATCAGTTAAATTGGTATCACGCCACAGACGTTTTTTTTTTAAGATTTATTTTTTGGCCGTTTTGCCTTTATTGTGATAGTACAGATCAGATAGGACAGGAAGCTAAGTGGGAGAGAGATAGGGGGCGGGATCGGGAAAGGTCCTTGAGTCGGGATTCGAACACGGGACGCCTGGAGCACAACGGCGCTATATGTCGGTGCGTTAACCACACGGCTATCGGCGCAGACAATCACGCCACAGACTTAACTGCATCGGTTCTCAGCAAAGCCACATCAGGAACTGACTGATGCCTTTTAACTATAACACTCAAGTAGGTTATTGGTGTGAATATATAGGGTAACTACATTCAGACTATGTGCTTGATCACAGTTGTACACGAGAGCAGGGTTTGAAAAGTTGCTCGATATTTAGCATGTGGCATGTCCACAGTGCTTTTTGGGATTTGTAGTGCAGTGTGGTGTGTTTGGACTAAAATGTGGGCCAAATTCGATTTAAAACTTAAATCGTTGTGTGGGCCAGATAGAAGTGTGCAGTGGGCCTGTAGAGGGAGTGGAGCTTATAGAGGGATGAGCCAAAATGGATTCTGGTGTAAGTGACTGAGGTGGATAGAAGGGGGAAAACCCAGTGGAGCAGAAGAGGTGGAGAGTTGTTGAAAGCTTTAGTGGACCCAGAGGGATGAGTGACCAAGATGGAGATGAGGGGATGAAACTGATAGAGTGAGGCAGAGTCATGGATGGAGCTTGAGATGGGCATGGGCCACTTATCCATAATAAAGAACTGGATTGCTCATGACGTCATTACATTGAAGCCACCGCACCACCTTGTTGGTGTGCCCTAACATTCTGTTGTATAAAAGGGGTCATCAGATGCCTATTTTCACAAGTTGCTATGATTCTTTAGGGTTGTAGGATCTCGATCGAACAAAGCACCAAACAGAAATGGCCACATTCCAAAGAAACAAAAGGACCCTCTTTCTCAGCCACAAAATTGACACATGACCATCACATGATGATCACCAGACGCTAATTGTCTGGACCGCTTTTGTCGAGATCTGCGTCTTACGCATCCTGAGAGGAAAAACGCTCTTTGTCTCAGAGCATCCAAGGCACTTGATCCGTCCAGCGTGATTCACATGATTTTTCGGATTTCCTGTCCCCCTCCCCTCTGACATTCCAAACGCACCGCATGTCTCCACTGAGTACAATGCATAGACAATCTTTAAGAAATGATCAGCTTATTAGTATTACTATTAGAGCAAACAGTATCATATGTTTTCATATTTTCTTTTACATGCTTGATGTGTTTTATGTGATCATTGGAGTTTAATCTATGCATTATATGCCTTTAGAAAAGGAAGTTGTCAAATGTATTAGCATGCAAGCAATATACCACTATTTCATATGCATTGAAAGATCATGATGAATGCAGCTTGTACGAATGAATGAGAAAATGATATTGTGTATACTTTATGCATTGCAATAGTTTATTGAAGTTAATAACAAAAAGTGCAGAGAAATTCATATCCTAATAAGTCACGTACCAGAAGGAATTACAGGACGGGAAGGAGGGGCGAGACCCGCCCCTTTAGCAATGCCATTGGATCCCAGCACCATGAGGCGTGCTCAAGCGGCCTGTTTAAAAACCCATGACTCTAATAGTACGTTGCTTTTTGCTATTGCCATTGCTTTTCGCCATCGCCTTTCGCCGTCGCTTTTGGTCTTTTGCCTGCCGTGGTTTGAGTGCTTTTCACCTGCGCTCGCCCGCTTGACCAAGCACGCGATTGTGCCCTCAAAACTTTACAGAACAAACTGAAAACTTCGCGACTGCCAAACTCTTCAAAGTCTCGCAACGCAGAAGAGCTCTGAGCGCGTCGAACCGCGTAACCAGGCAACCGAAGACCGGCTCCAGCAACCCATTCCCCACGTCGAAGGATCTCCCAAAGTACGTCATCGACCAGCAACCAACCAGAACTTTCGCTCAGACGAGCCCCCGGAACCCCCGTTCCCGGCACAAACGCAAGTAACAAGATCTCTCTTTACTTCGCTGAAACTGGTGCAAAATACTCCCTAAGTAGTTAAAAGCTAAGTCTCTGCTTTTGTGATTTTCTAAGGTTGTGATCTAAGAACTAGTTAAGATACTAGAACATTTGGGGTTCTCTTCAACTAATTTCTCATCCCCGGAACTGTATGAGTGTGAGTGTGAATGTGTGTGTGTGTGTGTGTGTGTGTGTGTGTGTGTGTGTGTTTTAGTAGAGATTAGTTTTGTGTCTTAGAGTAGTCAATAAATCATTGTTTCATTTAAAAGAAGTGTCTTGAATTTTATGTTCACAAAAGTTCTATCTGTGTTTAGATCAAGCTACCTCAGCTTTAAAATTTCCTAACGTAATAGTTTGGTTTATTTGTGATCTTGGCCAGGAGCATAATATAAACCTTTTTGAGTTAATACAGTATACCGAATTGACCACTTTGCGGGACGAATGGTTAAGAAGTGTAATCTATTAATTCTGAATCAATTTAATCAAGTCTCGAATCTTTCGATTCGATTCCTTATTTGAATCATTATAAATTTGAGCTAATTAATCCTTACAGGGTCTACATGAAGAGTTTATAACAGGGCTATTCAGTTAGATTAATTCGAGGGCTGGGTTATTAAACTGAACATTTTAAGGGGGGCAATGAAATGAAACTAATAAAATGAACTAATATTACCAACACCAACATCTATAAAAGGTTATCATTAGTACTGTCTGTTAATAAAAAAAAATAAAAATCACAATTTTTTCTGTAATTAATCATGATTAATTGCATAATAATATATTTATATTGTCATAATTTCACACTAAGCCTCCAAATTAATGTAGAAACAAAGATAGTATATTTTAAAAAAGTATTTAATGGCATATTTTTAGCAAGTAGCCTATTACTAATGAAGTATTGATACCAGTACTGCTGGTGTTTCTATTAAATGCATTTTCCCTCAATTCCACCTATTAATTATAGCCATTCAACATTACAGTATAATTGAAAGCCATTATTTTAAACATTTAATAAGCTCTGAAATAGTGTTGTCAAAAATATCGATATTTCGATAAATATCGATACTGAAATATCTGAACGATACCAATACTAATTTCCCGAAGTATCGATACTAGCCGAGCTATCACTTTCACTTATCCACAGTGGCGCGTGACTGCAGTGCCTGTCTCGTCTAGGCTTGGGGGGTATCCAAAATTTGATACCGTCAAACCTCTCCCTATTTTACCTCGGTATACGGTATTACCGTGAATAATAAAAAAATTATGACGTAAGGCTCAGACAGCATCACCAAACTGTTGGCTTGTGCCTAAACCGTTCAGAAACTGAACACTACTGGAACAATAACAAAATAACATGCACCAAAATATTAGCAACTTTTATTAGCAACAAATAGCAGTTTATAAAAAAATGCAAATACAACAGTCAAACAGAATTAAATTAACATAAACATGGGGTGCGTTTCGTAGAATGACATAACTCGCTGGTTAACCTCCATAGTACGATGCATTGTTGTGGAAACTAATTAGCTAGTCACGAGTGTTTCCTGAACATGGTCGCATCTCCGTCGTTTGAACCACATTAGTTCAACAATGTAGGGCTGTTGTTAATGACGTCACCGAGTAATAACTTTGGCTATTTAACTGATTAGAGATCTCAGAAATGCAGCTATATTGAACATGGCACCTAATGACTATGAATCTGAATTGTCAGGTTGAAGAATGCACCTGCACATTTTCACTTCTTTCAAGCCACTGTGAACATTTGAAGATGCATATAAGGGATGGTAAAAAGATTGTTTGCCCTGTCAGCACATGTCAGAAGCGATTCAGAGTCAGATCTTCATTCACTTCTCATTTAAGCAGAAAGCATGCAAAGCAGTTGGCAGCTTGTAGAGATAAATGTGTGAACAATGAAGATGCAGTTATGCATGCTGATGCTATGGATAGGGAAATTGATGGCATGACAGAGACTGTAGAATTTTCTGAGGGCTATGATTTTCCTGTTGATGCTGAGAGAGACATTTTTCTTACCAATTTGGCTCTTTTTTACCTAAGAATGCAAGCAAAGATCCTTTTGCCTGCTTCTACAATATCCGTTCAGTGTCCATCATCTTATATCAAGATGCATTTGAAGTAGTGAATCCTCTAGGATCTGGGAAAAAAACACAAGCTCCTAGCTGTGTATATGACATTGAGTGACATACTTCCTCATAACAGGTCATCCATTGACCCTATGCAGTTAGTTATGCTGTGCAGAGAGTCTGATTACCAGTTTTTTGGACAGGAGAAATTTTTCTCCTCAATTGTGGAAGACTTAAAAGAGCTAGAGCAATCTGGTATTACCTTGGAGATGGGCCAATCTGTGAAGGCCGTAGTAACAGCAATTGTTGGAGACAACCTAGGGTCGCATTCACTTGGAGGATTCATAGAAAATTTTAGTAAGAGCAGACACCTCTGTAGATACTGTCTTATATGCAGAGACAGCTTTGTCAATGAACCTACAGTGCTAGGCCCAGCAAGGACAGCTGAGAACTACAAGAGCTGTGTGGAGAATTTGTCACTAGGATTGGAAAATAGTGTAGATGGAATAAAATTTGACTCCATTTTCAATTCTCTAGAGCAGGGGTTCTCAACCTTTTTTGCGCCGGGGCCCACCTCCTTCTCGGGTCAATTTTGCAAGGCCCTCCTATGCCTGACATTTCCTCATTTCATTTTTTTTAAACCTTTTTTTAATAACCAAAACATTTGTTTTGCCTTATTCTTCTACTGCATGTTATAAAAAACCTCAAAACAACAAACTTTAAATTAAAGCTGAATTTAAAAGAAAACCCTCTATTCAGTTCTAACTTTTTAACATAAATATACATATACAGGTTTAAAGCTCCTGAATTCTTTAATTCAGACATTCTTTACAACTTCAGAGTACTTTTTATTATAAGTAATAAGTGAACCTGCCAAACAGAACAACAGGGAGATGCCAAGATTCCACTCACTAAACCTGTCCATTTGAACTGGATTGACATAATATCTACTGTTTGTATCCATTATAAAATATACAAATGAAAAATACAGCAAATCCATTCTGAATCTGTTGATGCTGGTGCTTATATGTGCATAAACACCACTGAGCCTTACAAGATCCACCTCTATGGGTGAGCATTCATTATAAAACACTCACAAGACATTCATTTTGACAACTATGCAAATATTTTGAAATTTCACGCAAAAATATAAGGCTCAGAGCCCCGAAAGCATGAATAGTTTGTGAATCAATAGCGGACTAGCGTGCCTAGACTCCGATGTGTCATACATTACGCGCAAGTCCGTTACCATTAGGCTATTCTGATCGTCTTTACCTTCAAATTAGCGCAAGGGTTTGTTCCATGCAGCCAAGAGATGAAGTAGAGACCTGTTTCCCCACGGGGTATAGGTTACTTTTATGCGGGCTTTTGCTGGTGTGAGTGGGGGACAAAACACGAATGTCGCGGCGGAGCGGGACGAAATAACATACATTGATTTCTGCGGGAGCCGGCGGGCGCGGGACAAAAAAATCCGTCCCTTGAAGAGTATGTGAGCGGAGCGCGGAGTGAAGCGTTGTGATTCTGAATGGAGGGAGGAGCGGATTTTTGAAAAGTCGGAGCGTCGTGGTTTTTACGCGCTCCACGACCGCTCCATCATGAGAACAATTCACGCCAACTGTCCGTAATATTACTGCATAGGCTATTAAGCAAGAATTCACATGTTAAACATATTTACCTAGCTTGATAGAGATGGATCACGCAAATCAGAAAGAATGTGAAGGTTATGATGACGGCAATAGACATGAGCGGTAAATTATAGTTCAAAAGGAATTAGTTTGTTCCTTCTAGATACTGAATATTTTTAGGTGAACAACACTTATTCACAAGCAATGCATTGAAACAAATGTAATGGTATCTGATTTCGAATGAGCAGAAATAACTACGATGAAAACTTATTTTTTTCATTACAAACTTTGCACTGCAAAAAGCAGAAATTATACTCTTTTAATGCTGACAGTGTTATTAGTTTGGCATGTGGTAGGAACATAGTTTGCACAGAAGTGTTCCAAACTCTCTTGATATTTTATTTTATCATTTTTTGTGTTTTAATATATGTTATGAACATGACTGTTATATTTCAAACATACTGAATTTTTTTTTGACGCGGAGCGGTGTTTCTGATATCAGTGAGCGAGAAGTGGAGCGGGAGCGGTAAATGAACCCGGAGAGGATGAGTGATTAGGCTATTAAATGCACGGAGCGCGGAGGGGAAAATGTTGCCGCTCGACTCCGCTCACATATTCTGGTCCCTTGCAGGTATCTAATGACGCTTGCGTGCATAAGTTAGAAGTTTTGAGCCGCCGTTCAGTCTGTATTTAACAGTACGATGAGGCTTGCTGCGCCGAGTCCAAAGCAATCCATCACAGAACACGAAAGAGGCGTGCTTTGCTCATTTTAGAACAATATTTAAATTAATTTTAAGCCATCTTGCGGCCCACCTGGAGGATCACTGAGGCCCACTAGTGGGCCGCGGCCCACCGGTTGAGAATCCCTGCTCTAGAGCATTTCCATGTCTGCCAACCAGGACTTCCACCATGCCTTGGGCATGATCTCTTTGAACGGATAGTGTCTGTAGATCTTCAGATGTATATAAAACATCTTGTGTCTATTGAAAAGCACTTCACATTTGTGCAGTTGAACAGGAGGATCTCTCAGCTAAAGCTCAAAGGTAATAATGCTAATAATCGTCCTTGTGTTGTTAAAGCTGATAGAGAAAAATTAGGAGGAAGTGCAGCACAGAACTGGTGCTTCTTGCATCTTCTTCCTGTCCTTGTAGACACACGTGTCAAGAATCCTCTTGATGATCAAGTTTGGCAGTTGTGCCTCAAACTTAGGGAAATTGTAGAATTTGTCTGTTCTCCTAAAATCCACACCAACCAGGTAGCCTATCTGAAGATTTTTGTTCAGGAATATGTGGAGTCTAGAGCAGCTCTTTTTCCACACCAACCCCTAAAGCCAAAACACCACTTTCTCCTCCACTAACCTGATCTAATAATAAAATTTGGCCCACTCATCCGCCTCTGGTCTTTGCGCTTTGAGAGCAAGCACAGGTACTTCAAGCAGTGTGCACGAAAGCTTCACAATTTCAAAAACCTATGTAGCACTTTGGCAGAAAGGCACCAATTGCTACAGGCCTATTTACATTCAGGTAGCTTGTTTCCAAGCATTCTTCAAGTAGGCCAAGCCAATGAATTTGATGAACGGATGTACAATGATGCCATTAAAGAAGCTGTTAGAATAAGTAGTGTTACAAATCAAAATACAGCAGAAACGGCATCTGTCACGTACAAGGGATCGACATACAAGAAAGGAATGGCTGTAGTCCTGAATGTAAATGACAGAGGTCATGAGCTCGGAAGGGTTCTTCTTATTCTTGTCAGTCAGCAGCAGATTTACTTTGTTTGTGAAAAGTCTCAATTAGTGCCTGCCTTGGATCTTGGTGTTCATATCCTGCAGCATGACACACAGACTCATTATGTTTGTGTTAATGTGGAAAACCTTGCTGATTACTACCCACTGCCAACATACAAGCTTGATGCTCACTTTGATGTTGTTGCACTTCATCATTCTGTTTTTTCAGTTGAAGCATAATGGAAGCCACAATTAAAAGCGCCCTCCCCTACCTTGACATTGAGTCACTGCAAAACATTCTACAGTTCTTGACAAGCATGGGTGTGAGGACCTTTGATGACATGAAATTATAAAAGAAGATGACTTGAAACCGCTCTTGCCACCAGTGGATTGTAGAAAACTACTGCATGCTTTCACAAAAAGAGGTAAGTTTTATGTTTGATTTCAGTTACAAAATTGAGGGTAATGTTTTCATTGTAAATGAAAACATGTTTTCATGTAAAGAATAATTGTGTATGATCCCCATGAAATCAAAATTAAAGTTTTTTTTACTTTTAGTATGAATCTATTAGCCTTAAGGTTATCAATAAGTTAGTGTGCTTCAAAACAATGACAAAATTCGTGTTTATAAGATATGGGCATTAAAACTTACAGTTTCATCACTTCCGCCAATATGAATCAACGATTTTGATGATATCACCATGCACTTCAGTTTCTAATCAAAAGTTCTGTCCAATCAAATGCTCTCTAGATTCCGTAGTGTCCCGCCCCCTACACTATAAAAAACGCTGAATCTGCGGCTAAGATCCATCACTTGTTCACAGTGTTAGTGTTTTCCATTTCTTTCCATTGGGGCAAATAAGGTCTGGTTACACGTTATGTCACGCGAACCGCGGTAGCACGCGCAGTCTACTCTGGACTTGGCTCCGGTCCAGAGACACGATCGCACGGAGCAGATCATACGTGTGGGTCGGCATGTATTAAACTACACAGCCACAGCATGATTATGATCACTATTTTGTTTTAGCAAGAGTTTCATATTGAATCTATGGGGTAATTTATTAGACTGTGGCTGTCATAAGCTTACAAACGCGGCTTTACCGAGCTCAACAGCTCTGGCCCATGGAACACTATTGGCTATTCAAACGAAGTTCCTGAGTGCCCGGCCAAGATGGCCACCAAGACTGAATCCCTGGCCAAGATGGCCTTTGTTCCTGAGTCCCTGGCCAAGATGGCCGCCAAGCCTGAGTCCCCGGCCAAGATGGCCGCCAAGCCTGAGTCTGCACCCAAGATGGCTACCGCCAAGTCAGAGTCTCCGCTGGTTCCGCCCAGCCTCCCAGAGTCTCCGCTGGTTCCGCCCAGCCTCCGAGAGTCTCCGCTGGTTCCGCCCAGCCTCCCAGATTCTCTGATGGTTCCGCCGCGCCCTCCAGTGACCGCGCCGCCAGAGCGCCCTCCAGTGACCGCTCGCCCAGAGCTTGCTCCTTCAGTGTCTCCGAGACGCCCAGTCCTCCTGAATCTCCGCTGGGGTCGTCCAGCCGTCCAGAGCCCGCTCCTCAAGAGCGCCGTCCAGAGCCCGCTCCTCAAGAGCCTGCACACCCTCCAGAGCCGGAGCTCTCTCCTGCGTGCCCTTCCGTGCTCTCCTGGGTGGACTATGCCCTAGGTTCCCCCAAGAAAATTTTTTTTGGGGGGGGGGCTACTCCCCTAATCGGCCATGGCCACCTGGACTGTTTACCCAGCCATTGCCACCTGGACTGTTTATCTGAGCCCCCAGATCCGCCATGGCCTCCCGGACTGCTTACCCGGCCATGGCTTCCTGAGCCCCCAGATCCGCCATGGCCTTCAGAACTATTTACCCGGCCATGGCTTCCTGAGCCCCCAGATCCGCCATGGCCCCCCGGACTGTTTTTGTCCTGTCCTGTTCTGTTTTCCCAGTGTTTTTCCCCCTCTGTTTCTAGTCCTTATGGTTTAGTCCTTGTCTCCCCCTTTTCATTTAGTCTTAGTTGGTTTTGTCTTGCCCATATTTGTATTTCCCCCTCGTCATCTTGTTATCTCATTTGTAACCATGCCTTGTTTTCTTTGTATATTAAGTCTGTCTGCTCACTCCCCTTTGTCAGTCGATAACGTTACATGTTCTCATTTGATGCTCCTGGTTTTTGTTTATTTGTTTGTATTTCAGTGTTTCATTTAATAAACTGTTTACATTTCATTCTATCCAGTTCTCCTGCTGAATCTCCACTCCTCATCTCAGCCAGCCTGTGACAAAAAAATGGGGGTGACAGTTAAGGGGTTAACTAGTAATTTTTTAACCATTTACCAAGGATCTGTTTGATTATTTTATTATATGCTATTTTTAAGATAATTCACGACAGATTGGTAAATCGTTAGCATATTACTTACAATAAAATGAAGATATCACTTACTAATAATTTATAAACACAGTCATATTTTGTAAATAATTAGTTCATCATTAACTAATTACTTGTAAATTAACTTGTAACTGACTTGTAAATAAATGAAAAAAACATACACAAATTGTTAGCATATCACTTATTAATCATTTGTGAATGTTTTATAAATGATTATTTCATCATTAACTAATCACTTATAAAAGACTTACAACTGAACGTTATTATGAAGTGTTACCGAAAATTGTTGTTGAAAATAGCGTATATACTGTATATATACACACACTAACCTCATATTTTTCAGGTACTTCACATGGATATCTTGCTTCGCGGCCAAACATTAGAAAGTATGGCGAGTACTGAGTAGTAATTTGTTTTATTGTACGGAGGCCAAACATTGTGGCCTCCAAATAATCTGCCCACTTGTGTATATATATATATATATATATATATATGTAACGGAGTTCAAATAAATGGTTGTTAAAATCATGCGTAAATTGGGAAAACATGCCATTGGTTGTTGCACTACGCCAATCACATTCATTATATTAGGGGGCGGTGCTATGTAATCAACAGCAGTCTCACGAAGCCTTGCTGCTGGTAAGCTGCTTAAATGATCGCTCGTCTAATTAACTAAATTTGGATTGTTTTCAAGCATAAAGCTGAACCTTAATGTTACATATGATTATTATGTTTGTCTGTCAGCTCCTAGTCTTTTTAGTAGAGTCTGTAATCTGTTAATTGTGACGGAAAAACGAAGAGTGCATGTGTATTAGCTTGCTTGTTAACTCTAATTCTCTGTTTATTTCATTTAAGACTATAATGCATCATCTTTGAGCTACAACCTAACCAACTTATGGTTCTGTTTATCCCAGGTATGTGTTTTTTTTTCAGTTTGTGACGTGTTCTCTGTATGTAAATTGTTAGCCTCTAACATTGGCACATGTGCTGCACACACGCACGTGCTGAACTATGTGTTGTGTCATGCAAGAGTTGCGGTTTCCTGTTCTGTCTTTCATACTAATATAAAATGTAAAATATTGGTCACCTGAGTTTACAGTTTCACTGTACTAATGTGACTTAATGAGAACTGATAAGAAAAAAGTACAGTTTTATATTTCATTTTCTGTTATGTCAGTTTTATGTCTACTATATGTTCACGTTCACTCGGAGAAAATGTAATCAACAGCAGTCTCACAAAGCCTTGCAGCTGACTATAATGCATCATCTTTGAGCTACAACCTAACCAACTTATGGTTCTGTTTATCCCAGGTTTGTCTGCCCAGAACAATAAAAAAGAAGCTCTGAGTGACCAGCTACCTTACTCTGTGTACATCATTTCACCAACACAGTCACATTGGTGCCATGACTCGTTGTTTCTTCAATCAAGATGGTATCTGAAGCGGCTGAGGGTTCATCATAAAGATTTTGCTGGAAACTGTGGTCATTTATTTTAGAAAGAAGACAAGAGACTTCAGGGGATGATGGTGTAGATCTTAAGAATATTCCTCCCAACCAGTGTTGCATGAGTGACCCTACCTCAGTTTATAGTCTTTCTAGTTCTGTTGAGCCTGCAGGGACAACTGTCATTTTTCAGAACACACACAGAGTACAGAGAATTGATAGTCTGTTTTACACGCCAGCAACAGTATGGAGTGAACTTCAACTGAAAGCCATGATTGACAGTGGCTCCATTGCGTGTATGTTAAGTGAAGCTGCTGAACGTCGCTTGTTGCAGCACAAGCCTGATTTACTAAAGCTCCCTGCCAACGATGTCATTATAATTGGTTGTGGAGGACAACGTGTCGCCCCGAAAGTGATGTATGAACTTGAACTCACAGTTTATGGCTGTACAATGGTTGTTCCAGTTTTGGTTGTTCCAGGCCAAACTGACGATTTAATTCTGGGTAGCAACGCTATCAAATGGCTCATTCGGGAAATTAGAAAAACTGACGGATACTGGAGACTGGTGTCCAGCCCATCCAATTCTGATGACGTCGAATGTCACCAATTTCTGTCCCTGCTTTCAAATGTCGAACGATGGAAGGGAAGTGACATGCCTGACAAGGTGGGCACGGCTAAATTGAGGGAAAGAATAACTAACCAAACCACGAACACCTTGTGTGGGCTCAGCTGCCTGAATCCACGGCTGTTTCTGCAGGAAGCACAGTTATCGTAGAGCCAACCCTCTCTAAATGCCGTCCAAGGAATGTGATCATCGGCAGAGTCATCACACCTATGTGGGACAGTAGGTGGGTGCCGTTCAAAGTAATGAACCCAACAGACCAAATAATTGTCCTTAAGAAAAACACCAAAATCGTTGATGTCTTCACTTGTGTGGCCGTCGAAGAGTTGTCTACGCCTGAGCTCCTGCAGCGTAATGTTCAGTGTGCTGCAAGCCCTGCGAGACATGTACGTTCAGGTGATGAGAGAGCTAATGTGCTGGGTGTGCTTTGATTGCAAGATCTAAATTTGGAGGCTTGTGAAGTGTCTGATGAGTGGAAAGATAGACTTTTGTATGTCCTTGAGAAGTTTGAATCAACATTTTCCCGTGGAAAAATGGACTGTGGAGAAGCCACTGATTTCGTTCATAAGATCCACCTGGTGGACGAGAAGCCGTTTCGACTCCCTTATCGGCGTGTGGCTTCCTGCCATTATGAAAAGCTGCGTACTGTCTTAAATGAAATGGAACTAAAGGGCATTATAAGAAAATCTCAGAGTGAATATGCATCTCATTTACATTTACATTACATTTATTCATTTAGCCGACGCTTTTATCCAAAGCAACTTACAATTGGGAATACAACAAGTGTTTCATCCTAAGGAGGCAGATCAACATAGGAAGTGCTCAAAAATACCATATATCAAGCGTTGTTAGAAGAGTGCAGGCTAGAAGGAGAAGATCAAGAAAGAGAGGAAAAACAGGCTAGAAGGGAGGATCAAGAAGAGAGGAGTTTTTTTTTTTTTTTTTATTGAGTCACATAGTGTCGAAAAAGATGGGTTTTCAGCAGTCGTTTGAAAGCTGTTAAGGAGTCTGCATTTCGGATAGGGGTGGGAAGATCATTCCACCAGGCAGGGTGTAGCGTCTGCCTATTATCAGTGATAACAGTGAGGCCATATGCCTTAGAGACCCTTTTAGTCTTTTGACATTTGCATATAAATTAAAGAGATAACTTGTCCCTCTACATTTATATGGGTGTTAAATGGCCCATGGTTCCCTCCTCACTACCACGTAGATGCTAAACAGACCAACTCTTGTCTCCCCATGGGACTTCAAAGGGATTCCAACGAGGAGACAACCACCCACTCGGTGCCAGGCATGAGGCGTCTGGCCACAGACAACCTTACAATACACAAACACACATACACAAAGACTTTTTCCTTATTTAGCCTATAATTAATCGGTCACAAATGTATCTGGTATATGCATGTGTTGTTTGTACATTTCCCTATCATATTTTCCTAGTTACCTAGTTATCTGTATTAGTTAACCCTGTGAATACTTATATTCCTGTGTATTAATGTATCTTTGGTTTTAATATCTTCTAGACTGTTCATTCTTGGTACCAAAATGATCTGCTCTTCATTTTCTAAACAATTGTGTATGCTATGTGATTAGAAGATGCATCATATTGTTTACACTGTATTTTGGGTAAAACTGAAACAATTTCACAGACCAGCCATAAACATGCAAATGGCCATAAAGTGAAGACAAAGAAATTTGTCCCGCTCAAAAATCCAAGCTTTTGATTGGCCAGTCCACCCAAACGTGGGTGTGACAGGGAAACTTTGAAAAGATCTCTTCAAGCAGAACTTTTGCTCTCTGCGCTCTTCAGCAGTTCTTCTCTTCAGCTTTTCTTCAACCTTCTGGACCTTCTCCAAGACTCATCACTGAGTCTAACTTTCGGTAGTTTTATCTTCAAATAACTTTGTAGACTCGTTGTGGACTTCCCTATCTTCAGAAGAACTACAGAAACTTCCAGCTCTCTCTCCTAAAGAAATCCATCAAGAACCTCCATTGTTTATCGCATCAAGACTCTTGTTCAGCAACAAAGCCAATGCAAGTATCTATTTACCGCTATTTTAGATGCGTTTAAGTTGAGCCCCTTTTTAAGGTGAATTGATTCTTTGATGATTCTCATTAGGTTGTGGTTATTTGATACTAAATACTACCATTCTTCTTCTTCTTCTTCTCTCTCTCTCTCTCTCTCTCTCTCTCTCTCTCTCTCTCTCTCTCTCTCTCCTCATTTAATTCCTTTCTTTGTGCATATATGTGTTTTTTTTAGTAGTCGTACGTTCACCGTAGATTCATTTATTAAATACCCTATATTTCACAATGTATTGTCTCTGAGTGCTGCTCATAATCTGAGGTCCCTGAATGTCTGATTTTGCTACATGCTATATGTGGATCTCACTGAATTATTGCTAGTACTGACTAAAGTAGGAAAGTTACTCTTTCTTGGCCAGAAACGTAATTCTTCCTAGAATTGATAAATGATTATACTATCTATTCGGCGGACGGACAGATCAAATAATTGTAATATTAATTCTGCTACGGTTAATTCTGAGATCTGATCTAAATATTCATAATTAATTATAACCAGTTATAATTAATCATAAATATTTTCCCTTTTGAGCTATAAATCGCTACATATTATAGTGGTGGAGAATGCGGGCATTCAAACGTTGTTTTGTTTTATATTATGCGCGCTTAGAGTGAGACAAGTCGCAAAGCGAACTCACTCTTCTGATTGGATGGCTTAAAGCCACCTCCAGAACTGTACGTTAACAGCCTCTATTTGTCCAGCATTTAGTAACTGTTAATTGTTAAAGTAAACTGCAGTTTCATAATATTAAAACAGTTCTGTAAAGACGAAGAAACCTCTTTACGGTACATTTTAATATTATCAAAATCGCCTGTTGGAACGAAACAATCTTCCTTCAGTGCGATAAAGATTGATTTGAGCGATGTTCCTCTCTTCATCTTTGTTTTAAAGGCCTTATTTGATTGTATCGCTAGATTGAAGTCTCTACATGTGAGTTTATTCAACTAGACAATCTCACTCCCTTTAGGTTCAATAATTAGAGTAGCTTACTAATTTTGGCCTAATGTGCATATCTGATCACAAGAACACTGCGGGTCGGTAGCTGATTGGAATGTAAATGGGAGATTTGAAACCTTGATCAAGTGATAAATTTGTAACAGCGAAGGAAACCTGTTATTTTTTGTGTACTGGCAGCGAAGGAATCCTGCTAGACAACTGTGCAGTTAAGTTGCACAAATTGCATCAAGTGATTAATTTGTAACAGCGAAGGAAACCTGTTATTTTTGTGTACTGGCAGCGAAGGAATCCTGCTAGTCGATTGTGCAGTTAAGTTGCACAAACTCTAAGAATCTGCTGGGTTCTAAATCACATTGTTCTTGTGATGGTTGCAATAAATCGGCCGTTAGATCTTAACGTTTTCAGATTTTGGCACAATTGGACTTAGGGCACAGTACTCGTGACTAACACTAGAGGGCAGGCTGTTTAAGTTTCTGACTAACACTTCTTAAACTCCACCCCTACCCTCTTGTTTTCACCTTGGGTGGGCTTCTCTCTCCTTAAGCATTTGTATTTTATTTTGTTTTATGTTTTTATTTTTCCTTCTATTTCTTTTTAATTTTTATCATTCTCACCATTCTGGTTACCTCTCGTTTTATTTAGTTGTTTTATTATTATTATTTTTCTCTTAATTTTCTGTTATTACATTTATTTTATTTGCATCTTTTTTTTTCTTTCCTATTTTAGTTTTTAGTCTTTCTCTTTTCTCTCACTTAACCGCTCACCTATTTAGATTTAATTTAAACAGAGTTTAAATCTAAATTTAAAGTTGATTTCTGTATCTAGCCATTTGTGTATACCTATAGGTATCACTCCCGCTAGAGCTTAGTTGGTGAAGTGAGTGGACCACTCAATTCGTCACTAAGCCTAGCCAATAGAATACAGATCCACCCAGCTGGTGAAACCCCACTTAGGTTTTCTTCTCAGTCCTTCAGGTATTTAGTCTGCTCCTGCTACAAGGCCAAAAGCCTAGATGTTATGATCCAGCAGCGCCCCCTACTTTGTAGTCCCTATCATAACCCCTAACAGCAGCGAAAGGCTTAAACCTGCTCTCTTCTCTACCTTTCTCTGTGATCTGATTTATTGGTTTGTTTTATTTCTAATTTTGTTCTGTTTTGTTTGTCTTGAGAACGAACCTTTGAGAATCATCAAGGAAGGCTGAGTAATAGATTGGTGACCCAAGCTACCAAAATCGTTAGACGATCACGCTGTCAACAATCTTTAGTTAGAACCTTCCAGGTGCTCCCCACAACAATTAGACACACCTGGCCATTCACGGCATAGATAACAGGTGCCCGGTCTACACTCCGCTAATTGTTTGTACTCAAACCGTACAAAGAAAATATAGTTAATATAGTTAAAATATAGAAATTAGAGTTAATTATTGCAGCCCGTTCAAACTGTAAGGACTTGCATTGGCCCTTTGTGCTGTCTTTCTCTCCTCCCCCAGTGAGCCACCATGTCTCGGTCATCCAGCCCTGATGCCCACTGGGATCGCCTAGAGGCCTGGCTGAGTGTCATGACGGGTACCCTCCTGCCTGGAGCCACCAGGGGCCTGCAGCACCTGAGCCGGGAACAGCTGGACGACAACCTGAATGGCCTCATGTCGCATGATCCTATGCAGGACTACAGCCACAAAGAGCTCGCCAAGATCGTCGGATCGCTAGCCCACAACCTCCTCGCTCAGGCAAAGTTGAGTGAAGCAAGCATCTCCCGACTGGAACAGGAAGCAGCAGCGCTAAAGCTCCAGGCTGAGGTGGCTCAGGAGGACCTGACACTTGCTCAAAGTCAACTGGACCAGCTAAAGACTCGCGGGATGGCGGACGAGAAGGACTCAGAGCTACAAGAGGAAGTAGAAAGACTCCAAAATGCCTTGACTGATCTCCGTGTAGACACCGCACGCCGAGAGCAGCAGGAAAAGGACACCAGAGAGGAGCTAAGTGAACGACTCCAGCAAGCTGAGTCTCTCTTAACGAGAGCAGAGACTGAACTCAAAGAACGAGAAGCCAAGGCCAAGGCCTGTGAAGGCCATCTGCAAAGTGCCCAGGCTGGAATCACGGCTCTGTCCCAACAAAGAGACTTTTTGAAAGAAGAACTTGACATAGTTCACAAAGAACTCAAACACGCCTATAGACTGCAAAGTGACTCTGAAAGGGAAATGTACAGCACCGAATTTCCCCTAATCAGGAGACCAATGCCTCCTAGTCAAGAATTCTCTGCCCCGAAGGGGGGTGAAAGTCCACTTCTCAAGACATCATCTGCCAGCATCCTAGAACCCGCAACAGCAGAAAGGGGGTGGAGGCCTTTCCAAAGAACATTGTCTTCCAGTCACGGTGTGGCCCCCAAAGAACTGGATAAGCTGGCCAGAAATATTCCCATGTTCACCCCAAACCCTGCTGGAGGCCATGATGTGCATGCGTTTCTGAAAGACATAGATTTTCACTTGCAAGCTGTGGCCAATGTGACCACATGAGACAGACTGTATCATGGACCCTAAACAGGCCCGACCAGAAACCACGCAGGCATTAGGGGTGTGAACCTACAGTGGTCTTACGGTTCGGTTCGATTACGATTATCATGTCATCGATTCGGTTCAATACAATATCTCGATGCATCACGATGCATTGACGATGCACTGCATACTCATTTTTCAATTTTACTTCAAATTTATTTTTCTTTTCTATTTCACAATGACGTTGTAATGCGTTTTTATTTGATTAGATTTTTTTGTCAGACCACTTGTATAAGTGTAACTGTGCATCCTATCCAGTCTTTTTCAATCAATATCCCACATACAGTAATGTGTAATTTTGATGAGGAAGAGTAAGAGGTGAAAGAGGAAGAGGAGGAGAAGAAGGAGGACAATGACGACAATGTGGAAAAGACAAAAGAAGGGCAAGGGCAAGAAGAGAAGCAGTCTCATATATTTTAGTTGATGAGTGCCAGGGTTGGATCAGGCATGCAAGAGGATTTGACCCCTGCTGCCTGGCCAGGGCTAATTTAGCCTGTGATGCTGAAGAGGTTCTTTGGCCTGTCCCAGACCAAACACAGGATGTTGGGCAGAATGATTATTTTTGTTGTTGTTTGTTGTCTTGTACTGTACTCTACAGTACAATAAATTAAGGAATAAAACATACTCATTTTTAAATTTTACTTCAAATATATACAATTGTGTTAATAAATACAAACAGTCAGGTATATGAACTGAAACTTTAATTTTACCTTCTCAAAGAAAAAACACTTCTTGAATGTATCAAACAAAACTAAAGTCTCGGCACAGAAGACAACAGCAACATTTAGAACAAATACACAAAAGTAAATACCTGGGCTTTGGTTTCGTTCTAGAATTCTTTTCTGAAAAGTGTGTGCGTGAAGAAAGCTTCTATCGCGGCTCCAGTGTATTTAACAGGTGGTCGGGGTTTTCCACCACAGAAAAGGGCCGTATATCTTTTGCTATAAAAGCTGCCGCTATAGTCATTTTAAACGCGAAAACTAAACAAATACGATTTCCACCGAGAGGTACCGCTCAGATCTTATTTAATTTAAACGAGGGAACGAATAGAGTCCTGCACGAGCCCAGCCTGAGACTCTCAGACCCGAGCCCCGTTCTTGTCCGACAATTTACCAGAACAGAGTTCGTGTTGCAGCCATTAAAATAGTTCAGTTTTGGATTCTAAAGGCAAAGTGGCTAGATTTCGTTTTGTTTCCTTTTTAAGTTAATTTAGAAATATGTTTGGAACATTTTATGTTTGTTAAATTCAAGCTTTTGTCTTTTTAACCTAACCTAACGAACAAGCGGCCAGCAGCAATGAGTTGAGCATGTTTGATAAATTTAGCCTTCTCAAATCAACACGACTTGCATTAAATAAAATCTATAGACATAAAACACTTGATGCATTTCAGAATATTAATTTAAACATTTAACCTAGATAAATGTGCGCGGTTAGTTGCATATCCAATCGTTTTGGGGAGAGTGAAAGCGAAAGCGGGCTTTGCAGCTGACATGGAAGCTCACGCGATCACTTGCATTTTTTCTTAATAACAGTGGAAACCTAAAATACACCATTTTTGTTGATAAAAGTAAGGCATAAAAAGGCATCATTCAAAACTGCAAAAGGTCTACTATTATTACTTATGTTCGCACTCACAATATCAACAAAACATTATATTTGTGTAAAACGGTGCTGAGCCAGATAGACGCGCTCAGTGCTTTTAGCCAGTCTTTTCAACCAAATAAAAATAATGTTTCAGTCCTTTAAATGAATTACTAACAAAAAAAGACATTTGTTAAATGCACACTGATGTTTGTTAGTTCGTTAAATGCAACGGTGTGTAAAGAAAGTGGCAATAATCCTTTCAGTTAAAATCTGAAGACTTATTTTATTCATGTGGAGTACTCCCCTCGTTAGCCCAATCCCCCTCCCGGAAAATCATACAAGCCCCCTGGGTCGCGTTTTCTGGCACTGGACTGAGTCCGTTATAACCGGTTATGGTCTATTACTGAACCGATACCGAATGGTCCTTGTCTGCATCGCGATGCATCGTAAAAACGATTAATTTTGACACCCCTAGCAGGCATACTACAATAGACTGCGGCAAGCCTACTTCGGAGCACGGAACGAGCCCGGAATGGAGAATGACTTCAATTTTAAATCATTGTTCCTTCGGAACCTGCACCCCACTGTGAGCCACCACTTGGGGGTCCTCGCCTGTCCACGAAGCATGTCCATTCAACAGCTGCGAGACTTAGCCCACAAAGCCTATGTCAAACAAAGGGCTATTTCTGAAAAGACTGTGAAAAACCCGGTCACTGACCAAAGATCAGAACTAGCCCTAGAGGGCACCCAACAACACTACAGTGACAGATCTTTCTACGACATGCCAAGGCCATTCCCCACCAGCAGAGAGCAGCATGGCCACGGTGGTGCCCGTCCTAAGCACTGAACAGGGCGCCCTGAGACAACCTGGGACAAGCCACAGCCAGTCCCAAACACAAAGGGTGGAGCCACTTGGGAAGGCAAGAGATGGTACAAGGGGAGCCGAACTTCATCGACTCGAGCAGCCAGCAGCAGAGCCCCTCTCAACATACACTAGACAAGCCCAAATCTGTACAATCAGCCGCGCCAGACAGAGCTGATGTGTCTGAATCAGCAGAGATCATGAGACTTTTAAGGGAGCTCATCCATAACAAGCCCCACAAGGAAGACAAAAGGGACAAGTCAGATCAATTATGACTAGGCATCGAATCTGACCTCACCTCTCACACAGAAAACTCACAAACTGAACCTCACAACCAGATCAGTGCCAATCCACTGTCAACCACAGAACAAGACATCCCCTCACCAAGTGATGACATCATTCAACCATCTCAGCTGACTGCTAAACCACCAAAGCCAGCTGATATCCAGAACCACGCCTCCAGCCAGGACCACAAAGTTCCAGAGAGCGCAGTTTTGGTGGTCTGCCTCCCTGACGAGCCACATGAGACTGGCCCCGACTGCCTGCCAGTCACCACACAAGCCCCAGTGCCAAGACTCCTGGGGAACCTAATCGAACGGGGGATGGCCAAGAAACTATACCTGGCCATCACATTAGAAAAGGAGGTGAGACTGGAAGCTCTTGTTGACACTGGAGCTGATCTGACTTTAATGTCAATCCAACTTTTTGACATGCTTCAGACCGAAGCCAAGAGGTGCGTTCTAAATGTACAGTTGTACAGCCAGAATGAGGTCCAACTTGAGCAGGTAGCTCCAATTCACCTGACCATCGGCCCTATGAGTGTAGTGCACCCTGTGTACATATCTCCAATGGACTCATATCCTCTCCTCATTGGCAAAGATCTGCTAGACCGCTTTGAACCCCTGTTAGATTTCAAACAGCTGAAAATCTGGGCTCAAGTACGAGAGCCTCTGCCTCCCCAGTCACCAAAGTCACCCCAGACAGACTGTCAGGTCACAAAGGTCACGGGAAGTCCTGCCACCAGCCGCGGGAACGTCTCAAGCCAAGACCCAGGCTCAAGGTCACTGCTCTGTGCTCTCCAGCTAGCCAAAGACTCTGACTTAGGCAACGCCCAAGTTATGGCACACCTACAGCTAAATGATGTCACAACAACAAACCTCATTCTAGCACTGTGGGCAGACAACTCCGCTATCAGTCTCACACTGTTTGACACTCTTAAGAGACACACAACAGACATTCCCTTTGCTAACAAGTGCACGCGATTCGCTTTGAACCCCGGCCTGTCCACCCTGGTGACCGCCAAGAGCATCTGCGCCTTGAATTTGAAGTGTAATGACAGGTGCCTAACCCATTACTTCCTGGTCATTCCAGACCTACCGCATGATGTTTACATCGGAGCGGACATTTTGATTCGACTCAGGGCTCATGTGGACCAGAGGTTCTCCAACTACATCGGCGCACAGAAAGTGATCATAGAGACCTGCCATCAGCCTGTCACCTTTCTCAACAGCCAACGCATCCGCGATGGTGTTGTCACAAACGCCCGCATAGCCACATGGTTAATGACACTCCAGGGGCGCAATGTGGAAACACGATATGCCCAAAACCACAAGTCGGCGCTGGGTAACGGCCTGGCAGCCTGCCAAAGCTGCTCCGACGACACGCCACCGGTGGTCGTAGAAGCAGAAGAGCCCCCACCACAGTCACTTACCTGCCACAGGTATTTCGAAGAGAGTGTGTGCCAAGACATGCCCACAGCCTACGTCGATGGGTGCTCCTACAACCACGAAGGCATCTTGAAAGCAGGTGCAGGTGTTCTCTGGCTAAATGATCGACCGTGCCCACCACAACACTTCATGTTGGGCCCCCAGTCTTCACAATATGCAGAGGTAGCAGCTATCCTCATAACCCTGCAAATAGCTTCAGCCCATAACATCAAAGACCTGCTCATTTGCACAGACTCTAACTATGCCAGACTTAGTTTCACATGCCACCTTCCGAACTGGAAACAGAATGGTTTCAAGACGGCAAACAACAAACCAGTGAAACACCAATTCCTGTTCCAGGCATGTGACAACATCACGAGTAAACATGACATGACCATCTACTGGAAGAAGGTGAAGGGACACTCAAAGCAACCTGGCACAGACAAGGACCTCAATGACCAAGCAGATGCCCTTGCCAAAACAGGTGCGCTACACGGCGAGCTATGGTCTCCACCACCCCACCCACCCACCCTTAACATGGCAGCCATAACTCGCAGCAAACGAACTCAACCCAACACCATTCCTGCCCCACAGCCACTTACACTTGTTCCTTAAATCTCCAATAATGACAACACTGACATGCAAGCTTCTGACCTCACAATACAAACTATTCTTGACCACCTCTCTGACCCCTCCAACCACCCTATCACACCTGCTCAGCTTGCTAACGATCCAACCCTCAAACGGCTACATGCCCTGAAACCCATGCTGTGTGTACTGGACAACATTCTGTTGTTTGTCCCTGATGACCTCACTGCGCCTAGGCTTGAGTTGCCACAGGGCCAAAGGGGGGTCTGGTTAATGTATGCCCACGACACAGCCTGTGCGGGACACCATGGCACAAAAGCCACTTATGAGACACTTAAACAAGTGGCATACTGGCCTGGCATGCAGCAAGATGTAGCAGAGTATGTGAAAGGAAGCCTCATATGTTGTCAATTCCAACCGACAAACCCAAACCACAGAGCCCCACTGCAGCGCAGAGGAGTCACATTTCCTTGGTCAGACCTGCAAATAGACTGTGTCGGACCCCTACCAAGGTCAACCAGAGGACAGCCACAACCTGACATCACCTCACCGGGTCCAGCATCAGGCATTGTTCTGAGGGATCAGCCCGGACTTCTCATCACCAACTGCAGGACTCACACCCAGAAAGTGTTCATCAGACTTGACCCTCGAAACGTCTACAAAACACACTATCCCCAGGCAGCTGCACACTACAGTAGGAGAGGTGCCAGATGGACTGAGAATGCCCTCGTTCACGCTGAGGCTGACACCAAACACATGCTCACTCAGCTGCAGAAAATGACTGTTACCCAGGCAGATTTAAGTGGACACAACAGGCGAAACAAATGGTTCCTCGGAGCGTTGCTTGGGGCCGCTGCTGCTGTTGGGACCCTATTTAACCTGGGGGTCACCAGCATTAATTCTGTGAGTCTGTCTACCCTGAGGCAACACATGAAGGAGATCCAGACTGAGATTCCCCAGCTGAGAGAACAACTCACACTACAGGGCAAAACCCTACAGACTATAGGCAAATCATTAAAAGGCACCTTGGTGGTTCTCAACACCCACAGTGTCCTGTTGAACCAAACTGTGAACTCCATGAAGCAGTTATTCTCAGGTATTCCAGGTAATCAGTGGCTTGTCAACACGCCCATCCATACTGCCACTCTGACTTATGACCAGCATGACACTGCCACCCGTGTCAGCCTGTCCAACCAGACTATGTGGATTCAAGTACCCAAGGGTGCCATCCTCCACCTCGGGGACCTGGCACTGTATCATCTCCCAAGTAAAGAGTACCAGTCTGAGGTGGAAATCCCAGCCTTCTTCATGAACTACAATCTCACCCTGGAACCTGAACTGGAGCTGAGCATTAAGGAAGGGGGGTCCCAGGTGATCGACATCACCCCAATCGACATGGCTCTCCAAGCACTGTCTCGGCTGCCGGTCCAGACCAACTTTCCCGTTGCCCGAGCCTGGACCGCCGCAGACACGGCTCTGTGCATCGCCACAGCAATCGGGTACACCCTAACCATCGGCCTTGCCTTTGTCCTGCTCAACAGAGTCAACGGGGTGCAAAGGTCCATGAACAGGTGCACGGCTGCCCTTCCTCGGACCTTCAAGCGGAACCTTCGGAAAAGAGGGACCCAGGCCAGAGACAATGCTGAACCTGACCAAGAGGAACACCTAAGCTGAGGATCCACCTGCCATCTGACTGCCAGGATCCACCTGCCATCTGACCATTATGATCCACCTGTCATTTGATCATCCTGATCCACCTGCTATCCGACCATCACGGCAACTATTGTCTGACGATGTTTTCCTACAAACCTCGTCAGCCAAAGGGGGGGAATTCTGTAGCGTCTGCCTATTATCAGTGATAACAGTGAGGCCATATGCCTTAGAGACCCTTTTAGCCTTTTGACATTTGCATATAAATTAAAGAGATAGCTTGTCCCTCTACATTTATATGGGCTTATACTACCACGTAGATGCTAAACAGACCAACTCTTGTCTCCCCATGGGACTTCAAAGGGATTCCAACGAGGAGACAACCACCCACTCGGTGCCAGGCACGAGGCGTCTGGCCACAGACAACCTTACAATACACAAACACACATACACAAAGACTTTTTCCTTATTTAGCCTATAATTATCGGTCACAAATGTATCTGGTATATGCATGTGTTGTTTATACGTTTCCCTGTCATATTTGCCTAGTTACCTAGTTATCTGTATTAGTTAACCCTGTGAATACTTATATTCCTGTGTATTAATGTATCTTTGGTTTAATATCTTCTAGACTGTTCGTTCTTGGTACCAAAATGATCTGCTCATCATTTTCTAAACAATTGTGTATGCTATGTGATTAGAAGATGCATCATATTGTTTACACTGTATTTTGGGTAAAACTGAAACAATTTCACAGACCAGCCATAAACATGCAAATGGGCCATAAAGTGAAGACAAAGAAAGTTGTCCCGCTCAAAAATCCAAGCTTTTGATTGGCCAGTCCACCCAAACGTGGGTGTGACAGGGAAACTTTGAAAAGATCTCTTCAAGCAGAACTTTTGCTCTCTGCGCTCTTTAGCAGTTCTTCTCTTCAGCTTTTCTTCAACCTTCTGGACCTTCTCCAAGACTCATCACTGAGTCTAACTTTTGGTAGTTTTATCTTCAAATAACTTTGTAGACTCGTTGTGGACTTCCCTATCTTCAGAAGAACTACAGAAACTTCCAGCTCACTCTCCTAAAGGAATCCATCAAGAACCTCCATTGTTTACCGCATCAAGACTCTTGTTCAGCAACAAAGCCAATGCAAGTATCTATTTACTGCTATTTTAGATGCGTTTGAGTTGAGCCCCTTTTTAAGGTGAATTGATTCTTTGATTTTTCTCATTAGGTTGTGGTTATTTGATACTAAATACTACCATTCTTCTCTCTCTCTCTCTTTCTCTCTCTCTCTCTCTCTCTCTCTCTCTCTCTCTCTCTCCTCATTTAATTCCTTTCTTTGTGCATATATGTGTTTTTTTTAGTAGTTGTACGTTCACCGTAGATTTATTTATTAAATACCCTATATTTCACAATGTATTGTCTCTGAGTGCTGCTCATAATCTGAGGTCCCTGAATGTCTGATTTTTGTACATGCTATATGTGGATCTCACTGAATTATTGCTAGTACTGACTAAAGTAGGAAAGTTACTCTTTCTTGGCCAGAAACGTAATTCTTCCTAGAATTGATAAATGATTATACTATCTATTCGGCGGATGGACAGATCAAATAATTGTAATATTAATTCTGCTACGGTAAATTCTGAGATCTGATCTAAATATTCATAATTAATTATAACCAGTTATAATTAATCATAAATATTTTCCCTTTTGAGCTATAAATCACTACAAGGGACATTGAACGAGAATGTTCTGGACAGTGATTTAATACCTCTCTGTGGTGGTACAATGAGGCGTCTTTTACTAGAGGATCTCAGTCTTCTGGAAGGAGTGTAGATGTTTAGTAGTGAATGGAGGTAGGCAGGTGATGATCCGGTGGCTGTTCTATATGCCAGCATCAGTGTCTTGAATTTGAGAGAGAGCGTAGGTTTCTTCTAAAAGTAACAGGTAGAGGGGTTGGGGGTGCACAAGTAGCAAGATGTAGGTCAAATGTAATGAAGAAGTGGTCAGAAATGTGTAGGGGTTTGAACGCAGTGTTGTCTGAAATACAATACATGTAAATGAGATCAAGTTGATTGCCAGACTTATGATTGTATGTAGTGATAACGCGTTGTAGATCAAATGAAGCTAGAAGTGAATGGAAGTCAGCAGCATAGGGTTTGTCAAGGTGAATGTTAAGGTCCCCAAAGACTAGAAGTGGGCTGCCATCCTCTGGAAAAGAGGACAGCAGCCCATCCAGCTCTTCTAAGAAGATGCCAAGTTGAGTAGGAGGGCGGTAGATTACCACAATGTGGAGTTCGATAGGAGATGTTACAGTGATTGTATGGGATTCGAATGAACTATAATTGCATAGAGGAGAATGGGTTGAGTATTTCCAGTTGTTAGAAATAAGAAGTCCCGTACCCCCGCCCCTTCCAGTGTGACGAGGGGTGTGAGAGAAGGAAAAGTTATTAGAAAGAGCAGCTGGGGTTGCAGAGTCTTCTGGACAAATCCAGGTCTCAGTCAAACCTAGAATGCTCAGACCAGATTACACAGAAAATGCTGAAATGAAGTCAGCTTTGTTGACAGCTGACTGACAGTTCCAGAGTCCAACCGTGAAAGAGAAAGGTTCAGTGGAAGAGGTGTCGATAGGACACAGGTTAGAAATATTGCATCGGCGTGTGCGTGTGATATTAGTGCGGTGTGTAGAGACCACCGGAATGAGTTGGAAACACATGATAGAGGAGGACAGAAAGAAGAGTGAAATAAAGGAAAGGAGTACTTAAGTGCGTTGTCGGTGTCGTTGCTCGGTCAAAGTCGTGCAGGAAAAGTCGCAAGTCTTTACTCTCGTCGGTCTTCACGCGAGGAGGCTGAACGCTTCCGCTGACGCTTCAGCG
This sequence comes from Garra rufa, assembly GCF_049309525.1. Lineage (NCBI taxonomy): Eukaryota > Metazoa > Chordata > Actinopteri > Cypriniformes > Cyprinidae > Garra > Garra rufa. The sequence goes on from NC_133361.1 coordinate 64,934,978, forward strand.
TCAGCTGGTCTGACACAGTTAAATAGACAACCAAACAGTGCTTCACTGATAAAAGCTAGGGACGCCTCCTAGGCTCAGTCAGCCGCAAATGTATCGCCCGCACGCAAAATGGCTCAATCGAAACTCAAAAAGCAACAGCTTCGCACTTGTAATAGCTCCAGAAGGGAACAATATGAAATAACAAAAGCCTCCCTTGGCCGTACGCTCAGTTATCAATTTTAATGATTGCAATAAAAACTAGAATTTAAAGCAAAAACAATCGCAGGACAAATAACAGAAGAAACACTCCTTTTCTAACAGTGAATAGATGTAAATAAAACAAACGAATAACTAAATAGAACAACAGAGTGCGTTTAGTGGCAGCTCAATATTAATATTAACAAATAAGTAAGTAAATAGAAACAGAGTGCGTTTAGTAGCAGTTCAAAATTAATATTAACGAATAAGTAGGTAAATAGAAACAACAGAGTGCGTTTAGTAGCAGCTCAATATTAATATTAACGAATAAGTAAGTAAATAGAAACGACAGAGTGCTTAAGGGAACAGCAGCTTAAAGCTGTAGTCTACGATGTTGAAAATCAGTCGAGAAAGCCTGAATTTTTTAAAAACTCATCCCGCCCCTCCACACGCACACCCCTCCCCTCTGTGCTACCTGATCCCTCCCACCGGGAAACGACCTGAACAACGTCACTCAGTCAAGCAGGAGTAAACATGGAACAGAGATGTACCATGTGCGATGTCGGATTGCTTAGTCGCTTCAATCTAATGACCTCGCTAATGACACATCAGATGTAAAGTTAACTTTCGACACTTGAACGTAGTTGCTTCATCAACAATGCAATGTCACCATTGTCCTAACAAAATAGCTCAGAGGCACACGTTTGAGTTCACGCACATGCAAGATTAGCAACACATGCAATGTTCTATCTATCGGCTCGAACAGAAAACCGCTGACGTTAGGCATACTGAAATAGTCAAGCACTTCAAGAAATATAATTACTTTGACCCGCGATAGGCGATGCTGAACGGCTAACATTCCAATGCAGACCGGTAACATGATCATGTTGTCAGACTGATAAAAAGCTATTTATGTAATACACCACACCATAAAAGTATAAATAAATGCTTAAGTTACCTGCTAAACAAAAAGTCAGCCATGTCAGCGTCGGTTTTAAGTCCAAGGTTTCTCTGAAGCTTCCACCAACGGGCAATGGTGGACCCTATATTGATTCGGCTTTGAGTCCGGCGTTTTTAACATTTTTTTTTTTTTTAAATCTCTGCTCTTTCCTCAATTGACTTTCTCTTTCTTCCAACCTTGACGTTTGGGGCGAGCAGGGGCCGCTTGCTGCTGTCTGTTTGTTGTTTTTTCTCCATTGATTGCTGAGTTGATGCTGCCTAATTTCGCGCGAAATTTCATGTCGCAGGAGGGGGCGGGGTGGAGACGCGAGTGGAGCAGGGGATTGGATGAGAGCAGTTAACCAATGTCCGGCCGGACAGCTTACATTGGTCAATTTCTCTGCGGGTGTACATTTTTCATTCTTTTTTCTCTTTATATTATTAGGATTGTACTGTAGAACCATAACCAGCATCTAAACGAGGTTATTAATAATGAACAATCTTTGAAATTGTAGACCATAGCTTTAATTAATATTAATAATTAGGAATAAGTAATTAAACAGAAACGACAAAGTGCTTTTAGCGGCAACTCTAAGTAACGATTGCCTATCGAAATAGTATTAAAGTAGACACTTACGCACCGTCGTTCTTTCTCGTCTGAGGACTGAACTCACTTTTCCCTATCTCCACTAGTTTTGGTGTGGAAAAAGAATGGTGACCTTCGTATTTGTACAGATTTCCGTTGGCTGAATGCGAAGACAGTAAAGGACGCCCACCCACTGCCACACCAATCAGATGCACTTGCAGCCCTGGGAGGCAATGTTTTCTTTTCGACCATGGACTTGACTTCTGGCTTCTATAATGTTCCCTTGTTTGAAGAGAATAAGACGTACACTGCCTTTTCTTCTCCTTTCGGCTTACATGAATATAATCGTTTACCTCAGGGGTTGACCAACAGCCCAGCAACTTTTATGAGGATGATGATGTCCATTTTTGGTGATGAAAACTTCACTAGTCTTCTCTGCTACTTGGACGATCTAATGGTTTTTGCTCCAAGTGAGCAGATGGCTCTTGACTGTCTAGAACTTGTTTTCTCACGCCTGTCTAAGCACAATTCAAAGCTAGCTCCAAAGAAGTGCAAGTTCCTCAGAAGATCTGTTAAGTTCTTGGGACATGTTGTTACTGAGAATGGTGTTCAAACTGACCCAGAGAAAGTTCAGGTGATTAGTGATGTTCAGACTGTCGATCTCATGGAAGCAGATGGTATAACCCCTTCTCAAAAGAAGATCCGATCTTTCCTGGGTATGATTTTATACTATCAGCATTTCATTCAGGACTGTTCTGCTAAAGCAAAACCTTTGTTCAGTCTCCTATCAGATCGCTCAAAGAATAAAGCTCACAAGAGGTGTGGTCGTGTAAAGAAGCCACTCAGTGTCGTCAAACTTTCACCTGAGGATTGGACATATGAATGCCAAAACGCTTTCGAAATCTTAAAGCAAGACCTATTACACAGTGTAACCCTTGCTCACCCTGATTTCACTCATCCTTTTATTCTCTCTGTGGATGCTTCGTTTGATGGCATAGGAGCCGTGTTATCGCAAGTACTTCCTGGTGAGAAGATTGCACACCCGGTTGCTTTTGCGAGCAAAACGCTCTCTAAGTCCCAAATGAACTACCCAGCACATAGACTCGAATTTCTGGCTTTAAAGTGGGCCATTTGTGACAAGTTTAGCCATTGGCTAAAAGGAAGAAATTCACCGCATGGTCTGATAATAACCCCTTGAACTATATTCTAACTAAACCCAGATTGGATGTGTGTGAACAGCGATGGGTGGCGAAGCTCGCCGCATATGACTTTGACCTGAAGTACGTGCCAGGTACGAAGAACGTTGTTGCAGACACCTTAAGTAGAGAGCCCTTTGTCAAGTCCTGCGTCAGCCATCGTCTGTTGAAAGAACCATATGTTTCTCTTCTGGATGAGGTCAATGGTGTTGTTACTGGTACCGTGCAAGATGCCTTTCGTGTCTCTAACCACTGTCAGAATGTGCAGGCTACCAGTGATGGTAAAACTGAAACTGTATTGCAGGATGATGTGAACAACTTATGTCCTGGATCTTTTGATGCTGCTGAAGTTTCTGCTGCATTGAGTGCACATTCTGGTGATGAGGTTAGTCTCTTGCCCACAGCCAGTCCAACCTCACTCCTCCTTCCTTATGAAGACCCGTCTGTAGCGATCCCGTTTTCTAGACTCTCTGTCCTCCAAGAGCAGGACAACATACTCGGTAGAGTTATCAACTATGTTCTGAGACATAAGCATCCTTCAAAGAGTGAGAGGGCAAAAGAACCTAGATCTGTGACATGCTTTTTGAAGCACTGGAAGAAGCTTAAGATCCGTAATCATGTGCTGTACAGAGTGAAGAGGGATCGGTTGATGAATAATTTATTGTACCTGATTCCTTGAAACAGGACGTTCTACATGGTGTTCATGATGCTGCAGGACACCAGGGGGTTGCGAGAACGCTCTCTCTTGCCTCTGAAAGGTTCTTTTGGCTGGGGATGAGTAAGGACATTAACTCCCTGGGGACGGCTGTATCGCCGGCAATACCAGCTCATTTTTTTTAAGATCAGCGCAAAAGACACTAAAAATGCTCTGTCGGTTTCAGTCATACAAATTAGAGATATACATAATTGGAAACTGTAAAGTGTGTACTTTTATTTGTGCACACTCACAAGAAAAACAGAAAGTTGTGCTTTTTTTTAGAATAAAGAAAACGAACAGGGTGATTTCTGTTTTCTCTGTCTCCGCGAACTGCTTTTAAAAATGCGTCACTTAAATCATTAAAACTCGGTGAATACTCGGCACACAAACAGAAAAGTGGTATCTACAGAAATCTATGCTTTTAAACGAAGTAAGTTTTATCGAAAACAAATATTCTGTGATAAAGTAATCTATATAAAACCAAGGAGATGTCTAGTCTTTCCAGTAACTAATTATATTTAATGTGACCACGCCCACTAGCGAAATTTCTTTGGTATTCCAATTAGCCATGTGCTACAAGCTACAAGGAACGGAGTATCTGTACGCGAGGAAACTCCCACATCACCCCAACAAAGCAACATGACTTCAAGTTCATCTTGGTTACAGTTTGTTTCTGAATGAAGAAGTGCTGTGAGGAATAAGACTTATATTTACCTCGATCAGAAGAAGGACGTGATGCAACGCAAACCCAGCAGGAGGAGACATTTACATGAGTAAGTCTTATTTGTCTACTAGTTTTCGCTGTTATTTACTGTGACAAAACGTGTACACATTTTACTAGTTAGACTTATTCTAAACTATAATTCCTGACTATATCACATGAAACATTATGAAGTACGTTTGATAGCATTGCATCTCTCACAATGCCAGGATATTTTTAATGTTCTAGAAACGATGCGTTTATGACTGTAAGATGCATTTATGACGATATGTTTATGACTCTAGAATCATATTTATTTATTTATTTATTTTATTGTATAAGAGTATGGTGTAAAAGTAATATGAGTGCTTACACTGAATGTATGTTTACATCACGTTTATTAGTAATATAGTGCTAAATGATAATTATTAGTTTCTCAGATATTACATGTCCTTTTTTACATTAGTACAAATGCTAGAGTCTATGACTGCATACTGACATATGCTCCTGATATGATTTTTGTTTTGTTTTGTTTTTGTAGTGATCTCAAACCTGCTCAAAAGATGAATCCTGCCCTCTTTCCCTTGAGTGCCTTCAAACTTTTCCTCTGAGAGCACTGCAAACTTCAGATGTTCAACTACACTGATATTCTAGTGTAAAACAAATTTATGACTTTTTTAAGTGCACGCAAAATAGCAGGTAAGATTTACTTGTATCATTTGTTGAACAGAATTCAGAAAAAGTTTTCAGAAATGCCACAAAGTCTGTGCACATCTGTGTGGTTAGATCAGGGAGCTCAATAATGTGTCTTTGACCTTCATTATGTATGTTTTGATTATACAGTGTTGTAAATAAAATACAAGTAATCTAAAACTCCATTCATTGATTCTTACCTAAGTCAGTCATTGATGGGGCCATTAGGGAGGGCTCTTTTGTCTCTCGGGTGTGAATTGCTAAATATTCATGGGTCATTGCCACACCTATGAATAATCCCTTTTGATCACAAAACATGTTTTAGAAAATTTACATCAATATATTGTTTTCTCTGAACGAGTGAACAAGATGATTTTCACATCATTTGGTTGAAAAATTCTAGCCTACCACATCCAATTCTCAACAGTCTTGATGACAAATGTTCTGTATGTGCTTCATGGCCTTATTTCAGTGACTTCAAGACTTTAGATTTTCAATAACCAGGCATAAATGTAGTTTCCTCAAAAACACAAACATGCACATTAATATTGCTTGCATATTATTGTAGCCCAATTTGTGCTGATTACAATGGAATCTAAATTTAACCATTAAAATGTTTTTAAGATACTGAAAAAAACACAAATGTCAAGGCATGTCAAAAGTTCTTCAGGGCCCCAAAACACCCTCAGACCCCAGAGGGTTAAAGGTTGTATCATCGATTTCAAGCCTGAAACATAAAGTGTCAAATTCAGCTGACCTTTCTTCACGATCCGCTCGCTGCCTGCCCCATAAATCGACTGTACAAAAAAAAAAAAAAATGCGTCTCTCTGGTCAGCCTAGGGTCTGAGATATGCCAAAAAAACAATCGGTGCTATCAACTATTCCACAGAAAAACAAACAGTGTTCCAACCAATCACCGTCAGGGGTTTGGTGTTGTGGACTTTCGCTCCGCCTCCCTCACATCCCTGCACCAGTAGGAAAGTCCACAACACCAACCCCCTGACGCTGATTGGTTGAAACACTGTTTGTTTTTCTGTGGAAAGGTTGGTATCACCTCTTGTGTTGGTAGCATTGTTTTTTGGCATATCTCGGACCCTAGGCTGACCAGAGAGACGCGTTTTTTTTACAGTCGATTTATGGGGCAGGCAGCGAGCACATCGTGAAGAAAGGTCGGCTGAATTTGACACTTTTATCTTATGTTTGGGCGTATCCCGAGGCTGCTGATCGACATCATGTTTCAGCACGTCCTTTGTGATGACAGAGTGGTCGGCCATCATGAGTTTGTCACTGCACTCAAAAGAGACTTGAGCACAGCTGCTGAAATCGCCTGGAAACACAGTCTCAAAGAACAGAACCGTCATGCCATTCTTTACAATCGAAAGATCAAAGGTTCACCCTTAGCAGTGGGAGATAGAGTTCTGCTGGGTAATCGCGGAGTAAAAGGCATGAAGAAAGTTGCAGACAAGTGGGACTCGGTTCTGTACGAAATACAACCAGTGAAACCAGAGATTAATGTGTACAGGATTAAGGATGCTCAGACTGGCAGAGAAAAAGTAGTCCACAGAAATCTGTTGCTTCCAGTTAATTTCTTATCCTGGGACAGTGATGAAGAGGAGTCTGTTCGATCAAATTCCACCTGTGCTACCCATGGCAGTGCTCTTGATTCTGCTCTGATGAATGATATTGATCCCATTTCAAAGACATCAGACTGGTTACTGCAAATGGATGGAACACATGAAAGGGATGAAATACAAAACACCAACTGTGATGAAGCTTCAGAGCTCCATGATGAGACCGCTTCTGAGTGTTCTAACAATGATCAACATAGTCTGGAACCTGAGCATGTTCCTGAACCTGCTAATAGTACAGAAAGTTTACCCGTTACTGAGCCGAATGATTCATCCAGTTGTGAGCAAGAACCAGATAACAGGCCTGTTCCAGTCATTTGCGAACAGCCCACAAGCACACGCACAAGCCACATAACCACACGATTAGGGAGAACAGTCAGGCCTCCTAACAGACTTATTTGTGAAATTGATCAACAAAAAGTTGTGGGAAGTGATTCAAACAGTGTTGCACAAGTCATTTTTCAAGGATCTAATATTGTTGATTTTATAAAGATCATTTTCGTTTAGTGCACTGAGTGTGAACGGTGACTTTTATGTAAGTGCCAATTGTGGCATTAAGAGTTCAATTTAAGTGAGTTGTTTTCCTTAAAGTTGGAGGAATTTGTGTGCACTTGAAGTTAAGAGCGGAGATACATGTCTCATTATGAGGAGTGTGTAGGCTGCACCTCCTATAGTCTATGTTAAATGTGGGACCTGGTACCATTCCATTCTTACGCACTTCCTGGGAAGAGATTGATTTTCTGACATACTTGTAGCAGACGACATTTTTAGCGTGTCACACTAGCTTAGGGTTCAATATGGGCCAACGATCTGAAGCCAGGAACGTCTACTGGAGAGAGGGTATGATGCTACTGGTAAGTGAATAGACAAGGCGATTAAATTTAATTTATAAAATAATTTATATTGATTGTTTCCTTTTCTTTGTAGTTTGTTTCAAGTAATCACATTAATTGACAATCAATTGACAGCAGTCAAGAAATATTCTGTTGTCTCAAATAGTATCAAAAATATTAACAGTTCAACAGATTCAAATCAATGTTGACCAAAATAAAATAAATTCTCAAAAAACAAAACAATAGTGTGTGTTTCTTCCAAATAGGCTCACAATAAAATACTCTTCAATGAGCTTTACATTCAAGAACCCAATAAGTCAAAAGGGTTTGTAATTGGATGTTCACTCTGAATAAATTCCAGAAAATAGATGTAAATGACACTTTTTCTTTCAAAACTCAACAGTAAATTCAACCATGAAATGTAAAAACACAAGAACAATCAAACGATTCAATTAAACAAGCTTTGCGGATCAAACGATTCAGATGGTCAAAGTTCGTGAATCAAATGATTCAGCTTCAAGAGCTGAACACTCGTTCAACCAGTCTCTCCGTTTCAGATGCAAAAAAACAAATCTGTTCAAAGTATCGGATTCTTTTGTGTCCAAAAGGAAACAATGGAATTCTCCTACCAGTCGATGAATTTAGATCACAGTTCAAAGGTCCGTGGGCAGCTCGCCATTTGTGCAGATGTAATCGCGATCAACACAGATGATTCTCACCAGAGGATTACATTCGGCACAAAACAGGTAATTCTCTCAGAAGATCTTGTTCGTAGAAAGAAACATAGGGAAGAAATAAACCCAGCCTTGCAAAACACAAGGCAAACACAATTAACTTCTGATTCAAACGTTTTTATCACAAATTCATACATACACGTCTCAAATGACACATTAGTACAACCTTTCAACTGTTATTAAACACGTTGACTTTCATAAATGACTCTTTGTCTTGTCTCATAACCCATTTATCAATATTACATGTGATAGCTTTAGCTCACGTGCTAACTAGTTAAACGCACGCGGTATGCGCACGGCCTACCCAAAATTGCTTTGTAATGAATCATTTCGAAATGATATTAGATCAGTATATGAAAATTCACTCACTAGAGCAAAATAGAATAATATATTGACATAAAGATGATTAATCACAGGGCTTCAGCACTGGGATCCGCTCCAATCACACTTCTCTCCGATTTTCACGTCACTCTTCTGTCTTTCTATCTGACGACAACACTTCAGGATTAGGGATGCACCAATCCGAATCGGCCGAGATTGCTTGTGCGTTTTGTCAGTAAAGCCGGTTCTGTAATCAGCGGTAAATCAGGTGCGTGATTTCACATTGAACCGTATATACTACACACAGCCGTTGTTCACTGACGAGCTGCGCACATTCACACTGATAATGAACATGGATTTGCGCAACTCGACGGTAAACAACGGCTGTCTTTTTAGTAGAGTCTGTAATCTGTTAATTGTGACGGAAAAACGAAGAGTACATGTGTATTAGCTTGCTTGTTAACTCTAATCCTCTGTTTATTTCATTTAAGACTATAATGCATCATCTTTGAGCTACAACCTAACCAACTTATGGTTCTGTTTATCCCAGGTATGTGTTTTTTTTCAGTTTGTAACGTGTTCTCTGTATGTAAATTGTTAGCCGCTAGCATTGGCACATGTGCTGCACACACGCACATGCTGAACTATGTGTTGCGTCATGCAAGAGTTGCGGTTTCCCGTTCTGTCTTTCATACTAATATAAAATGTAAAATATTGGTCACCTGAGTTTACAGTTTCACTGTACTAATGTGACTTAATGAGAATTGATAAGAAAAAGTACAGTTTTATATTTCATTTTCTGTTATGTCAGATTTATGTCTACTGTATGTTCACGTTCACTCAGAGAAAATAAATAAATAATGGCTCAGGGCTCTATGCTCACTTTTCTTGCTAGGAGCACTTGTCTAACTTAAAGAATTTAGGAGCACATTCTAAACAATAATCAAAACTCTGATAAAAAAAAATAGCCTTCCTATTACGAGGTGATATTTGACTCCTCAAAGTGATTTACAGGGGAATTGTTTTTTACCTTTGTTTTTACCCTTTCATATGTTTAATGAGGCTCAGAGGTGAAATGAATGCAATCAAAATCATAAATTCATGTTGAGATTAATGTGTTTAATATAAAATTATGACTACAGAAATATTAAAGATTTAAATAACTGAACAGATCTGCCAGCAGATGGCGGCAAGACACTGATTTAACCCCTATAGACCTGAATTTTTTTCAGTGAACAAAATTTTTTTTACCCACTTGATATTTGCTCTTCTCCAACATATAAATGAGTCTAAAAAAGAAAGATTTGTGCCAACTAATTTTTTATTTGATTTTTCTCATGTCCACTACAATGGACGCCGGGTCTGAAGAAAAACAAAAATCCTCATTTTTACACCATACATAATAAATAGAGTTTGTGCACTATACTGCCCTTCAAAGGCAAAGTGCAGTAACTACGCCAACACTGAAACTGAGAAAAATGCCTTTAAAATTTTTTATACCAGCTAGTCAAACATGTTGAAACTCTCGTTTCTCTGAAACGGGACACAATTTAATCAGAAGACTTTACCACAAGACAAAACGGTTGTCATAAAGTCCATTTTAAGCCTTAACTCAATTTTGACCAAATGTGTAGTTACTGCGCTTTGCCTTTGGAGGGCAGTATAGTTGAAATAGTGTTTAAGATTTTGAAAAGAACACATACTGTAACAATAAACAATGCAGTAAGAATGTGGAAAAAAGGTAAGATGATATGAAATGTAAAAAAATGGTTGTTTGATCCCTTTTTTTGGTCCAAGTGCGTGAATTGGAGTACATGTATAAATGTCTTTGTGTGTGTGTGAATGGGTTTATGTGTACTTGCCATTTGTTTTGATGACTATATGATTGTGTGCATTGTATTAGTGTGCATGGAGGGGGTGTGAATGTCTGTATTGCATTGTATTCACTGATCACACATCCACAATAGCTGTTCCTCACTAAAATCAATGAAATATTGAATTCGAAGACATAAATGAAATCATATATCAATTTCATTCATTTAAATCAACATTCATAAAACATTAACATTAGAATTTGTAGCTCTGTATTTAGCTTTGAAATGCTTCAACAAATTTCTCAATCTGTTTTACAATTAATTCATGAGGTTCCTGCTGATATCGCTCAAGACCTGATGTCCATTGTGATGGACATTGCATTTAAAAAAAATCCTGTGTTCTGAAAATCTGAAAGATCTTCAAAATAACTTTGAATATTATCATTTGATAGTCTTAATTTTATAATAGATGCAAGTTGATGAGGCTACCATTAACATAACTCTGCATATAAAAGGTCAAATGTGGGCTTCCTTCTCTTCCTCTCTAAGTGGTGATCATGTCTCTCTTTTGTGATGCCTGTGGCTCAATCAGATTAAGTTAGGAGTCATATCTTTGTTGTAATTGGTTGATCAGGGACCAATCAGTGACCAGGCATTGCTCATATTATAAAAACATAAAATTGTATTGGTTTAAACAAAAAATCATGTGATGTCCATTCCAATGGACGCAGGGTCTGAAGGGGTTAATTACTGAATCATATCGTTCACTTGATTTGTTCGAACAGATGGTTTCAGACGGATCTGTCTTTATGAATGGGAAATTGAATCATTTCACTAGATTCCTTTAAAAAAGTACGTTTCATTCATAAACTAAACACCGCTGTGTTTGAATGGAGATGCGCGCAGTTTTGACTTGTTTCAGACTACTTTGGACGACGAAATAGAGCAAAATCAGGCAATAGTGTTGTAGTCAGTCAATGTAAGTCACTTAATAATAACTTCTTGTTTATTTAACTGCTGTATTAGATCAATATCTCTCTTACAAACTCCCTTAAAAATTATTAAAAGTTGTCACTTATCTTAGTTCGCGATCTCACAAAGCTCTATTATAAACGATGACTCTCTTTACTGCACAATCAGTCTCTTATTTACACTCTCTCTACACTTTATTTATGAAAGGATTGGTGAGATATGTCTGTGATACATTACTCAACGTTGCAAAAATGTGTAGAAACCTTTGAAGCTCCGCTGAGCGCAAACACAAACATGCTGATCGGGTCAGTCGCACATGGTGCTCCTAAATATTTTTTTACAGTTGCACGTACTAATTTTTAGTCACAAATGCGAGTGAAATGGTCGCACTGTAGAGCCCTGTGGCTGTAAACTAAATACTGCGTGTAGCATCCGGAAGTGCAGGCTGCAAAATGTCTGCGCAATGCGTTAAAATTATCGAGTGCTTATCGAACTGTCATTATCGTTAAATCGAAAAAAAAAAAAATATATATATATATATATATCGTGATAATTATCGTTATCGAATTATCGCCCAGCCCTACTCTGAATTGTATAGAAAGTTGTTCAACCAACCCATTGGTCTGTGGATGGTAGGGAGCGCGTAAACTTCTTTTGATGCCAAGTATTTCACAGACAACCATACTGATCTGTTTACATACATACAGACAACAGGAATTATTATATATATATTTTTTCAATTCCTAACACTAATAAAAACAAGCAAGTCAGGTTTAATCATTACCTTGTTCACAAATTCTTTGCCTTGGTCTGTTAATATCCTTTTTGGGGCACCAAATTTGTAAAATAGGTTAATAATACAGCCTGTGACCTCATCTTCACTTTTAGTTTTTAGTGGGAAAGCCTCACACCACTTTGTGAAGTGTTTTGTGAACACTTCTCTTTGTGAAGTTATTTTGCGCAATACTTTTGACGTTCTTCTTTGGTAATTGATCAAGCAGGCTTGTTGGAACATTGTATCTCCAAAGAACCCTAACATGTCTTCTAAGTAAAGAGAAATTGCTGAATGTGTTAAGTTTTTCCCATAATTACTCACCAGCCTCTTCAGCCACTGTCACCCATTCACAGTTACCTAATTACTGATTGCACACACCTGGAACCAATTACCTGCACCACATAAAAGACACGCTCGCCTCTCACTCAGTGGCTGGTCTCAACTCTGGAACTCACCTGTCTCTATCTGTCTGCCTGGATCTGTGTCTCATCTTTGTGCTGGAAAGAAAAGGATTACCCATCAGATAATACTGTGAACTTTGCCAAACATGCTTCCTGTTTATTGCACCGCCTTACCTGCTGATTGGAAGCTTCTGAGTTTCTTTAATAAATACCTTGTGATTTGAAAACTTACCTCGCCTTTGCCTCTTCTAAGTGTGATAATTATGGGAACTCTATATTCATTCATTTGGATGATTAAATTCTTCTGTAATATATATGATATGCATACATATTTACAAACTGTATATATTTACATTTAATACAGTGTGTGAAATAACAATGAACACCAGAATTGAGTTTTGACACTTTTTTCATGAATTATTAATAATACTATAATTGTAAATTATAAATAATTTAAATAAACATTAGATCAAATTTCACTCATTTTTCATTTTTTTTAAAGAAAAAAAAACAGGAAAAACATGCACTGCAACTGACAAAAAAGTGTATTCTAAAAAAAACTACTGTCAAAAGTTGTAACACTAAAATACTACTTTGTAATAATCACAGTCATTCTAAAAAAATCTAATATGCAAATATACATTCACTGCTCAAGAAACATTGTTCCCTAATAATTAACCATAAAACCGCAATTATGCCAGATCCGATTAATGCTTCCTGACAAGGGAAGTGGCACAACAGAATTCCAGATGTGGTTTTCTTTGAATTACCCTTTCCACCAGAATTCTGAGGCGTGCAATGGCCTGTTTTTTTTTCACAGTCCTGTTTGCTGAACTGCTTGGTACATTTGAAAGGTGGAATGATCAGTCTAGCGCCAACACTGGAGAGCATATCTGCAATAGTGAACCCCTTGTCTGCCATGACCACATCTCCAAGCTCAAGCAGGTCCAAAATGCCGAATTTATTTGTGATTTTTACTGGTGTAAAGCTGGGAGATTAAAGTCACTGCACCACATGGAGCTACCAGGCCCGGTTCTACAGGGGTGCTAGATACGCGAAATCAATCGCATCCTTAATTAAAGCTGTAATAATGGCATTTAATTGCAGATTTACCAAACTATCCAGTGCGTTATGGTTTGAGCTCTGGAGATCCGTTTCTGTTTCAACATGTTTTTGTTGTGTTGAGCAATGTAGCAAATCACACATATATCTGTTGATTTCTTGAATCAGAGGCGTTTAAATTAGAATCCACTCACCGCTCAAATCACCAGAGTTTTTGTTGAGGTATTGTGTTCAGCACGAATCATCTCATTATTACAACGAAGACACACAGTAAAGAAGAGAGATTCGAACTTCACTGATTACAATAAATCTATGTGAGATCACGATTAACCAGGATGAGTGACATCTTTTATATAGGTTATATATAGGTTAGAGTTAGAGCACCCTCACTAATTTAAGAAGCACCCTCAGTGATTTGATTCTGGAGCTGGGAGCCACCCCAACCAGACCTTTGAATGTTGTAGTGCTCTTGTAACTGGAGAACATCTCAGACTGTCAGTGATGTAGGGATTTCACAACGGATTTCTGTGCAATCCAGGATGACTCGCAGGTTTGGCCTGAACAAACGGTAATTCACTGGCATGGAGAAGCCTATTTGTTGCCTGGACATCCAAAAGGGTACAGAACCCAACACAAAGAACAAGTTACTAGCCCAGGCTATAATGGTCCTGCTCACCGCAGCCACGTTTACCCCAAAAATGTCAGCAATTACTTGTTCCCTCAGTCCAGCAGCTACCCGACAGCAGTAGATGAACAGTTTATCTATGAGCTGGATCTTCCATACTGGGCTAGGGCTTGGAAATGCTTCCTGTCCCATCCTCTGTGCCTTGGTCCAGTACACCAGATTGCTGGCAAATTGACAAATAGACTCCCAGAACACCTGGAAAACTTCTTGTGAGGGAAACTTTGTGTAATATGTTTAATAAGAAACACAAAATCTGTTCACTATTGTTTGTTTCTCCAGTGACATTTTCTGCAACCTCGCCTCCAGCTCTTTAATGTACTGCAGAGCCTCATCTAATGCACCTATAAAAATAGCAAAATAGATAAATAAAAATAACAACTAATCATGCTGCTTTTTTTCATGTCACAGCACACTGATAGCACCAAAGATATAAAGCTGTTTGTATAATTGAAGGTAAGTAAGAATCACTATTGGCGAGTATATCTAACGATGTCAGTCGCCAGTTGGCGGGTAAAACTTTTACGAAATATAACAATGCAATGTAATGAAATAACAGACAGTTTTTAAAAAGATTCACTGTTTTTTGACATAAGCAATTAAAATAATATTTTCCGAGGACAAGATCATTGTGATTAGCTATTCTGTCATAAGTGACAAGAGCGAATCAAATAATAGGATACAAACGAGCTGATTAGGCCAGAGCAGTGTGATGGCCATCCTGTCCCTAGACACGCTTCTAATAACTTACCTGAGAAGATATTGCTGCTTTATTTATTAAAGTTTCCGTACTTTATTCCTTATAACCCGAAATGGTGCAGTAAAGTTATGTCAAAATGTGTAGTTTTAGCAAGTTACCTCATAAACATAGTCTTAAATTAATTATAAAGTCTTAAATGATAGCAGGGAGTTGGGAGAAAATCGGTTATTTGTCAGATCTGCGTCATTTGCATCAGGTTTTAAAGAGACCGCTCTGCTTTTAAAGTAAAACCTGTTGAAGCCTGTTGTTGATCTAAATCAAAGAAAAAAAAAAAAGAAAAAAAAAGAAATCATCACTCAACTGCTCTAGTCGCTGATTAAAGGGGTCCTATTATGCTCCTTTACAAAGTCTTTATTTTGTTTTGGGGGTGTACTTGAACATGCTGTCATGCTTGGTGGTTCGAAAAACGCATAATTTTTCACATAATTTACATCATTACAATAGCTTTCTCCCCAGGCTGGCACAAACGGCTCGATTAGTTCCGGGCTCCGCCTTCCGAAAAACCAAATGTATTGTGATTGGTCAGCAGTCACACTGCGTTGCGATAGGCCAACAGCGTAGACCGCGTTCCGCCCTGCTGCGCCCCTTCCCAAAGCAGCAAACTAGATTAAAGTGATTCTTACCTTTTAAATATGGATATTTTTTTTACAAAAACACATCTGATCGCTAAAGGAGGCTTTTACGGACCGCCCCAGAGCCATTTGAGACAATTTTTTATTATGGATCGAATTATTTTTTGATTGATGGAACACTTGCCCGTGCCGCTCAGTCTATGCTGTTGTATGAGTGCCAGAATTGATTTAAAATAACTCTGATTGCATTCGTCTGAAAGAAGGAGGTCATCAGTGATGGGCAAGCTACTTGGAAAATGTAGTGAGCTAAGCTAACAGTTACTCTTCATTAAATGAAGCTTAACTACACTAAAGCTACAGCCTTTGGTAATGTAGCAAGCTAAGCTACAGCATCATGGCAAAAGTAGTTCACTACATCTAAGCTATTTTTTAAAATTTCATTTTTCTATTGAACCAACATCATACAAAGTCAGTGCTCTCTCAGTGATCAATTAAATTGTCAGTCATACAGACATGCAAGTTCAGTTTAATTGTTTATTCAACCACTCTTCCAAACCAATTTGGCAACAAAAATCTGTATCATGTACAGGGCTGGATTTATCTCATATTCTGGGGGGTTGAATTCTTTCTTGAAAAAAATAAAAACAAAAAAGCAATGGCACCAGTCTCACAATATTAAACGAATAAAACAGGGAAAACACAAAATTTGTAAATAAAATAATTTTATACATATTATTGAATAACATAGTCTATATATGGATGGGTGTTCGTCAACTGATTGCATGTCGTCAGAGTTTACAGTGTTGACAGCTTCGTAATAAATAGCCTAAAGGAAGCGCTGTAGATTTGTTGTATATAGCTACTAAAATATGACAGACCGCACAAAAACAGCACTTTAATTTACTGCCGTGTTTGAACAAAGATAGTGACTGATTTCATGAATACAGGAGCCTGATTTTTTTAATTGTCAGAATCTATAGTACATAACAAATACAAAAATAAAAACAAATCACAAACTTTTGCAGTCAAGACTGTGAATAAAAGACAAGTGTGGAATGTAAGCCAGATTTGGCCCAGACTCTGTTACTATCTGGGAAGCAAAGCTAAATTCTATTGTAAATTTGTTAACTGACAGTAAGAATATATAACCGAATCAAGCGGCTATTTTCGTTTGCAGAAGGTAAAATGCATTAACGTAAAAATTTAACCGACAGGTCTCAGCGGCTAGGCCTATAAGTCACATTATATTCTGAAATAAACAGGCCTACAGCATAATGTTATGACATTATTTCCCTCACTCCACAACAAATCCTTTAACTTTAATCTTATTCAGAACAGAACAATGATGAAATAAATAAATAAATAAATTTGCCTAAACAATCCAAAACAAATTAAATGTGAAAGTAAAGATGGGCTTATGTAGACTACCTCTCTTGCCACAAATACAAATGTTTCCATATCTGCAATGTATTTGAAGCAAAATTATTATGCATTGGGTAAGCTTTGTACTTCATGCACGTCGACGGAAAATATCATGATGAGCAAAAATGTGCCACAGGACCGGTGGTCATGCTGAACTGCATGTTATACACACTATTTAAATTGACTAGTGTAACTTTTGGGTGACTGTGTTTTATTTTTCAAATGAACATAGTGTGCGCGTAAGACACGTAAGACACCAGCGCGACCAAACAGCTGAATATCATATTCTGTCATGTTGGTCATAGTAAAGGCATAATTTGCTACTGCAAAGTCCAAAGCAGTTTGAAGTATTCAGAATATTAGCAAAGATTATTATAATTCGTTTAGACTAGAACACGGTTTCATTCTTATTTTGCTATGGAACCTGGACGTTTTTTGTTTGTTTGTTTTTACTAACGAACCGAAATATTTTGCCTTTCGCCATGAATTTGACACCCACTCTCTGCCCATCTTGTACTTCTGAGTTTGAGATCTTCCCAGAGCACTAGCCTGCTTCAAATACTAAAATCAAGGCGCCCATCACTAGCATTGCAGATTATACATTTTTCTGTTGCTATGTGGGCGCTCAGTTTTTTTCTGACATTTAGCTAAAATATCGACAACAAAAGTCTCGACAACCAGTGCTAGACTAAGACACACTTTTCTCATATCTTCGAATGCAAAAAAAAAAAAAAAACATTAGTCTTTATAAATGTACTTTCAATCAACACTTCTTTATTTACCTCAAGTCTGCAAACACGCTGAGATGCTTCAAACTGCGTGCCGCACTTCATTCACGAGAGAGGCGGGAGGAATAATACGGTTTGACTGACAGTTTAATGAGCCAATGGCATCACGAGGTTTAGTGGCGGTGGCGTCGCTTACTGACCCAGGATCAGTGATCCGTAGCAGTTATATTTCCGATTTGACCTTAAAGTATAGAACAATATATAGCTTGTAGCTTTTGTTGACGCTACCGCGTTACTTGATCAAAATAATAGCTTAGCTACTGAAAAGCTATTTGATTCAGAAAACAGCGACGCTACCACCACGCTACTGAGAAATGTAGTTAAGCTAGTAGCGTCACTACTTGTAGCGACGCTACTGCCCAACACTGGAGGTCATATACAACTAGGATGCATGAAGGGTGAGTAAATAAAACGTTACAGTATTGTTGGTCGTATCGTCAGCCTGCGAGATCACTGATACATGATATTATCATTATTGTGCTGATGTATTTATTATTTACATGCCCGAAACCATAAAGCTAGTGAAGCTATCTACACTGTATGATGAATAAATGTCTTACCACATTTGTAATTTTTTTAGATGTTTTTAATGCCCAAACATACACACCGCACACTGGCTAAAGTTCAAAAAGTGAAAAAGCATAATAGGACCCCTTTAACTTTTGTAGCTTGAATAAAGATTTATTTGTATGTGAAGTTTATGTGAAGACTGTTTAAAAATCACTTCTATTAAAAGTAGTTTATTTCAGAGCCTAAATATGAGAAATCCCTGCTGGAAAAAAAAAAAAAACAGCTAAAACCAGTACCCGAGTACTAACCATTTCAGGCTACACTTCCCTACACCTCGTGCCTGGGCCTGATCACCTGTCCAGGTGTCACCCATCAGCCAGCCTTTATAAACTGCTTTCTTGACTCTCACTCCTCAGGAAGTCTTGTTTTGCTACGGCTGCATTTCTGAGTGTTTACCTGTTGTTTGATTATCTGTGTTTGATCTTGGACTGTTTATTGGGGATGGCGAAATTAAGCCTTGTGAAGCTATGAGGCTTTCCCTTTAACTGGATCAAGAAAAGATTAGAAGTCTCAGAGTATCTATTACAGTGCCATCTAGTGGATCATAAAATGTACAACAGCTGTATCTGGGATGAAGCTTCACTGAATAAAACACCTCATGATGTATTTTATAGTGCACAAATAAAAATCATATGCTAATAATATGTTTATGTACCATAATGTAGTAATTCATAGTATATAAGTCAATATTAGTCAATGTAGTACAATAAAATACTGTTTAAGTGTGTTGTGGGTGCCCACAGTAAGTTTTTTTTACAGTAAGCATTTTTATAACTTCAAGACCTGTATATAACATGTAACTGACAGTAAATTTGTCTGTATTATTTCTTCATCTGGTATAGGAGACTATATAAATGTAATTTAAAAGAATTCATGGATTATGTGGTTAATAAATGTGCTTGTGTAACTGGCTGAAGAAGAATGTGAGCACAAAAAAAGAGCTAAAACCAGCTAAAAAAAAACTTTTTAAAAGTGATTTTTTTTTTCATGTTTTGAAAAAGAGAGCAGATGGCCACAATTCAAATGGGCATATCTTTAAAACCATTTAATGTGACTTTGAATAGGATATAATTTTAAAGCTTATGGTCTCCTCTTTCCATTAATACCAAAATCTCAATTTTGAAATTTGTGATTTATTTAGCTGGATCAGGTCACATATGTTCTCTCAGGTTTTCTTTCAGTTCTTTTGAAATGTTCATGGTCAACCTAATCAATTTAAAATGGCTTAGTCACATCTACAATATGAATGTTTTAACTGCTGAATAAATATACAAATAAAAACCAGATTTGTTCTCCCTGTAAAGAATGGCGTATCATTTTTATCAGTGGAATGAATTTTTTAACCTGAGGCACGTTTCTCCTCAGTTTTACTGTAGCCTTCTGTAATTGTGAGAGCACACAGAGGACTTCCTCTATTGCTTCAAACTGCTGTGGATTAAGTGGACTGATATCTGTCTTGAGAGAGGCTAGGGATGCCCCCACAGCTTGCCTCCATATAGGCGTTGAAGCATTTGAAATGTGCTGTTTCACCATGTTTCCACTTTATTGATAAGTTTAACGGCAGGTCTTTGCATTTCTTGCTGCATCTGGGTAAGCTTTTCAATGGTGCTGGATCTGAAAAAGGTTACAGTTGTCTTTGTCTTGGTGCTTGGTGTCTTGGTATTTATGAAGGCTATATTTTATGCTGTGTGGTTATCTTAAAAAAGATATCTGAAGTTAAAGACACAGGCTTGACATTTTCCATTTCAGCCTATGCCTTGATCTTGGCTTCCTCATATTTTGAGTTCCCCAATTTTTTTTTCAAGGCCTAAATGTGCAACAATGCAATAAATGTAAAAGAAAGGTTATTAAAATATAATCCAGTTTACATTGTTAAATTGGACTGGATTTACACAACTTAAAAGCTTAAATGCACAATTTAAAATGAGATTTCTATTAGTCTCACATGTGGAGAAGAGGCACGGTCTTCCATCTGGCCCAACTTCAGCTGATCCTTGTGTCTGTCTTGGCATTTTGTCCATAAATTATTTGTTAATTCGGGTATTATGTAAATGAAACACCAAACAAAGTGTAAACATGAAATGAACATCTTTAAGACGACATAGGCCTGAAAATGCCTGCAGAGTTCTGTTGTTTGTGTGTATTGCAACGCGTCCAGCCACATCTGAAATGTATATAGTTGGTGGAGTTTTTAAACTTAGAAGTGCATTGACGTGGTCCCTTGCAGGCCCAGATTGGCTAATCGGGAGAACTCCCGGTGGGCCGGTCCGTTTTTTTGGCTGCGAGGGCCGGTGTCCCTAGCTGCCTGCACTCACAGCAGTCACCAGGGCCGGACTGGCCATCGGAAGAACCGGGAGAATTTTTGGCCCGCTACCCTCCAATTTTTATTATTATTATTATTGTTATTATTTAAATAATAACAATAAAGGACACGAGACTCAAGAGTGGAGTAGAAGTGCCCAGGTGGAGCAGAGAGACAAATCTGTCCTGTTTAGGACCTAAAGTGCAGGTCAGTTACATCTGTAAACAGACTATTGTAGTTTTGTCTTTGTTTACTTAAGTATTGAACTGCTAACAAATGTTAGCGGTAGCAGTCAAATGCTGAAATGAACGAAATGACAGAATTACAATTATAAAGCGTAGAAATTTAGCCGACAAATATTCACATCATTTTAAAACAGGTTTAGGGAGCTACCCTTATGAAAGTTAACTGTTGTTTTACTAAACATATGTATAAAAAAACATGTTTAGTATAGTTATACAATAATTATACAATATACAATGGTTTTGCTACACTATAGTTTCACCATGGTATGAAACTCTGATTATACTAATGGGAATCAATCCAAAAAAAACAAAAAACATGGTTAATACGTTTACCATAGGCTCAATAATACCATGGTTAATTTTCCTTAGGGCAAAACATGACCCATGATAATGCAAAAACATGTTTAGTTTTAAGATTTTTTAATAAAGATATATTCAAGATGTAGCTAATTTTTGTTGTTCTAATTTTAACATTACGACAATAACACATGGTCCAAATGTAGTGGCACTCTTTTTTCTGTTGTCATTTTCTCTATAAAATGTTTTAGTAATAATCATAAATTAGATATTTGAAAGCTTAGAAGCTCAAGAACCATCCTGGTGGCTGTCTCCTCCCCCTTAGCAGCAATGTCAAGTGTCATTTTACAAAATCACAGCTTTTTACAAACTTGACTAAAACGTCTTTAAAAAGGTCTGAGACTCAATATTCGGTATTTGGTGGTTATTTTGTAATAGAATGAAACATGTCAGAAAAATGTAGACATTTGTGACAGAAAAATACATGAAAAATAAATATAGCGTTTGGTTGGCACCCGGTGGCTGTTTGTGGTATAACGCCCTAAACAAACTTTAACAGGAACCTCAATTTTTTTTCAGATCAACTTTAAATTTGGAACATAACTTATTTAGGCTTCAATTCAATATTACATTTAGGATAGAACCTGTTATGTAAAATATGTAGTTTAAAATCTAATAAAAATTTGTACTGTGTATTTTCTTTACAGTAAATTTAAACTTCAATTTTGTTGATACTTTATTTTGTTTTGTTTTTAAGTTCCACTTCTGCAATAATCTGCTGATTGTCTTCTTTAAAAAGAGACCAACTTTAGGTCTGCATTACGAAGTGTTCATGAATTACAACAAGTTTGGATAGTGCACTTTCATGCCTATTTTAAAAAATGGGGGGTGACAGTTAAGGGGTTAAATTTTTCAAAAATAATTGTAGGCCTATACTATGTGCAAACAAGTTACAGTGAGGTGGTTGTTTTGCAACAAGGTGGAGATGTGTTTATGAAAAAAGTGACAGATACAAGAAAATTAGTTTAAAAAGTAAACACACATGAGAGACAGAGAGATTAAAAGAGATTAAAAAGCAAATTGGAAGTTCAAGAGATAGCATTTAATAATTTTACCCAGTTGATTTCAACTTTTTTTATGTGATGATGAAAAAAATATTGTTGTCCAGGGTTTCAAATGTTGGTGTGGGTGTGTGGGATGGCCTGGATAAGTGTGAGATTTCCCAGCCTGAAATTTTGTTCCAGTCTGCCCCTGGTTAACGTCAAGCTAGTTAGGAGCAGTGCAAAACAACGATGTCTGCAAAACACCGTTCATGTTTATGTATCAAACTTTTTCTTGTACTGTTGCTCTTCAGCAGCAGCAGCCTCTAGTCCAGTTTGCTGCTAACAGTGAAGAGCCAGGCCCCGTAACATTACCAAGCACCAGTCATGAGCCCAACACACTAGAATGGGCAGGTAGGACAGTGCAATACTTGTTCTATTCTTTATTTGTGTTTAAGGACTGGATATCTGTGAACAATTTTGCACAGAATATATATTCAGATACTGCAGAAAAGGACATTGTGATGTTTAAAAGAATAGTGTTGGAGATTTACCCTTTAATGTTCTCATATTTATGAAAAATATTTGAACTTATAAAGCAGCTGTTTCCTTGAAAAAGACATGATAGTGTCATTAGAAAGTTTAATACATTTTATTTTAATCTTTATTTTATACATATAGCTTAATATATATTTGTATTTATTTGATATTTTTTCATTTCAAGGTTTGGATATTTATGAGCACTAATTCTAACAGAAAATAGATTCTGATACTGTTAAACATTACATTGTGTTAACTGTTCAAATAAATCTTCACTGTGAAGCAACACTTAGGCTACTGTATTTGCATTGAATTAGAAATGACATCATTTTAATATAGTCAGTCGTGAACTAAAGTGGGCCGGTCTAAGGCTTGAAACTCCAGGGCTGAAAAGGAGTCCCACTCCGGCCCTGGTCCCTTGTCACCAAAGAGGGGAACTGCAATACACAAAAGCATGTGGGCAGCCAACATGAGGAACACCACCTAATACAGCTTTCTGACCTTTTTTCTGTTAAAGTTCCTTTCTCAATTCAGTATTCCCTTGCTTCTTTTTTTAATGCAGCCCTAGCAACCTGGATCTGTGTTTGTGTAATTTGAGGGTGAAGTTAGAATTTTTTTTACTTGCTGCATTATTCTCTAAACTTTCCTCAATGCAGTCATTTAAGTGTATTTGTATGGTTCATCATCCAATGTTGCAGCTGTGTAAGATTGGGGTGACAGTTAAGACGTTTGTTGCAACACTCAGGGATTTTTTTGCAGTTGTCAGTCAAACTGTAATCCAGCTACTGCAAAAGCATAATTTGCGATTGGTTGAAGCTGTTGTTCAGGAAGTAGCATCTGTTATCTGCCAGTCACATCCAATTAAAACTGCAATCGGAGGGCACTGTTCCCTTTCATCCATGAGGAAACGAAATGCATTCTATAAAGCTAACTTTTCTGTAATAGAGCCTATAAGAGTATGTGCTTGACCATTCACTCAACTTCCAAAAGAATCCAGTACTTTCAGACACTGCTTTTTTACTGATGCTACTGATACTGTATGCTAACGAGTTTGAAATCTGTAACCCCATTGGCACATCCAAGAAAAAACATAAAATGTTTGCTGTTTATTGGAAATAAGGTAATTTGCACGCAGAATGTCAGTCATCTCTGTCTGATATAAAATTTAGCTGCACTGTGCATTATGGATATAACAAAGTGCTGGAACCATTGATAGATGACCTTGTCATATTGGAACAACATTGACTTTTGTATCAAAAATCTGGGAAAGACAAAAAAGGGGTGACAACCTTGGTGCTCGTAGCCTTGCAGGATTTGTGGAGAATTTCTAATATGCATGCAGATTTTGTACAGCAGAGAAAAAAACTTAAAACTATAGTAGTTGAATCAGGAACATTCTGTTCTAGAACTGAAGAAAGTCATGCTGTTCATCTTCAGCTTCTGAGACTCAATGGCTTAACACATGATTATAGTGTGAAAGATGTTTGTGTGTTTTCAGAGAATCTATTACACTTCAAAGTCACAAGAGGTTTTCCCCCAGATATTGTTCATGACCTCTTTGAGGGTATTGCATCTTTTAAGACAGCACTGTCCTTGACTGTCTTTTTATCTAAAAAACACCTTACTTAGTAAAGAAGTAAAGAGAAAAGAAAATCGGAATCTCTTGAAGTTTTAGTTTGGAGACAAAGTGCCTGTCAACAACCCTGCCTGGACATTGACTTGAAGGACATTGTAGATCTTGTCGTGTGTTCTTCCCATACCAAAGAATCCATATCTTATTTGGCCAGTAAGATATCAGATCACAGGGAAAGATTCTAAGAGGTTTTTTCCTAATGCCAGACTGTTGCACAAACACCATATTTTAGAGCATTATCCTCAGCTCATTCTTTTTTGCCTGATAGGAGTCAACTGAAGTTTCCACAGATAGTGGTATGCTGCTATTGTTGGCCAGCTGCTGATGAGCAAGACAGCTTTTTTTATCTTCACCAAACCACCTTGCTTTCACCATTTCTGTTAGTATGTGTTCCTTTAGAGTTACTGGTTCAGCTGAGGAGTTGCAGTAATTTACAGACCTAATTTGCTTACACTGATAAGATAAGACCCCTCTCCTCTGTGCTACTTTCACGTTTACTTGGTATTTGTTTGATTCACATTTTTTGCTGTTCTCCCCATGTATTGTGCTAAATATGAAGAGGAATACTGTGACCACTTGCAACAATAAGCACAGTGTATATTTCATTTTTTCTGTCAATACACTGCTTGCTAGATGAAATTTGGCATTAATGTCCTGACTTCATGTGTTTGTATGTTTATGGTCAATGTGCTTCTTTAGATTTTTCTTATTCATGCCGCAAATTGGACATTTTTGTTTAATAACAGGTCGTGTGCAAACCCTGCCAGAAGGTGGCTGATGTCCCATTGCGTAATCTGGGATGCTACATAAGTTTACAGACATTTAAATGATTTAAAAAAATAATCTTTCCTTAAAACTGTTTTTTCGTACACCACTGTCAGCAATCACACCACAGAAACAGAGGTAGGTGAAACAAATCAACCGGTTTATTGAAAGGAACAGAAGTAAACACAGCCACAGTCCAATGGTGCATGATTCTGGTAATGTAATGGTTTCAAGGTTCTTATTTGTGATGTGATACAGTCTTTGTGTTTCAAGTAGTCCTAGGAGCAGATGAGTGGTGTAGCAGATGAAGCAGCAGGATCATACCTCACTGCTGCTACAAATGAGTAAGTATACAGGTAAGGAGTTAGGTAGGTTTAGCATAGCAATTGGTAGACCAGACACTTGAGCAGTAGGAACTGTGCACTGATATAAAAAGCGGTAATGAGCATGGACAGGTGTGTGCAATCAGAAATCAGGAGACTGAGATCAAGTGAGTGAGGTGACTGCAGTGACTGGGACTCCCTGACAGTAAGCCCTCCTCCAGGGACGCCTCCTGATGCCCTACTGTAGCGATGGGGGTGACCTTGGCCTGTGGGTGCTGAACGATCTGGGTGGTTCTGGTAGAAATCAGACAGTAGGGAGAGGTCCAGGATCTTTCCTCTGGACCATACGCTTCCCAGTCCACAAGGCACTCTAGATGGCAGCCCCGCCACCGGGAGCCCAGGATCTCAATAACCTTGTAGATGTTGGCTCTTCCACAATCTTGAAGGGAGGAGGAAATGCAGGTTCCTTGGGCCCTGGGGCAGGTTCTGGGAGTATATCAGGATGTCATCAATTTAGACAATCACAAAACGATGGAGAAACCCCCGGAAACACCTCGTTCATGAACCCTTGGAAGACTGACGGTGCATTGGCTAAGCCGTAGGGCATGACCAGTTCACATTTAAGGTGCTTAGATCCATCATCTCAAATCCTGCTGCAAAATCCTGCTATTTGTCTTTTGCTTAACCCTTGTGCGTTCAAAAAAATGTTACGCATAGGTGCAAAATGGACAAAAATGTCCATGTCCAAAAACTGCCATAAAATATGATTTATTAATATTTTTTTCCCCTTTCACTGATGTCAATTTTTTGACCAGCATCTGTTCTATTCATAGATACCAAACATTAATTAATTTTCAGAATTTTAACCCTTTAAATACTGGTTTGTTTACATAATGCCACAGGTGTTTTTTTATGAAAAAATGAAAATAGTAGTTAATTTCCATATACTAAATGATAAGCAGAATTTTTTTCTTTGCTTATTAGCTTCTTGGGTGTGTCTGTGAAGAACAACAACATTAATTTTGAGGCATTTATATTTTTTATGTAGTGTCAGATTAAAAAAAAAACAAAAAAAAAAAAACTAACTAACACTTAGGTCCGTAATGGACAAAAATGTCCATGTCAAAATTCTGTCATAGAAATGTTATATATTAATATTTTTTTCTACTTTCACTGACTGTTGTTTCTCTTTTCTATTCCTAATTACCAAACATTCATTCATTTTCAGAATTGTAATGCTTTAAAAGCTGGTTTCTTTACATAATGCTCACTCTCAGTGGGCAACACTAGCTCCAGAGCTTCCTCTGCTGAGTAACGTCTCTTCATCTTGCAAGCAATGAAATGAAATGACCATGCCCTCAAGCACCAAATATACATAGGTTTTGCTTTGCGAACATCTGGTTGGCTGTGCGAACACTCAAACTTTGTAAAAAATCTACCAGACTACACAATCAGCATTTTCTTGTGGTGAAAACAAAAACAATGTGTTTAGAGGCTTCTGAATTTCTACATCAAATTCAAGCCCACCTTTTATCTCTGTACAAAAACAATAACAAATAAAAAAGTGCCATCAAGGTATAAGATGTGTGTTTGGGTGAAAAAGAAAAGTCTTCAATGCTCATTAACCTTCTTTGACCTTATTGATAGTTTTCACATGGCCCTATGACCCTGCCAATGGTGTGACTCGTATACATGGAGTGGGGATTTCTTTTATATGCCAAATTTAAAAAAATAAAAATAAAAAAAATAGCACAATCTAGTAAAAAATGGTAAAAAATTTAAATTTGAAGCCTTGCCGATAAAATGAATGCCTATTAGCAAATATTGCATCATTTTATAGTCAAATGGCCCTGGGTTAAAAAATTGCAGTTTTAATGGGTTTCAATGTGGACATTTTTGTCCTTAAGGTCCTGAGTGTGAGTATTTTTTGTACGGAGGATAAAATTGACTTTTTGAAGGAAATGATGGTGAAATATTAAAATTTCAATAAAAATACACACCTGAGCCAAGATTTATGCAGTTGGCATTAACACAGGCACACTTATAACAAAAAACAAAACTGAAATGGACAACAATGTCCATAAGGTCGCACAAGGGTCAATGGTCTTAAAAAGAAATGCCCTGTCACGTCTGACAAACGCCTTCTGTTCTCTCTACAAGTGCATCAAATGGTCAAAAAGCTAAGATCTGGTGTTTTTAACACATACGATGATTCATTGCTAGAAGCAGTTTTTTAACAGCTTTTTATGAGTTTCTTCGATACGGAGAATACACCACAGACAAGATGTCCTGATTTACAAGATGTAAATCCTACTTTCTATAAAGAAATGGATCCGCTTTTGCTCTTTTTGCTTTTCCCATGAGCTATTTGGCTTGTCGTATTCTAATGTGTCGAGATTGAATTGGGTGGGTTGTTAAATGTGAACCAAAGACTTAAACTACTTCACATTGTGGACAGAGACTGTGATCTGGTTTTCTTTTTATAGGTTTCCAAACAAATTAAATAATAGAGAAGATCTAACAAACTGAACCATTACCAAATTGATTAACAAACCACAATTTGGTAGAAACAATCCAATACTTTTAGCTTTAAGGCATAGTCTTCATAACAATCCATTACAGGACATAACATTAACAATAAATGGCTGAATATTCAATTCAATTCGAGTTTATTTGTATAGCGCTTTTCACAATACAAATCGTTTCAAAGCAGCTGTACAAGAAAAAAAAAAATGTAGGCTACTACAATATATTTAGTAGCTTATTAGTGGTGACTACTGTATGTTAAGTCGATGTACATATGGTATTAAAAACAGTAATGGTGTAATCAAAAACAGATGATGAACACTAATAGTAATGATTATGTGTTGCAATCAAACTTGTAGTAAAATGGTGTAGTGCTGTATGTTGTTTCAAGGCTGGCATCATCGGCGGTCCTCTGGGGGGTTGGCATCATCTCTTCTTCTGAATCCAGGCTCAATCTTGTGTAATTCCTAGTTACCACGGGATGGAAATCCCGTGGCAGAAACAGGAAAACAAATAGAGAAATAATTAGCGTAGCTGCTGTTCCAACCAAGCAAAAAATTATGTGTTTAGCCCAAGCTGAAGAATGTTGATGTGCATTTGATCAGATGTAACTGAAGTACAACGTTATGAGATAAATTATGTGAATGCTTGGCTAAAGAGATGAGTCTTTAATCTAGATTTAAACATACAGAGTGTGTCTGAACCCCGAAAGTTATCAGGGAGGCTATTCCAGAGTTTGGGAGCCAAATGAGAAAAGGCACTCCCTCCTTTAGTGGACTTTGCTATCCTAGGTACTACTAAAAGTCGAGAGTTTTGCGACCTTAGGGAGCGTGAAGGATTGTAGCATGGTAGGAGACTAGTAAGGTATGCAGGAGCTAAACCATTAAGGGCCTTATAAGTAAGTAAGAAGTAATATTTTGTAAGTGATACGGAACCTAATAGGTAGTCAGTGTAGGGACCGTAAAATTGGGGTAATATGATCATATTTTCTTGATCTGGTAAGGAGTTTAGCGGCTGCATTTTGGACTACCTGTAGCTTATTTATTGAAGAAGCCGGACAACCACCTAGTAGTGCATTACAATAGTCCAGTCTAGACGTCATGAATGCATGAACTAACTTTTCTGCATCAGAGACAGGTAACATGTTCCGTAGCTTAGCAATGTTTCTAAGATGGAAGAATGCTGTTTTTGTAACATGAGAAATATGATTTTCAAAAGACAGGTTGCTGTCTAATATAACACCCAGATTTTTGACTGTAGAGGAAATAACAGAACATATGTCTAGTTGCAAATTGCAGTTTAAGAGATTCTGTGTACTGTTTTTTTGGTCCAATAAGTAATATCTCGGTCTTATCTGAATTTAATAGTAGAAAATTATTGGTCATCCAGTCTTTCACATATTTAACACACTCTGTTAACTTTGCTAAGTTAGAAGTTTCATCTGGTCTTGTTGAAATATATAGTTGAGTATCATCAGCATAACAATGGAAACTAATCCCATATTTCCTAATAATATTACCAAGGGGTAACATGTAAATTGAAAATAGCAGAGGACCTAGGACAGATTTATGTTTATGTTTCACCTCACCTTCTTCTGAAGAAAACCACATAGCATACAAAGTACAGGATCCTTCAATCTCCTGGTCCAGAATACTGCCTGTAAGGGTGCTCTAAAGCTGTTGACATGACAGGGCTGACTGCAGTGAAAACACCTGAGAAGCACTGTCCTCACACCTGGCAAACACTGTCCTCAAACACTGACATGTTTTTACAGTCTTGCAACAACAACAACAACAAAAAAGGAGAAGAGAAGCTCATATATTACCTAAAAAGGTTGAATGATTAGGAATTTTCTTCTCATGAGGTTCCTATCAGGGTATTTTATTTTAATGGCAATGCCATCTTGTGTCTCTGTCATTGTATTCACAAACTGTCATCTTTCAAGCATAATCTTCAAAATTATATATATTTAAACATGTCACAAAGACAATATACAAAAAAGCCTAAAGGCAATGATTAACACTCACTCTTCTCCTGTCTGCTTCCAGTGCTTCCACTTGTCTCCGCTTGTTGTCTCATAATTTACCCTTGCTCTATCAACTGAAAGAGAATGCTCATATTCTTCGTCTTGCTCCCTCCGTAATGCATGCAACTGATCCAAGGCCTGTAAAAGTTGAAAGAACATTAATGAATAAGAAAAAAATGCAACAACACTAAGGTAAACAGCAATTGTGTTAATGTTTGTTATTATGGAATAAGTCACTGCCCTCACCTTAGAGCAAATGTACAGTCAAGCCTGAAATTATTAATACCTCTGGCAAATTCTTACTTAAAGTTACTTTTATTCAACCAGCAAGTTTTTTTTTTTTTTTTTTTTTTTTTGACTGGAAATAACACAGGCTTCTCCCAACAGATAATAAGATGATGTACAATCGTTCTCATTCATTGATAATGGGACAACTATCTTCTTGATAGATGTCTCTCCTGTTAAAGAGAAAGATACATAACTAAACTGTTCTCCTAAAATGTAAAGGGAAAAAAAACCATTGGATTGTCAAAATGGGCACTCTCCATTAGTTTTCTTATCACGTATGTATAACCATAACAAGTGCTTAACGTATTGGGCTTTAATGGCAAAATCAGACACACCACCAAACCCAAATGTGCTGGAGGACTTAAGAGATCGTAAAATCATAAAAAAAATACTAATAATTTGCTACAGGAATCACCATACTCAGTAACCATAATCTTGTATTAAGATTAATTTTGCTAATCCTCTAGGATCTGGCAGAAAAAAAAAACAAGATTTTAGCAGTGTATATGACACTAGCAGGGATCGCAACACACAACAGGTCTTCTGTTGATCCAATGCAACTTGTATTGTTGTGTAGGGAGGAGGGCTTCAAATTTGTCAGTGTTTCAAAAGGTGTTTCTTTGTTGCAGTTCATGATTGCTATAATTGAGGACAATCTAGGTTTGCACCGCATTGGAGGATTTACTGAAAACTTCTGCCTCAGGGGATCCTTCAAGCAAACACTCACAAAATCAGGTCCTGTCCCAAGCATCATTACAGGAAGAAATGGCCAGTGGGGTAAAGTTTGACTCAGCCAGGCCTCCCTCCCTGTTTGAGTCATGACCTGTTTGAAGGAATTGCTTCTGCTGATATAGCTTTGTACATAAAACACTTGGTGACAGCTGAGAAACAATTCACTTATTGCCAGTTAAACAAGATCATATCAGACTTCCCATACGACTTGGGTGCCAACAACAAACCAAGTTTGGAGGGCATGCTGCCTAAAACTGCTGCCTCTTGCATCTCCTTCCTTTAATGACTGGGGACAGGATTGAAACTCCACTTAAAGATGATGTTTGGCAGATGTGTCTCAAGCTAAGGGAGGTTGTTGATCTAATATGTGCACCCAAGATCCATACCATCCAAGTAGCCTTTCTTAAGGTTCTAATTAAGGAAAACCTCCAACTAAGAAGCACTTCATTCCCAGAAAAAACACTGCAACGTCACTGGGAACGTCATATTACTGTATGTCGTTGCCATGAGATATTAATTCGTGGGAACGTCATATTATGTCGTGGCCATGAGATCATTTTGACAATGACATGACAACGACATCCTTATGTTTAATGCATAAACAAACCTGCGTGACCATAACCCAGGATTATCAGAGACAGGTTTATTAATATTTTATTTTGAGTTAAGAAATGATTATATTAATTGTTATAGAAATTAATACAATATTAAGTTATTATATTAACAATAGGCAATGCTGTATATGCGAATGCTGTCTGTGCGCGATGTAGACAGCATTCAAAACTTTATCATGAATAAATATTACATAAAGTACCTCAAATTAAATAGCCCTGCAAGAAATATTTTATGCATCCCACAGTCTTATCCATTAATTGATCCTCTTTTTTCCGTAATAATTGTATTATTCGTTTATATTCGTTATTTTTCCCTTCATTTCGATATCTTAACATTCTGAATCTAAATGATAAATGCTGACATGCCATTAAAGCTTTGATTATGCTATATGGCTGGGATTTTTACTGGAATGCAGTTTATAGGTTGAATTTAATATAAATATATTCATTTTATTTCGTCTAATTAATAGAAATGAAACACTGGTTATATAGGTTATATAGTGTTTCATTTGTAAATCGTTTATGGTCACACACGGGCATTAATACAATCATAAAGTCAAAACTTTATTGGCATAATTGCCGTTTACAATATTTGCTAAATATATGGCAAATAGCATATACAGAAAGTTATTTAGGTTAAGCGATTCACAATAAACAAAAAAGTAGATAGCTCTAAATCACTTATTATTTATTATTATTATTATTATTATTATTATTAGGCTATTATTATTTTAATAACTGGTTAGGGCTATTTTTTAACGCCTGACAATTATGCCAATAAAGTTTTGACTTTATGATTGTATTTATGCCCGTGTGTGACGATAAATGAGCATGTTTTCATTTACAAATGAAACTACGTGAATGATTCATTCCTCAGTAAAACAGTTTAGTATTTATATAGTCTAGTCTATTAATTAGACGAAACAAAATAAAATATGTGTTCAATTCAACCTTTAAACTACATTCCAGTAAAAATCAGTCATATAGGATTTGTCAAGCATTTACAGTATCATTTACATGATCGTTAAGTAAAGAGAGCAAAATTAAGGGGGGAAAACGAATATAAACGAAAATAAAAATATATACAAAAATAACAGGCTAATAAAAATAATAGTAGTAATAGTAATAATAATGATAATGATAATAATATTAATACAAATACGGAAAAAAGACTATCAGTTAATAGAAGGAATGTAGGCCTATTTTACTGTATGACGATAAATTATTTCCAAATGAAACTATGTGAATAATTCACTCTTCAAAGATTTGTCTATTAATTAGACTAAATAAAATACAATATATGTTAAATTTAACCTTTAAACTGCATTCAAGTAAAAACCCCAGTCATAGAAGCTTTATAGTATCATTTACATTCAGAATTTTATGTAAAGACATCAAAATGAAGGTGAAAATAACGAATAATACGGAAAAAAGAGGATCAGTTAATGGACAAGCCTGTGGGATGCATAAAATGTTTCTTGTAGGGCTATTTAATTTGAAGTACATGTAATATTTATTCATGATACACTTGTGAATGCTGTCTACATCGCGCACAGACAGCATTGGCATATACAGCATCGCCTATATAATTATTTAATATTGTATTAATTTCTATAACAATTAATATAATAATTTCTTAACTCAAAATAAAATATTAATAAACCTATCTCTGATAATCCTGGGTTACTATGGTCACGCAGGTTTGTTTATGTATTAAACTCGTGTTTATGCATTTTTATCAGTATTATCAGTATTATTTTATGTTTTTGATAACAGCAGATTTTCAACAACAACGTCAAAAAAGCTTATTTATTCAAGTGATCCTTAATGTACATTATATTTTCATTTTACAGTTTTGCCAATGCTTAGACATTTTTAAACAACTTTAGACATTGTTACATTCCAGTATGTCCACCCTGACGCTCCACCACAGCCGGAAGAACTTTAAACAGTCTGTTTATGTACTGCTATAAATTCCTTGAACCAGAATTTATTTATGGCATCAATTAAGTCAGACTTTGTAGTTGGTTTTGCTACTTTTCGAATATAATCTTTCAGAGCATGCCACACCATTTCAATGGGATTCATGTTGGGGGATTCGGCGGGAGTCTTAACCCAGTTTATACCCTGTTCAGCAATGAGTCTGCCTGCAGCAGTGTGCTTCGGGTCATTGTCCTGGAAAAAACGGTGATGTGCTCCGAAGTTTTCCCTAATGTATGGGGCAGCAGTTTCTGTTACAATAGCATTTTCAAAGAAAGATGCTCCCCGAACATGAACTTTTAGCGGGTGCTTTGGCTTTGGTTTAGACACGTGTCTCCCACTCCTACGAAATTACATGATTGCAAAGTGGTCCAAAGCCACTGTTGTTTCTTCAGTGAAAATGACATCGTGAAATGACTCCTTCTCAGCAATCCATTTTTGGGCTTGTTGGAGACATAACTCTTTATTTTTGTCTCTGATCATGGGACAATGTTGAGTTTTCCCATACTTCCACCCAAGCTTTTGCCTTATACTCCGAATGGATCGCTCGCTTATTTCCACTCCGCTGTCACGCCATAGCTGTTTTTTCACGGAACATGACACCAGTTCATCATTCTGATGAGTGATATTCTCTATGGATAGGACAATGTCCCTAAAATTAAGGCCAAAACAGAAAATAGTTAAACATTTGACAGTTTATGCATAACCATCACTTAGCATTAACCAGCATTTAGGCTAGTGTTTGTGTTCGCGTCATGCAGTGGGCAACTTACTCAGTTATTTTGCGAGGATTACGTTTGTGTGATGATCTTTCTTTGTAGTGTCTCCAGATAGTGCTCAATGTAGTGTGTACACCAATGGATTTCAGATGTTGGGATATTTCTTGAGTAGGACTTCCAGCAGACCTCATCACCCTGATGTCTTGGGATTGCAGCTTGCTGATTTTGGTCATTGTGAGATGACTTTACACATGGATGGACTGTATTTATTCGTACAGTGTGTGAGGGGTGTGGACAGTAATGTTTTGTGATAAGAGGGTGTATCATAGGTGGAGCGTGTGAGGAAAGCTTTTCCCTTTTCCCTGGCATGCATTTGAATGCTGAATCCGAAATTAAACCGAATGCTAGACAGTTGGACCCCCCCAAAAAAGAGTCTCAATAATAAGTTGATTACAAGGCAACAGACATCATTCACCCCCACCCCCATTTTGCTATTCATAAACATTTTGCTCTTTATACTGCCGCTGATGGCCTCATTAACTGCTACTTTTCAGATAACTGAAAAAAAAACACACTTCCCTCTGGTTTCACAGACCATACTTAAGCCTAGTTCCAGGTTAAAATGATCGGAGCTGTTTAAACTGGAGAGGAATAAAAAAACTTGTACTGACTGATCTTTAAACTTGTCAGTGCCTTGTTTTGTGTCAAAATGGACACAGCTCATGGCTAGTGTTTGCATATTTCTTTCTATTGTGCAACCAGATTAGTGTTATATACTGTGCTGATAGTTCTGATCATTTTTTTATCGGATAATGCAACTTACTACCTTATTAACTTTAAGTTCAAAGTAGCCTAAAATAGCTGGATCTGCCAACCCAGTGGAGGATGCGTCTGTGCCCTCACTTTCAACTTTCTCAACTCCCGTTTACTCCACCGGCATCTAACAGCATTTTCACACCAGTGATACTAAATATTCTTGCAAACTGTCTAAACTTCAATATACAGTACATGAAGACACTAGAAGTTTTGCAACTTAACTTTGCTCAGGGCCTCGCACACCCCTTGCAACAGCCCTGATATCCGTGCTTTGGTCTAGCACCTGATAGCCCCTCCCTAGTGCCGCCCATGACGTTTTACGGTCTTTTAAATCGGGTGCGAGTGAGCAACTGATAAAATAGACCTATTATCAAATTGTCACTGCGTGCATTTGTATTAACTGTGCGAGAAAGAAATGGAGGCCACAGCATTTTATTCAAAGAAGAGCGCTTCCACTTGGAGCAGCAAGCGAAAGGTATGTAGTCTATAATTTACAATGTATTTGGCTATATTTTTTGCCTACCAATTGCTTAAATTTTTTGGTACATTCAGCTGTTTGTTGTGTGCTAACCATCATACATATTGTCTCAATAGAATTCTGGCAAAGAGAACAAGCAGAGCCCACAGACCAAAAATAAAACAGGGACTACCCGGCTTGTAAAAAAGAAATCGTGGGTATTTGATAATTTATTATTACGTAAGCAGCCCCATGTGCAGTATAGCTTCATATGCCTATCTGCGGTGTGAACATTATATTCACAACTAATTTTAATGTTACCATCTACAGGCTGTTCTAATTGAACGTAGATGTCCTGCTGCAGTCACTGTTTCCAAGGAACAGATATCAGAATTCACAAGAAGGCTTCTGAATTTAGAGGCAAGCATTGGTTTGTTGGAGGCGCGTTTCAGTGAGAAAACTCATCCTCCGACAGCGGATCAATCCACATCCACAGACAGTTCTGCCAATGTTCCTTCAACGTCTGTGGATACTCAAATGGACTGCCAACAGCCTTTTGAGATGTGGTCATCTCCTCAGTCTGCTTGCGAAGACCATTCGCTGTCAGCGCACCTGGTTGATGCTGATTTCGGTGTTCCTTCTGCAGCCTCTACACCACTGACTGTCCGGACTCTCAACTTACAAACCAGTCCAGATCATTTGTTAGCGGGCTCAACATCAGTAGGATTAACCAACAACCCAGTGGTGACGAATCCGATGCTCCATAGTGAAAATTTGCCGAATCAAGATTATTCAACATTTTCTCCTTCCGTCATGACATCATTCCATTTGAGATTGCCTGAAACACCATTCTCATCACCATCATCATATTCACCGGTCTCTCATGCAGGGAGTAATCCTTCCAGATGTACTTTTAAATCATGTTTCAGTAGAGACCGAGAATAAACTTTATCTGGAATCAACAGGACCAGACGGGAAACCAAGGGCAGATCATTTCGCTGTTCTTTTGTTTAAAAGGTTAATTCCTCTCAACCTTTATCAGAACTGGGCAGGTTCTGTTAACTTTGACGG
The DNA here is from genome assembly GCF_049309525.1 of Garra rufa. Classification (NCBI taxonomy): domain Eukaryota; kingdom Metazoa; phylum Chordata; class Actinopteri; order Cypriniformes; family Cyprinidae; genus Garra; species Garra rufa. The sequence continues at coordinate 64,971,674 of NC_133361.1, forward strand.
CTCCAGGGGGAAAAATGCACTACCCAACAACCTTCGTCAAGCACTTTCAGATGCTGTTACAGATACAGTTCGTGACTGGAAGCTGATAAGAGACAGACTTAACAAACTTCTCCGAAATAGAAGAACAACTTTTCCACTTTTTTTAAAAATTAAAAAAGTAAAAAAAAAAAAAAAAAAAACTTGCAGAACTCACTGGAGCACTTATGATACTTAACAGTTGTATTCGTTGTCAGTCATGTAATAAAAGCTTTATTGTTTTGAAAAATGAGCCTTCTGTTTATTTGTCTACATTATTTTCAATATTAGGATATAATACTAGGGTAGGCTATAGTACTTACATGGACATTAGGCCAAATCTAAATGGTTTCCTTTCCTTTAATTTTTTTTAAGAAAAAAAAAAAAAAAACACTGCATGGGCAGCACGCCATCATAATGTACAGCACAAAAAAACGCAAAAACAAATCTAAAGAAAATACTACTACTAATAATAATAATACATCAAATAAATTTTTAACACTCAAAACTATAGTTTATATTTCTCCTCTTACACAAATCAAATCAAGTGTAATCTAAATCTAAAATTGTATAAATGGTATGAAAAAGATGAGCTATCCTCTCAAACATGCAAATCTTCATTTGCTGTTGATTTAAAATGTTGAAATGTATAATGTATTTTGTAATTTTGTACTTGTTAATTTTTTTCTCTTTTGTTTTGTTAATTTATTATTCATTCAGAAAAATATATTTCACATATGGGCATATTTATTTCTTTTATATACAGCGCTGTTTTTAATGTGTCACAGCCACCAATCAGTTCAAATATAAATGTAATTTAACACAATCTTGTCGGTTAATAATAACTTAACGACGTCGGTTGTCGGTTGGGGAAAAAAACGAACTTAACATTTCTATTTCCAATGTAGTCTAATAAAAGTTAATCAGGAAAAAATAAAAGAAAATAATATTGAAACTTCTCCTGCGTATGAATAACTTTTTATTTGATGTTGAAGTATCTAAATAGTCTATAGGCTGTAACAAAGTGCTTTTCTAGTCCCGCTCCCACAAGGTTTTATTCCGCATCCACCCGCTCCCGCTATATACTAACTTTATAAACACCCTTAGAATAAACTATATATATACCCGCTTAGAATAATTTTCTTCCCGGCCCGACCGTTCACGCTAAATTCAATTCTCGTTTCCAGAATCTCACATTTAACCATTTGGAAACAATATCGAGTATACAGTAAAACTTTTTTCGCAGTACATCCATTATATTTCCATGTTCCACTTTTAAGACGTATTATAGCCCTGCATTTTAATCCGTCATAGATCAAATGCGGGCTAAAATTATATTTCAGACATTCAGTGGTGATTAAAAAAAATTGCAGCGCTGGTGGAAACACGAGACCAGGCTACCATGACTGTCAAGAGCGGCTCGGACGGTCCTGTCAGCAGCATTGAGCGCACGTTCAGCACAGCTTGGAAGGGTTCCCTGTTTAAAGCTTACCACAAAACACTGGCAAAAGTAAATACCATGACCATCAAATAGTAAGGAGATATTTTAATTATTTATTTAGAAATACTTAATAATTTATTTATTTAGAATTTACTGTTTTCTGAGTCAGTGATGATGCAGTTAACAATCCTCCTCATATCCTCGTTGGACGCGCCTTTAGAGAGAAATGCAACTTTACGGACTAGCTACATAATAAAACAGTTTTTGTTTTCTATTTGTTTTATTTCGTTAAGTAGTAATTTAAGTCTTTCTACATATTTATTTATCATGTCTGACAAAAAATAACGGTTAAATATTTTCCACTGAAAAAAATTAACTGATCGCGCTTGAGCCTTCATGTCCTAAAAATGTGTTTTGCACTCTCTGCACAAACGATTGGATATGCACCTAAAAGCGCACATTCATATCTATTATTATTTATATCTTTTTTTTTTTACATCTATGGATTTTATTTTAGCCAATTCATGATTTGAGAAGGCAAATTGAAACACAGAGTAGGTCAACTCACTGTCTGCGGCTTTGTCTTTAAGAAATAAAAAGCTTACGTTTAACGAACAAAAATGCTCCAAACTTTTTTTTTCTAAATTAACTTAATAAAAAAGAAACAAAATTATAAATACTTTGCCGTTACATACAGAATGAATTACCAATTATGGCGCCAGATATTGAAACAACAGACATAACAAATACTGTCCAAATAGCCCTCTTTGTGCAGGGTTTGGCTGCAGAATGTTGTTCCTTGCGCCACCTGGTGGATATTATATGAAGCGCAACAACGTTGTAAAAAAATCTGAAAAAGCGCCTGCAGGTAGACCCGTGATCACGCGTGCCGAATTGCAGGCTGCCATGTGAAAATAGACGAATTTTTAATGGCCAGATCTATAGTTCATTTATTTCAGTATTTAAGTCTTTGGTACTTTTAATTGTGATGATTTGGCTCACATTTATCTTGGGGAAATTATGATAGGTTTGTTTACATTTTTTAGGAAATTTCAAACCAAGTCACTTCAGACGTCTAGACAAATCCCCTGGCTACTGAAACATCTCCATCTTTTCCCCAAAATCAGGCTACATCTCCAGCTCATAACCTGTCCACTCCTCAAAGCCTATTATCTTCAAATACATCTTCCACATTTGGACAAATCCCTCAACTTCCACAACAACAAATCACTTGTCTACATCAGATCAAACCCTCTCTGAAGAAAATGTTAGTATTTTATAATGTGAGAAACTGAGTTTAAAGTCTCATTATGCATATGCCCAGAAATAACAACCCTTATTTTTTTAGCGTAATCACCAAATACGTGACATTTATGAAATGAATATGTAATGTTATAAATGTGCCCAAAAGGTTATGTATTTTTTATTATTGTGAATAGCTACATATGATTAGTTCTGATGACATGATTATAACAAATTAAATAAGGTGCTATTACATGTATACATACACATGCACCTTGAATATTCATTTATTTGAATCTTTTGAATCCCAATTCTGTGCAAAACAATTTTGGGTTAGAAAGCAAATCTAACCACATTTAACAAAGAAACATTCTAGGATTCAGATTTGCAACAGCAACAAAAAAACTACTGAACTGTGTATTTAGATAAGGAACTAAATAATAAACAGGGGCTTGAATGAGTATGTCGTAACAGAAGACAGGTATAAAAAAAAAAAAAAAAACTAGGACAAATACACAGAGCAACTTACCCAGTGTTGCCAGATCGGGTTGATGATTTCCAGCCCAAAACCTCACCAAAACCCGCCCACTTCAGCAAAAACCAGCCCAAATTTTTAACCCTTTGAGCGGTACGGTCCCACATATGGGATTCTAATTTCTGTGCCCCTGGGAGTACGGTCCCACATATGGGATTTAGAACGTTTAGTGACGTCACGCAACTGACAAATTCAAAATTTCAAATCGGCCTCTTGCGCCAACACAGAGAGAGGCGAGCGTGATAAAGGCTGTCATTCATATTCGCACAACTAGCTACTCAAACAGTGTTTATAGGAACTTGATATGTTTATTTTATGTCATATACACTTAGACTGTCACAGAAGAACCAGACACAAGATTACAGGGCATATAACCACAATGATGTAAATGTATGAATGAAACGCGCACAGCCATTCATAGGCTGATAAGCGGCTGGCCTTTACGTTCACTCAAACTGTGTTTGCAGGCACATGATGTGCTTATTTTATGTCGCGAACACTCAGGCCGTCTAAGAAGCACCACAACAAAAATTTATAGGGCATATAAGCACAACTATGTAAATGTATGAATGAAGCGCATGCAGCAGTTCATAGGCTGATGAGCGGCTGTCCTTTACGTTCACTCAGACAGTATTTACAGGCTCATGATGTGCTTATTTTATGTCACGAACACTCAGGCCGTCTAAGAAACACCACAACAAAAGTTCATAGGGCATATAAGCACAATAATGACAATTTATGAATGAAACACGGGCATCCTATGCACGCAGTTTGTTTTGATGAGCAGCTGTCATTTATGTTCATTCAAACAGTGTTTACATGCTCATGATGTGCTTATTTTATGTCACGAACACTCAGACTGTCTAAGAAGCACCACAACAAAAGTTCATAGGGCATATAAGCACAATAATGACAATTTATGAATGAAACACGGGCATCCTATGCACGCAGTTTGTTTTGATGAGCGGCTGTCATTTACAGTCATTCAAACAGTGTTTACATACTCATGATTTGCTTATTTTTTGTCACGAACACTCAAGCACCACAACAAAAGTTTATATGGCATATAAGCACAATAATGACAATTTATGAATGAAACACGGGCATCCTATGCGCGCAGCATGTTTGTTTTCATAGGCTAATGAGCGGCTGTTCTTCACTTTACAGGCACATATAATGTGCTTATGTCACAAACACTCAGATTGTCACAGAAGTCCAACGACAAAAGTTTATTGGGCATATAAGCACAATATATCAATGAAACACTGTCACACGATGCATCACTATAGTTTAGGCTATTGTTTACATATTACTATACTATAACAAACATGGCTTCCTTGACAGCTGATGGCATCACTATGCATTATGATCTTACAGACTGTGATCGTTCTGAGGCACCAGCGATCCCTGACAATGCCGGCCCTGCCAGTGAGGGCGCTGTTGTGGAGGACTTTTTTTCCAACCTGGACATCAGATCCATTCTCTCCACCAGACCTGGACTTTGACAACACTACCACAGGTGTTCAAGGTAGTGTGACAAATCCTTCTGAGGCAGAATGTTTCAGACTGTTTATGAATGAGCAAGTGGTGGAGGAGACCAACAGGTATGCTCATCAGCTGAAAGAGTCAGCTACTATCCCTGGGAAGCTGGCAAAGTGGTCAGAAACAACTGTAAATGAAATTTACACATTTCTGGCAGCAGTCATTCTTATGGGCCTGGTAAGAAAAAGGTCCTTGAAAGATTACTGGACCACTGATCCAGTAATACGTTTTTCTCCACTCTCTTCTCTCTCGATCGCTTCCAACTGCTACTGAGGGCCCTCCACTTTGCTAACAATGCCACAGCAAACCTCAGTGATCCTCTGAATAAAATTAGAAGTGTTTTCACCTCTCTGATGGCTACTTTTGGGAAGATGTTCATTCCTCACAGGGACTTGTGCATTGACGAGTCACTGCTGCTGTGGAAAGGCCGGCTTCGATTTCGGCAGTACATTCCATCAAAGAGGAAGAGGTTCGGGATCAAGCTCTTCATGCTGTGCGATGGTCTGACTGGGTACGTCCTCAATGTGATAGTTTACACTGGCTCCAGTACAGACATCACACACAGTCCAGGACTTGGTGTACCTGGCTCAGTCGTGCTGACACTGCTGAAGCCATATCTGGGGAGAGGGCACAAACTATACGTGGACAACTGGTACACAAGTCCTTCACTCCTCCATCACCTGCTAAGAGCCAAAACTGGGGCTTGTGGAACGGTGAGGGCCAACAGAAAGGGCATGCCACGCTTCCGAGACAAGATGTCCAGTGGGGAGGCAGACTTCAAAAGTTGTGAAGAAATGCTGGCTGTGAAGTGGCATGACAAACGAGATGTCCACATGCTGATGTAGCACTCCTGAGAAGGAGAATATAATGAGCAACACAACAGTCATGCGATGCTTGTTCACCGTCTTTATGTGAATTAAACAGATCTAATAATCAAACACACAAATTTGCATAACTTCAGAAAATGACAGTCTTGATACCAACTCAAATTACATGTGAAAAATACCCATGTCACATATATGTGTATAACAGCACATGTATACTCCCAATGATCTGTAACTTCAGGTGCTTAACTTAAGAATATACAGTAACACAGTGTATCAACAACGCCATGTTCACTCGGTACGAACACGCTAACGTGCTAATCACATGCATTAGAACACCTCGACGCATATAACACGGTAGCACAGATATAACACGTTCACATACATTGCCAACGACTCATATAATGAACATTCAGTGCTTAGTAAACAAATAACCCTTTTCTTTTAACATAAATCATACCTGAGAAGGAGAATATAATGAGCAACACAACAGTCATGCGATGCTTGTTCACCGTCTTTATGTGAATGAAACAGATCGCGTGAGCTGATAGGTGATCTCGTAGTCACATGGTGACGTGCCGTGCCGGCGTACACGGTGACGTACTGGCGTACAACCAATTACAGCGCAAATAGTCACGCATTCCCACACTACATCTCCTTCCAAAACAATAACGATGATAAAGATATAATTATTTTAGGTTGCGAAACAAATATATTACAGGGTACCACACTCTCCCCCTCAAAAAAAATGTCGTCCTGACATTAGATAACAATTTAGTTAAAGCCATTCTTGTTTTACAATATTTCTTGCCATTTCACATAACATCATTGTCAGCATTTTTGTCTTTTTTTTTCACAACAAACATACATGTGTACTGGAAATAGAGTCCACGTTAGCATACAAACGTCTCTATTAGTTGAGGCAAAATGGCATTTGTTTGTAAACAGCCCTTTTAACTGTAGTAAGGCAAAAACATTCTTCCTCTTGAGGAAAAATAGAAATGTTCCAGGAAAAAGAAGTGAAAAAAAGAGTTAAAAAAAAGTGTCCAAAAGAGTTTCTGACAGATTTAAACTGTCTACTGTTTCTCACTCTCACAACAGTCCTTTTTTTTTTAAACCGCATCTCAGTTTCATTGCTAATCTCATGATTTTTTCATTTCTGTACCTTGACAGACCGGCGATAGGCTGTTTTTCCTTGAGATAACGGTTACAATGCAAGACCATGCTTGTCTTTTCGAATGCGTGGCGTGCCAATTTTTGGAATCTTTTTTTTTACCCGGACAAGGCTTCCACTGACCAGTTCCCATATGGTCTAGCGGTCAGGATTCTTGGTTTTCACCCAGCGGCCCGGGTTCGGGAAGGCGGGTATGGGAAGGCGGGTTCTTCTTGGCTTCCCTCTTCGAACGGGCCGCACGTCTTCCTGCGTCGAAGGCCGTTTTTTGGCCAGCAGTCGAGCTGCAGAAACCTAATAGGCCGAGGCATGTGACCTCACATGCCCGTGCCTTCGATAGCTCAGCTGGTAGAGCGGAGTACTGTAGGTGAAGCGTTGGCAATCCTTAGGTTGCTGATTCGACTCCGGCTCGAAGGAGGTCGTTTTTTCATGTGCCCACCTTTTTTGGAGGGGCCGGCCTTCTGAAAGCGCCTAGCAGAGCTTGATTTCACAGTCCGCCGTTGGGGGGGGAGGGGGGAAAAAGAGCGCTCCCTGACCGGGAATCGAACACGGGCCGCAGCTGTGAGAGCGCCGAATCCTAACCACTAGACCACCAGGGAAGGGCTGATCTGATGCTGGCCTGCTAATAGTATGAGAACAAGCAGACAGAAATACAGGCTTCTGTCACGTCGAAAATCAACAAGTCGGGCGCAAGCACGAGGTCCCCCATTCGTTGGGCCAGTGGCGCAATTGATTACGCGTCTGACTACGGATAAGAAGATTCTAGGTTCGACTCCTGGCTGGCTCGCGTTACTCTTTTTGCGTAATGCAGTTTAATTTTGATGTCACGGCCTTGCTGAATTGTTGCCCTATTCCTACGTGCCACCCAGGCTTTGAGAAAAAGTTGGACACGAAATGAAATCCGAACTAGCCAATAATCAGCAACTTATCTGGTTAAAACCGCGTCTCAGTTTCATTGCTAATCTCATGATTTTTTCATTTCTGTACCTTGACAGACCGGCGATAGGCTGTTTTTCCTTGAGATAACAGTTACAATGCAAGACCACGCTTGTTTTTTCGAATGCGTGGCGTGACTATTTTTGGATTCTTTTTTTTTTACCCGGACAAGGCTTCCACTGACCAGTTCCCATATGGTCTAGCGGTCAGGATTCCTGGTTTTCACCCAGGCGGCCCGGGTTCGACTCCCGGTATGGGAAGGCGGGCTCCTCTTTGCTTCCCTCTTCGAACGGGCCGCACGTCTTCCTGCGTCGAAGGCCGTTTTTTGGCCAGCAGTCGAGCTGCAGAAACCTAATAGGCAGAGGTTATGACACCACATGCCTGTGCCTTCGATAGCTCAGCTGGTAGAGCGGAGAACAGTAGGTGAAGCGTTTGCAATCCTTAGGTCGCTGGTTCGACTCTGGCTTGAGGGAGGTTGTTTTTTCATGTGCCCACCTTTTTTGGGGGGGCCGGCCTCTGAAAGCGCCCAGCAAGCTTGATTTCATAGTTCGGGGGGAGGGGGGCAAAAGAGCGTTCCCTGAGCGGGAATCGAAGCCGGGCCGCGGCGGTGAGAGCGCCGAATCCTAACCACTAGACCACCAGGGAAGGGCTGATCTGATGCTGGCCTGCTAATATCATGAGAACAAGCAGACAGCAATACAGGCTTCTGTCACGTCAAAAACCAACAAGTCGGGCACAAGCACAAGGTGCTCCAGACGGTGGGCCAGTGGCGCAATTGATAACGCGTCTGACTACGAATCAGAAGATTCTAGGTTCGACTCCTGGCTGGCTCGCGTTACTCTTTTTGCGTAATGCAGTTTAATTTTGATGTCACGGCCTTGCTGAATTGTTGCCCTATTCCTACGTGCCACCCAGGCTTTGAGAAAAAGTTGGACACGAAATGAAATCCGAACTAGCCAATAATCAGCAACTTATCCGGTTAAAACCGCGTCTCAGTTTCATTGCTAATCTCATGATTTTTTAATTTCTGTACCTTGACAGACCGGCGATAGGCTGTTTTTCCTTGAGATAACGGTTACAATGCAAGACCACGCTTGTTTTTTTGAATGCGTGGCGTGACTATTTTTGGAATCCTTTTTTTTTTACCCGGACAAGGATTCCACTGGCCAGTTCCCATATGGTCTAGCGGTCAGGATTCCTGGTTTTCACCCAGGCTGCCCGGGTTCGACGCCCGGTATGGGAAGGCGGGCTCTTCTTGGCTTCCCTCTTCGAACGGGCCGCACTTCTTCCTGCGTCGAAGGCCGTTTTTTGGCCAGCAGTCGAGCTGCAGAAACCTAATAGGCCGAGGCATGTGACCCCACATGCCCGTGCCTTCGATAGCTCAGCTGGTAGAGCGGAGTACTGTAGGTGAAGCGTTGGCAATCCTTAGGTCGCTGATTCGACTCTGGCTCGAAGGAGGTCGTTTTTTCATGTGCCCACCTTTTTTGGGGGGGCCGGCCTTCTGAAAGCGCCCAGCAAGCTTGATTTCACAGGCCGCCGTTGGGGGGGAGGGGGGCAAAAGAGCGTTCCCTGAGCGGGAATCGAAGCCGGGCCACGGCAGCGAGAGCGCCGAATCCTAACCACTAGACCACCAGGTAAGGGCTGATGTGATGCTGGCCTGCTAATAACATGAGAACAAGCAGACAGCAATACAGGATTCTGTTACGTCGAAAACCAACAAGTCGGGCACAAGCACGAGGTCCCCACAGTCGGTAGGCCAGTGGCGCAATGGATAATGTGTCTGACTACGGATCAGAAGATTCTAGATTCGACTCCTGGTTGGTTCGCGCTACACTTTTTGCGTAATGCAGTTTGGTTTTGATGTCACGGGCTTGCCGAATTGTTGCCCTATTCCTACGTGTCACCCAGGCTTTGAGAAAAAGTTGGACACGAAATGAAATCCAAACTAGCCAATAATCAGCAACTTATCCGGTTAAAACCGCGTCTCAGTTTCATTGCTAATCTCATGATCTTTTCATTTCTGTACCTTGACAGACCGGCGATAGGCTGTTTTTCCTTGAGATAACTGTTACAATGCAAGACCACGCTTGTCTTTTCGAATGCGTGGCGTGACTATTTTTGGAATCTTTTTTTTTACCTGGGCAAGGCTTCCACTGACCAGTTCCCATATGGTCTAGCGGTCAGGATTCTTGGTTTTCACCCAGGCGGCCCGGGTTCGGGAAGGCGGGTATGGGAAGGCGGGCTCTTCTTGGCTTCTCTCTTCGAACGGGCCGCACGCCTTCCTGCGTCGAAGGCCGTGTTTTGGCCAGCAGTCGAGCTGCAGAAACCTAATAGGCCGAGGTTGTGACCCCACATACCTGTGCCTTCGATAGCTCAGCTGGTAGAGCGGAGGACTGTAGGTGAAGTGTTGGCAATCCTTAGGTCGCTGGTTCGACTCTGGCTCGAAGGAGGTCGTTTTTTCATGTGCCCACCTTTTTTTGGGGGGCCCGCCTTCTGAAAGCACCCAGCAGAGCTTGATTTCACAGTCCGCCGTTTGGGGGGAGGGGGGCAAAAGAGCGTTCCCTGACCGAGAATCGAACCCGGGCCGCGGCGGTGAGAGCGCCGAATCCTAACCACTAGACCACCAGGGAAGGGCTGATGTCATGCTGGCCTGCTAATAGCATGAGAACAAGCAGACAGCAATACAGGCTTCTGTCACGTCGAAAACCAACAAGTCGGGCGCAAGCACGAGGTCCCCCAGTCGGTAGGCCAGTGGCGCAATGGATGACGCGTCTGACTACGGATCAGAAGATTCTAGGTTCGACTCCTGGCTGGCTCGTGTTACTCTTTTTGCGTAATGCAGTTTAATTTTGATGTCACGGCCTTGCTGAATTGTTGCCCTATTCCTACGTGCCACCCAGGCTTTGAGAAAAAGTTGGACACGAAATGAAATCCGAACTAGCCAATAATCAGTAACTTATCCGGTTAAAACCGCGTCTCAGTTTCATTGCTAATCTCATGATTTTTTCATTTCTGTACCTTGACAGACCGGCGATAGGCTGTTTTTCCTTGAGATAACGGTTACAATGCAAGACCACGTTTGTTTTTTCGAATGCGTGGCGTGACTATTTTTGGAATCTTTTTTTTTACCCGGACAAGGCTTCCACTGGCCAGTTTCCATATGGTCTAGCGGTCAAGATTCCTGGTTTTCACCCAGGCGGCCTGGGTTCGACTCCTGGTATGGGAAGGCGGGCTCCTCTTTGCTTCCCTCTTCGAACAGGCCGCTCGTCTTCTTGCATCGGAAGCCGTTTTTTGGCCAGCAGAAACCTGATAGGCCGAGGTTGTGACCCCACAGCCCTGTGCCTTCGATAGCTCTACCTGGAGCAGGATCGTCTGTTTCGCTCGTCGTCCATTGTGAGAATGGATGAGAGCCAATCGCCGTGTTTGCCGTCCATTGTGAGAATGGATGAGAGCCAATCGCCGAGCTCGCCGTCCATTGTGAGAATGGATGAGAGCCAATCGCCGAGCTCGCAGTCCATTGTGAGAATGGATGAGAGCCAATCGCCGAGCTCGCCGTCCATTGTGAGAATGGACAAGACGCCAATCGCATCACTCGACCTCCATTGTTGAGAGCCACTCACCGCGTTTAGTTTCATTCTAAGTCAGGTTCAAAAACCAGACGAACAAAATATATGATAACTTTTCAAAGTAAGTAATACATGTTTTCTACTTTCTTCCTCTCTGTTTACAATGTTCTCAATTTGTAACTCGTTACGTTTTCGTCCGTCGTTCATGCGTGTTTGGCATTCACAAACTTTTGACTCGTGAATTGCCCATAATGAAACACCATTTAAATGTAATCTTACTCATTAAACTCTATTTACACGTTATGAAGTTTTATTTAGTTTTTTACAATCGTTTTTGCACTAATAACAGAACCGTAATGTCATTTTTCAAAACTCTAGACACATAATTCACAAGCAATGATCAAAAATGCACATTTTTCAAACCACTTAAGACATTTTTCAAATGCTTGGATACAATACACATAAGCCAAAGATAATTTGTTCATTGAACTTAAATCACCTGTTCAAAATGACACAACTTAACATCAAAGTATAACTATTTCAAAATGCAACTTACACATTACATCTGAGTTGAGTGTGTATTCATTTCATTACAAAGATCGAACTCTCAATTGATACATCTGCTTAAAATTATAAATAACTGTTGCATTACTCTTTAAGCATATATTTTATGTAAAATAGTGCATGTTTAGATTATGAAAGTTTCAGGATAGATCATTTGACACCAATTACCACAGAATATGACCCAGATGGACTACACTACACTAAAAAGGTACAAAACTATACCTTTTAGGGTACAAGTAGCTGTCACTGGGGTGTTACAAAGGGTACACTTTTTTGGGTACATAATTGTACAGTAAGGACCCATTGTGTACCTTTAAAGGTACCTTTATATGTTTTGTTGCCCAGGAACAAAAATGTAACTCTGTGGTACCTCTTTTTAACAGTGTTATCTATGGATGTCATATTTCATTCTTTATCAGATATGGTTTCTATGTCCCCATGTACCTCTTTTACAGAACACATTTTTATATTCAACATTACTGTATGCAAGATGTCACATTTACGTAATTGCTTTTGTGGCTTTAATGAGTTAATGGCTACTCATTACTGCTGATTGATTTCACATATTTGTACGCCTATATAAGTAAGATGAGTGGTATCCTACTGTAGTAGCCTACTCAACATAGTGAGGACATGGAGCCAGAAGTGGAAGGTGAAAGGCTAGGATTGCATGGTGGTCAAAGGAATAGAAGGGGACAAGCACCTCTTTTTAGAGGTGGCCGTGGGCCTCGTCATAGAGGAGGGCTTAGGCGTCACCAGAGAGGTGGCCATGGGCCTCTCAGAGAGGTGGCCATGGGCCTCTTTGAGAGGTGTAGGTGAACGTGGTAGAGGACAAAACCACAGACCTAGACACCGGCAGCAACAGCAAAGGGTGTCGAATGAAATCAGAGCTATGGTTGTAGACTATGTCATAAATCATGGCATGACAATGAGTGCAGCAGCTACAATGTTTCAACCAAACCTCAGAAAATCATTGGTGGCCTCAATCATCAGAACTTTCCGCAATGAAAACCGGTAAGTCTTCAGAATCCACTAAAATTTAAGCTACTTGAAACTGTTACAGTGAATTACAGTTTTTTTTAGTTGGTTTGGCGCAGTTTTCACAAGCAATTGGTACATTTTCAAAACTCTTAGTACTTATATCACAACAGATCATCTAAAGTGCACTTTTCTCAAACATTTAAGCATATTTTCAATTGTGTTAGTACAATACACATAATCACAAAATATCCTTTTCACTACACAAAATACGTGTTTCATCTAAATAAATGTTTCATTCACAGTAACTGCCTTTCATAATGTTATCACTATCAAAGTTTTGATTTGCATCTCTTATCATTCAGTTGAATACATTTGTCTGTCATTTAATTCAACTGATCTTAATGTTTAATCAATGAATCATTCATTATGTCCATGCATTTTCAACTTGACTGATTGTTGTCTGGTCATTTGTAAGTTACAAATTGCTGAGGTTTCAATCAAGAAATACTAATTACTAATTGTTTCCCCTGATGATCACAATTAGTTACCATATAAGTAGAACTGTGTTTGAGACTTTGCACTGTTCAATAGGTGAATAAATATATTTTGCTTATGTAAATATACATTGCCTGGCCAAAAAAAAAGTTTCCACCAAAAAAAAAGGCCATACACTCTAATATTTCGTTGTACCGCCTTTAGCTTTGATTACGGCACGCATTCGCTGTGGCATTGTTTCGATAAGCTTCTGCAGTGTCACAAGATTTATTTCCATCCAGTGTTGCATTAATTTTTCACCAAGATCTTGCATTGATGATGGTAGAGTCTGAGCCTTCTCCAGCACATCCCAAAGATTCTCAATGGGGTTAAGGTCTGGAATCTGTGGTGGCCAATCCATGTGTGGAAATTATGTCTCATGCTCCTTGAAACAATCTTTCACAATTTGAGCCCGATCAATCCTGGCATTGTCATCTTTGAATATGCCCATGCCCAGTGGCGCCGCTAAGAGGCAAGGCAAGGCAAGGCAAGTTTATTTATATAGCACATTTCATACACAATGGTAATTCAAAGTGCTGTACATAAGAGGAATAGCATAAAATCATAGTCATAAAAATTTAAAATAATAATCACACAAACAGAAGAACATTTTAAATGATTTTAAAATTGATTTAAATTAATTAAAAACAGTAGGAATGGTTAACAATAACAACAATAAAAACAGAAAAATTGATTTTAAAATTAATTTGCACAGTAAAATGATTATACATAAAATAATGCAATCTGTTCGGACGTAGCACAGTGCTCATTCAATAAGTGCACAACTAAACAGGTGAGTTTTGAGTCTGCATTTAAATGTGGCTAATGTATTAGCACATCTGATCTCTTCTGGAAGCTGATTCCAACTGCGGGCGGCATAATAGCTAAAAGCGGATTCCCCTTGTTTTGTGTGAACTCTTGATATTACTAACTGACTCGATCCTAGTGATCTGAGTTGTCTGTTAGGTTTGTATAAAGTGAGCATATTTGCAATGTATGTAGGTCCTAGGCCATTGAGTGCTTTATAAACGAGTAGAAGTACTTTAAAATCTATCCTAAACATAACTGGTAGCCAGTGTAAGGACCTGAGGACTGGTGTAATATGCTCTGATTTTTTGGTTCTAGTCAGAATCCTGGCAGCAGCGTTCTGTATGAGCTGCAGCTGTCTAATGGTCTTCTTGGGAAGGCTAGTGAGGAGACCATTACAATAGTCTACCCTGCTGGTGATAAAGGCATGAACAAGTTTCTCCAAATCTTGACGGGAAACAAAACATCTAATTCTTGCAATGTTTTTGAGATGGTAGTATGCTGATTTAGCTACTGATTTGACATGGCTACTGAAACTGAGGTCTGACTCCAGAATCACACCCAGATTCTTGACTTGATTTTTTGTTTTTTGACCCCTAGTGTCAAGATACGCATTTACCTTATGAACTTCATCTTTGTTTCCAAATGCTATGACTTCCGTTTTCTCCCTGTTTAACTGTAAAAAGTTTTGGCACATCCATTGGCAGAGAGAGTCAATGGGGCTGTAGTCATTTGGTGATAAGGCTAGGTAAATCTGGGTATCATCTGCATAGCTGTGATATGCAATTTGGTTGTTTCTCATTATTTGACTTAGTGGGAGCATATACAGGCTGAATAACAGCGGCCCTAGAATTGAGCCTTGTGGGACTCCGCATGTCATGGACGTCCACTTAGACTTATGTTCTCCTATACTCACGTAATAACCTCTCCCTTCTAAGTATGACCTGAACCAATTTAGAACCATCCCAGAAAGCCCGACCCAGTTTTCCAATCTATCTAAAAGAATGTTATGATCGACAGTGTCGAACGCAGCACTGAGATCTAGTAGTACCAGCACTGATATTTTGCCAGAATCTGAATTTAGGCGAATATCATTTATTATCTTTATGAGCGCTGTCTCTGTGCTATGATGTTGTCTGAAGCCAGATTGGAAATGGTCCAGGTATCCATTTGAGTTTATGTAGTGATTCAGCTGATTAAAAACAACCTTTTCGATAATCTTGCTTATGAAAGGAAGATTTGAAATTGGTCTATAGTTGCTCAGTATGGTGTTATCAAGATTTTTCTTTTTCAGAAGGGGCTTAACAGCTGCAGTTTTCAGGGAGTTTGGAAAAGTCCCAGAAAGAAGTGAGGTGTTCACCACTTCTAAAAGATCTGCTTCTAAACAGCTAAGCACACTTTTGAAAAAAGATGTGGGAAGTGTGTCAAGGTGGCAGGTTGACGATTTGAGGTGCTTTACTGTTTCTTCCAAAATGTTGCTATCGATTTCTTCAAAAGTAGACATAATGACTTCTTTTTGAAATTGCGGTCGAAACTGTCTGATCTCTGCATAACTTGAGGGTGTGCTAATTGTCTTTCTGATATTATTGATCTTCTCAGAAAAGAAGGAAGCAAACTCATCGCACTTTCTGTCGGAGAGCAGTTCACTAGGGATCTGACTAGGGGGGTTTGTTAGTCTCTCAACGGTAGCAAAAAGAGTGCGAGTGTTGTTTAAGTTGCTGTTTATAAGGTTCGAGAAGAATGTTTGTCTAGCTTTACCTAGTTCAACATTGAAAGCATGAAGGCTGTCTTTATAGATGCTATAGTGAATTTCAAGTTTTGTCTTCCGCCACATCCGCTCAGCTTTCCTGCATTGTCTTTTCATACTCTGTACTGCTGTTGACTTTCTCCATGGTGGTTTTTTGCCAGTCATCTGTCTGACCTTCACAGGTGGGATGTCATCAATGACATTCTTAACATTTGAGTTAAAGGACTCCAGGAGAAAATCAACAGAGTCTGCAGAAATGCTTGGCATTGAAGATATAGCCTTCATAAATAGCACACTCGTGTTATAATTAATGAATCTCTTTCTGACAGAGACAGATCTAGATTCAGTGGTAGCAGAGATCAATATATCAAAGAAAATACAGAAGTGATCAGATAGTGCTACATCCTTGATAACAGTGGATGAAATGTTTAGACCCTTACTGATGAGTAAATCAAGAGTGTGTCCACGACAGCACATGCTGAATCAGGTCAAACGTGTTCAAAACCGTTATAATTTCTTTTGTAGTTTTGCTTTCTGCATTGTCTATGTGAACATTAAAATCCCTTGCAATAGCAAAACAGTCAAACTCTGAACAAACCATTGATAGCAGTTCTGTGAACTCATCAACAAAGGCTGGAGAGTATTTTGGGGGCCTGTAAATAATGATAAACAGAATGCGTGGAATACCTTTCAGTAAAATCCCTAGATATTCAAAAGACAAGTACTGACCAAATGACACTTGTTTGCATTCATAGACATCTTTAAATAGGGCAGCTACACCACCACCTCTTTTAACAGCTCTGCAGACATTCATGTAAGTGAAATTAGAAGGAACTGCTTCATTTAGGATTGTCGCACTGGAATTGTCTTCTAACCATGTTTCATTTAAAAACATAAAATCCAGGTTGTTTGTGGTTATAAAATCATTGATCAGAAGTGATTTATTTTTTAGTGAGCGAACATTTAAAAATGCTAGCTTGATGGCATCACTTTTTGTCTCTAGAGCAGTCTTAGTTTGATGCCTAATAAGCCTCAGATTAGATGTGTGAACTGTACGATTTGAAAGAGCCTTAGACTTTCTATCACATATTAAAACAGAAATAGGGAAAGCTACAGGCACACTGGGTTCCCGCTTGTTTTGTAAACATTCCTGATTGTTGCTGTTACCGTAGCGGGGACCCGACACATATCACTGAGAGCTGTTATCAGTTGTTTTTGGTTCACTCACAGCAGATGCAGGAGGGTTTGAGCCCTGGCGTTGTGGCAGCGGCCGGAGAGCTCTCACTGGAGGAGGAGGGTGAGCTGGGCCCACAGGCTTTGGTGGTTGTGGCGCCTGCCGTTTTTTAGTTGATAACTGGGGACTTGCAGCAAAAGAGTGGGAGAGTCTGGTTCCAGCATATACCAGTTCCTCCATTTTCTGTGAGAAGCTTAGAAGTGGTGATGCTGGAGAGAGGGATAATGTGTCTGGTGAATGGAGCTCTGGCTCTGGAGTTTCCGGTGGCTGGAATATGTTGTTGTCCTGGCTTCCCTGACTGTTTAACAGAAAGTCATCCTTCGGTGTTGAGTCTTGGAGCTGTTGTAGTACGTCACAGTCTGTCTGTGATAAGCTCTGTGAGCAGGGCTCAGCCAGGAAAGTGTCCATAAGCAGTGCTTGTTGTGGCTGCGTGGCGTTGTCAGTGTCCTTGTTGGTTGTGTTGGCCACATGATGACTCTGAAGCTGATAAGATGTCCTGTCGTCACTTTGTCCAAGTGTGTGTGTGCCATTCATGTTGGGTGGACTCACACATTCTACTGAAGGATGCCGGAGTGAAAAATAGATATTGTCCTTAAGCACTCTGGCACCAAGTTTGTTTGGGTGAAGGCCGTCCAGTTTGAACAGTTGTCTATGGCCCCAGAAAAGATTGAAGTTGTCAATGAAGTTGATTCCTTTTAGACTGCAGGTTCTTTGTAGCCAGGTATTCAGTCCAAGCAACCGTGAAAACATGTTAGTTCCCCTTGCTGGGAGTGGTCCACTGATGAACGACTGAATTTCAAGTCTTCGAAGTGTTTCAATGAGTTCACCAAAATCCTTCTTTAGGAGTTCTGACTGCTCTTTCCGAATATCGTTCTTTCCCACATGGATGATGATTCGATTTGCAGTCTTGTGCTTCATTAGAATGTTCTGAAGTTCCTTGTTCACATCAGAGACGGTTGCTTGAGGACAGCAGCATGTAGTTGTAGTTCTGCTACTGATATTTCTGATAATGGAGTCCCCCACTATCAGAGTCCTGGGCTCGGCTGCGCTCTGAGCTGAGTGCCGCTGTCTGCTCGACCTTGCGCGCCTGTTTATAGCAATGTTAGGAGTTGGCTGACATGATACATGTTCAGTCACATTTGGGGATTCCTCACCCACATTCATTAATGCATCAAATCTGTTTTCGAGCTGTATAGGGGGTGGTAAAACAACAGTTTTTGCAAGCCTTGTCGTGGCCATATCTGGGGTAGAGGCTGATACCGCAGCAATACGAGATACTCTTGACAGTCTAATGTCTCGAGTGCCTTTGGGTCTCGCTCCCTGTTTTTGCCATCGATTTGTGTGTCAATCAGTTTTGGCTTGTTCCTCTACATTTCTAAACTGTCGATACTGACTAGATTCACAGGACTCACCGGCTGTATGCTGAGTGGGGTCCGTGATGATGATCTTCTGTGTGTTCCACCTGTTTTGGAAGTCCAGCAAGTAACTTTGTTTCTAAAACCACAATCCTTTGTAAAAGTCTGTGGCAGTTTGTGCAGCAAGTAGATTCCAGAAGAGGCATTTTTCTTGTCTGTTGAAAGTAGGCAGCTGTGTTTTCCCGTCTCCGGAATGTAAACTGCTGGCAGTGGGAGGCAAAAAGTCTCCTTTTTTCGTGATGTTTGTATCAAAAATGTGTTGTCTGAGCACTGTGCTGATCTGCTGAAGTTAAATATTAGGAAAATCTGAGAAAAGTTCAAAAGCAGGGAGCAAAGCGTGGAGCAGTAAGCAAAAGCGTCCGATCAGTAGCAAAGCCGGAAGAGGGGGAAAGTTAGGACAATTCTGAGGGCCCACGCACTTTAGGGGCCCCCAGAGATCTGCTTTGGTGTGGTAGGGGGGCCCAACCTCATATTTTGTCATAGGGCCCAAAATTGCGAGCGGCGCCCCTGCCCGTGCCATCAGGGAAGAAAAATCCATTGATGGAATAACCTGGTCACTCAGTATATTCAGGTAGTCAGCTGACCTCATTCTTTGAGCACATACTGTTGCTGAACCTAGACTTGACAAACAGCAGCAACCCCAGATCATAGCACTTAAATCCAGGTAGCGACTTTTTTTTTTTTTTGGCCAGGCAGTGTATTTGGCTTATGTAAATGACTTATGTAAATGATGAGTGTTTTTTTTATTATCCTTTTTCGTGTGTGTGTGTGTGTGTGTGTGTGTGTGTGTGTGTATATATATATTATATATATATATTTATATATATATATATATAATTTTTTTTTTTTTTTTGTCTGAACATAAGTGTAATATTTGCTATGTAAATTTTACAGTTCAGTTACCCTCATTCGGCACCAAGGACAATTTGAAACGCTTACCTTGTATTATTTTCTCCTGAATGAAATGATTGGTAAAAGTACTAAGCTGAAAAAAGAACTTACTGTTTTGTTTGGGTGATTAAAGCAAATGTTCTCAATATATATCACAATGATCTTGTGTTCTGAAACAATGATTAAGTGGAATGAAAATATGTCCAAATACAATGAAATCATGACATCAGATTTGAAAGAATGACTAGTGGTGTTACAAATGTGATCAGTTTAAAGTTTTGTACTAAGAGATTTGAAAATGCACACTTTACATAAGTAAAGTGTGCATTTTCAAATCTCTTAGTACAAAAATAGTACCAAACCAATTAAAAAAACTGTAGTGTATAAAGCATGGCAGTGTGTACCACAGATTGTGATATGATTTCTGTAAATTTGTTCTTATTGTGACTTTCTCCCTGCAGAATAGAGACTAGGCCACATAGGGGAGGCAGAAGCAAAATTCTGACTGACCAACAAGAGCAGGCTGTGGTCAATATGGTTCGGGTCAGAAATGATATTCGCCTTACAGAAATTCGGCAACACATCTGGACAATGACGACATATTCAGAAATGTGGAAGCCATAAGTTTGCAGACTATTGCACGGGTGCTGAAATGACATCAGGGGCCTCATGTATCAACGCTGCGTACGCACAAAAACTTTGCGTACGCCAGATTTCACGCTCACGTTTGGATTTACTAACGATGAAATTAACGTGAGAATGTGCGTTGATCCACGCCAACTCCATGTCTGGCGTACGTGTATTTTTTGTGCGTGTGTTTGTTTTATTTCCCTTGGCGACTCCTAGAGGCAATTATTTTAAATTGCACACTACAAAGTATCGCACCAACACATGTGAAAAACATTGCTATTAATTTATAATTGATAAAATGGGTTAATTGAGACAATATTTTTCTACCAATTATGTGATTTAGAACATATAAAAGCATTTGCAAATGTATACAACCCTTGGTCTATGGCAATGTTGTCCTTATATATCAATGGCCGAATCCGAAGGGAACGTTTAGGGATCACAGTGATTTTCTGGCCCACGATGATGACTGGCTTATAAGCCGTTTCAGATTTCCAAGAGCTATCCTCTTGGAGCTCTTTCCTGAGTTGGGTCCAAATTTGGAGACAGCGAGGAGCCACGCATTACCCGTTCCCTTAAAGGTGCTGATAACGCTTGGTTTCCTGGCAAATTGTTCTTTCCAAAGGGAACTGGCAGATCGCTCGGGGTTAAGCCAGTCGTCTTTGAGCCGTGCAATGCCAGCTGTATGGGACGGGATCATCCGCATGTCTAGCAGGTATATAAGATTTCCATACCATGCAGTTGACCAGCCAAACAAAGCGCAATTTGCAGCGATCACCGGTTTTCCTAATGTAAGCGCAAGCGATCGACTGCACGGACATTGCTAAAAAGGCGCCATCTGAAGAACAATTTGGATACGTGAATCGGAAACAGCTAAGTTTTACTTTATTTTATTTTATTGAGCGTAATTATTTAACTGCATATCAGGAGACCGCGGTTATCCATTAAAGACGTGGCTGTTAACCCCCCTCAACAACCCACAAACTGACCAAGAGCGCAGATACAATGATGCCCATTCTCACTTGTAGAGCGGGCGATTTGGCAGCTGAAATGCCGGTGGCACCAGAGCCGTGCACAGACCTTTTGAGGGGCATGTGCTGAAACTGAAAAAAGGGCACCCCCCCCCCAACCCCAGCCCCTCCACCACCAAAAAAATAACACACAATAATATTCTTATTTTATATTTAATTAGTATTAATAACTTTTATACAGATAATATACATATAGAGGGTATGTAAATATCTTATGTGTGTATATATATATATATATATATATCTTATGTAAACTAATTCAAACAACACTGTGATCCACTGGGATGTCCCTCTCAATGGCTATATAGGCTATATAATATGATGAAATGTTAATAAATTACATCATGTAATTTACAAGCATCAGCAAATTCAGCAGATAACCATAAAATCAAAATAGAAATTTCTTATAAAATATTTTACCTAGCTGACAAGGATCACTCGGTTGCTTTGTGTCAAACTAAATCACATTATGTCAACATCACACCGTGTGGTGAGGCATTATATGAACCTTTATAGACATAGGCCTACTATTGTTTATTTCATAAAGACAACGTTGCACTTATTCAAACAAGATATTTTACCGTTACAAGACAACGATGTTCATCTGCTTGCGCTCTATGACTCTGACTGATGCGCTGAACGGCTAAGTCGCCGCTGTTCTCCACCTGCACCTTTACATCGGACCATTTCTTTTTTAATTCGTTCATAGTGCGATGTTCAGACCCCACTGCGTTAACCGCGTCAGCTAAACTCTCCCACTCTATTTTTTTTTTTTTTTTTTTTTTACAAACTTGCAAATAACAGTTTTTCTCCGGTCTACCGGTGAGGAGCACCTTCAAATCACATTCTGTTAAGTTTCTCTTGCTTGCTTTTTCGTTTGGTTTTGCCAAAGTGGAGTCATTACCATATTAATACGGGGGAGGAGGCAGGGAGGGGTTTTGCGCTCGTGCATGTGCGCTCAATTTCACGTTAATTCGGATGTACAAAGAGATATGCATGGAATTCCGCGTACGCAGTGTTTCATACATCTGATTTTTTTACTGCGTACGCACATTTACAGCTTTGTCCGTACGCAATGTTTTAGTAATAATTCAACGCAAGTCTTTGTACATGAGGCCCCAGGTGTCTTTAAAGCAACTATACCATGTGCCTTTTGAAAGAAATACAGATAGAGTGAAGCAACTGAGGAATGAGTATGTTCAGGTATGATCAATTTGCCAGGTTTTGGGGGAGAAAAAAACCCCTAAACATTCTATCATTGTAATCGGTAATTGTTTTTGTCTTTTTAGAGGGTGATGGAGCTAGATGCTGATGAAAACCATCACAAATTCTTATTTTTTGGATGAGGCAGGCTTTAACCCTCTGGTGCTCTTCGGTCACTTCTGACCGAAAAATTTTCTGTTTTGAATTTTTAAAAATCACTGCTTAATCGGAATGATATGAAACTCTGTGACTTTTATGCCATTTGGAATGTCAACACAAAAAAAAATTGAGGGCATGATTCAAGCAGGCTAAGTGGTCGTAAAAAAAATAGTCACACTTGTGCTCTTCGGTCTAAAATGACCGACCATAGGAAATGAATGGGAAATTGACAAAAATACAAATATTCAGAGAATTTTTGTGTGTACAATCTACAAATCCTCCACAATGCTGAAAAAAAGTACACAGCAGTGAAGGGGTGACACTCTAAAACACACCCATTCATAAACACACCCATTCACACACACACGCACACACACACACACACACACACACGTTAATATACACACCTCTATTCGGTCACTTTTGACCAAAACATTTTCGGTTTAGAATTTTTCAAAAAATCACAGCTTCATCAGAACAGCACCAAATTCATTGACTTTTATGGCATTTGGAATGTGAACACACATAAAAAATTAGGGCACGATTAAAAAAAACTAATAATAAAATAAAAACTTGTGCTCTTCGGTCTAAAATGACCGACCATTGGAAATGAATGGGAAATTGACAAAAATACAAATATTCAGAGAATTTTTGTGTGTACAATCTACAAATCCTCCACAATGCTGAAAAAAGTACACAGCAGTGAAGGGGTGACACTCTAAAACACACCCATTCACAGACACACACACACACACACACACACACACACACACACACACACTAATAAACTCACCTCTATTCGGTCACTTTTGACCAAAACATTTTCGGTTTTGAATTTTTTTTTAAAAAATCACAGCTTCATGAGAACGCTACCAAATTCAGTGACTTTTATGGACACACATAAAAAATGAGGGCACGATTCCAAAAAAAAAAAAAAACTTGTGCTCTTTGGTCAAAAATGACCGACATCAGGAAATGAATGGGAAATCGTCTCTTTCTCACACATCCACACACACATGCACAAATGAACTGAAACACAGCAAATTGAGAAGATGTCAAATAAAATAAAAATATATGTATAAAAAATTACATATCCAGAGTGCAAAAGACACACACTCTCTTGCATATACAAAAAATAAACAATTCAAATCATATTTATAACAAAAAACTATCCCAAACTGGATAAGAAATAGTCTTTGAGATTGTTTAAATGTATGTTCAACTATTCCACCTAATAAAAATGCTGAATCAATTGTCTAAAAACAACTAGGCAATTCACAAGCTGCTTTGTAGAGAACTATACAGGCATGAAGTTACACCTGCCATTACAGATGTTTTTCTCGTTTTTTACCAACAGATGGCGCTAATCTGCCTTCAAAAATTAGTGTTGAATGGCTGAGTCTCTATTTCAACCTGAAATACTGCATTCATTAAAAAAAATAAAAAAAAAAATTAAAATAAATTTTTTTATTATTCTCAATGGCAAAAAATGGATATTAATTACAGCATAAATATTCATTATTACCACAAAACCCTCTCAAAATGCAAAAGAAAAAAGAAAAAATATTATTAAACAAAAATGAATTGGAATGGTTTTACTGAAAAAATTACAGGATGCGTTACAGGTGTCCGGTCACTTCTGACCGCGAAGAGCACACGTGTGACTGCTAAACGAAGAGCACCAGAGGGTTAACCTAGCCAAGACAAGGAGGAGAGGTCGGAATTTAATTGGCCAGCGGGCAACTGTCGAAGTACCTGGACAACGTGGAGCCAATATCACCATGTGTGCAGCTATATCAGAAGATGGAGTGGTTGGACGCAGACCTCGTGTTGGGTCATATAATGCAGTTCTCCTCATAGCCTTCCTTGATGAGCTAAATTTGGTCTGTAGAGCTGATGGTGTGACCTACGTAATAGTTTGGGATAATGTTCAGTTTCATCATGCTCGAATGGTCCAAACATGGTTTCAGGCCCATCCACAATTTCTCACCCTGTATTTACCTCCATACTCCCCTTTCCTTAATCCAATTGAGGAGTTTTTCTCCTCATGGAGGTGGAAGGTCTATGATAGGCACCCTCACGAACAAGTCACTCTTCTCCAGGCCATGGATGATGCATGCAATGACATCACAGCAGATCAGTGTCAGGCCTGGATTCGCCATGCCAGAAGATTCTTTCCAAGATGTTTAGCAAATGAAAACATCCATTGTGATGTAGATGAGAACCTGTGGCCAAATCCACAAGACCGGGTTGATGGAAACATAGATGCATAGTGCAGTGAGGAACCATTCAGTTTACAGTATACTGTATTGTTTTTCTTTAGTTTTTTTCTTCTTTTTTTTAGCAAAATTTTTCCTTTGGAAAACCTATGTTGTGATGTATTTCATCAGTAAATTCCACATTACAGTATTTCAATGATACCATTGTGTCTGTACTATTCTCTCTAGTCTACAGTAAAATAATGAAACCTGAATCACATATTTTGTACAATTATATTTAATGATTGTACTAGCAAAAACACATTGAAACTATGGGTAACTTGTGTATGGGTGATCTAAAGTAATGTTCCTATGATATTTCATAATAAATTCGTTTTTTGAAACAATGCTTCTGCTAATGTAAGGCTTCTTCAAAGATATGAACGCAATATGCAAAGTTTTGAACACTGGACAGCCTGTTACAAATAATGACTGTTTTGAGTTTTGTGTCTAGAGTTTTGAAAAATGACATTAAGGTTCAGTTATTAGTGCAAAAACGATTGTAAAAAAACTGTAAATCGGAAAAAACACGCTCCAGCTGTAAGCGCAGTCATTCCTTATGACAATTTACCGTGTTTTTACTATAGTGAAAGCGTAGTAACCATTTTGTTTTTTGGCTGATCGATTACAACTGTATGAACACAGTCTTAATATAAATGAAAATCTGAATGAACAGCAACAACAAAAAACGCTGTGCTTGTGTTTATCGTCATTTACCATGGCTTTACTATAGTGAAAGTGTAGTTATCATGTTTTGTTTTCATGCCTTGCCTATAACCTCGCATATTAAACACAGTTTGCCTGTAATCTTACTTATTAAACTCAGTTTACTTGTTCTGAAGTTCAGTTTGTTTTACAGCTGTTATGCTTGTGTTTATCTTCATTTACCATGGTTTTACTGTAGTGAAAGTGTAGTAATCATGTTTTCTTTTCATAACTTGCCTATTATCTCACATAATAAACACAATTTTGCCTGTAATCTTACTTAATAAACTCAGTTTACTCGTTCTTTAAGTGTAAACACAGTCTTTCTATAAATAAAAATATGAATGGAAACAAACAAGTAATTTACCATGCTTTTACTATTGTGAAAGTGTAATAATCATGTTTTGTTTTCATGATTTGCCTATAATCTCACATATAAAACACCATTTGCCTGTAATTTTGAATAGTAAACACATTTATTCTTTTTTCAGTTTGATTTGGATTTTTAAAAAATATGTTTAGTTGTAGAAATAGTCATTTCTAATTAAAATTTATGTGAATGTAGTAATCAAGTTTTGTGTTTGCAGATGGATTACTATTTGCAAGTGCTACAAATAACAATTTAAATGAAAATGCAATGTTATATAGACATCCCTTACAAAAATTAACCATGGTTTAAGTAAAGTGTTCTATGTTCTTTGTTATTGTTTTTTTTTTTTTCAGATTGATTATCATATGTATAACCACAGCTTTTAACTAACAATGCATTTAATTTTTTTGGGAAGTGTAGCACTTTATTTTACATTGTCATTAATACAATGGGGTGTTGCTGTTTCGCTGTTTTCCCTGCTTCCTGTTTGCCTTGCTGCAGAGTGGTCTGTGTTTGTTGCTCCCTGCAGCTTCGGTTTTCTGTTGGATTCTCTATCTTATTGTTAATTCTGCCGTTTTAAATTGATAGATATAGCTTAACTTGATTTCTGATCTTATCCATCAAACTAATCTGACTAATTTGATCGTTCGCCTTATTCTATAATCACGAGTGCACCACGTTAGCATTCCATTAGCCAGTTAACTTTCCACTCGCACTCCATTCACGCTTTTAACTCTTGTTTACTATCTTTAGCATTGCGTTAGCCGGTTAGCTTGTCATCTGCGTTCCATTCACGTTTTTTCTCTCGTGTTTAATATCGTTAGTACTCCTTTAGCCGGTTCCGTTCCGTTTTTTTTTTCAGGAATTCGAACAACAACAGTGGTAAGTTGGAAACATTCCACAATCACGGTGAGTAATGGCTTCTTCTCCTACAATTGTTGTCTGCACTGCTTGCCACATGTATAGCTTATCTATCTCTGTCAGCAGTGAGCCTTATACATGTGATAAATGCAGGAATATAGTCAGGCTGACAGAGAAGATTTCAGAACTAGAATCACACATCCAAACTTTAATAGAGGATAGTAAGAATGTGAGGGCCTTAGATAGGGATTTGGATGCAACTACCTCAGAAAGCCCTGTACATTGTTCGGTTACGGTAACAACGCCCGTGCAGCAGGGAAACTGGGTGACTGTGAGACGGCATAGTCGCGGGTCAAAACACCGCTCTTCCGTTCCGATCAGAACATCAAACAGTTTCTCCCGACTCAGTGAAGCACCCACTGAGAAACCTGAGGAAAGTGCTCTAGTAATTGGCGATTCTATTGTACGGAACGTGAAAATAGAGACTCCAGCCACCATAGTCCAGTGTTTACTGGGAGCCAGAGCGCCTGACATCTTGGCAAATTTAAAAGTGCTGGCTAATGCTAAACATAAATTCAGTAAGATTGTTATTCACGTCGGCACTAATGATGTTCGACTTCGCCAGTCGGAGATCACTAAAAATAATGTTAAAGAGGTGTGTGAACTTGCAAGTACGATGTCAGACACTGTAATATGCTCTGGTCCCCTCCCTGCTTACCGTGGTGACGAGATACACAGTAGACTGTGGTCACTCAATGGCTGGATGTCAAAGTGGTGCCCACGAAATAACATAGGTTTCATAGACAATTGGACGAGTTTCTGGGGCAGACCTGACCTGTTGAAAAGAGATGGTCTTCATCCCTCCGGATGTGGAGCATCTCTCCTATCTAGAAATATGGCACATAGTCTTAGCGTTTGCACTTGACTAACTGGGGCCCAGGTCAGGAAGCAGACATACTGGCTAAACCGACCGTCTGCTAGCCGCCTCACGTCACAGAAATCAGTTAATCCTCAGCACATAGAGACCCTTTCACCTAGATATCACACTATAGAGACTGTGTCTGTTCCCCGAGCAAGAAAATACAAAAAACGCCTGAATCAAATCAAGACTAACAATTTAATTGATGTTCAACAAATAAAAAATATATATAATACAGAGAAACAATTGATAAAGCTTGGCTTATTGAATATCCGGTCCCTTTCTACGAAAGCACTTTTTGTAAATGATATGATCACTGATCATAAGCTAGATGTGCTCTGTTTGAGAGAAACCTGGCTAAAACCAGACGATTACATTATTTTAAACGAGTCCACCCCTCAAGATTACAGTTATAAACATGAACCGCGTCTAAAAGGTAAAGGGGGAGGTGTTTCTACTATTTATAGCAATATTCTCAATGTCTCTCAGAGAAAGGGCTTCAAATATAACTCGTTTGAAGTAATGGTGCTTCATATAGCATTATCCAGAGAAACAAGTGCTAATGATAAATCCGCCGTGACGTTTGTACTAGCTACTGTTTACAGGCCACCAGGGCACCATACAGACTTTATTAAAGAATTTGCTGATTTTCTATCCGAGTTGGTGTTGGCCGCAGATAAAGTCTTAATAGTGGGTGATTTTAACATCCATGTTGATAATGAAAAAGATGTACTAGGAACAGCATTTATAGATATTTTGAACTCTATTGGGGTTAGACAACACGTGTCAGGTCCTACTCATTGCCGAAATCATACTCTAGATTTAATACTGTCACATGGAATTGATGTTAATGGTGTTAAAATTCTGCAGCAAAGCGATGATATCTCAGATCATTATCTAGTCTCTTGTATACTCCAGATAGCTAAAACTGTTAATTCAGCTCCTTGCTACAAGTACGGTAGAACCATCACTTCTACTACAAAAGACTGCTTTGTAAGTAATCTTCCTGACTTATCTGAATTCCTCAGCATATCCAATAGCTCAGAAAACTTGATGATGTAATAGAAACTATGGAATCTATCTTTTCTAGCACTTTAGCTCCAGTGCGCTTAAAAAAGATGAAGAAAAACAGTGTAACACCGTGGTATAACGATCACACTCGCGCCCTAAAGAGAAAAGCACGAAAAATGGAACGCAGCTGGAGGAAAACAAAACTAGAGGTTTTTCGTACTGCTTGGCGTGAATGCAACTTATAGAAAAGCATTAAAAACTGCCAGATCGGATTACTTTTCGTCTCTCTTAGAAGAAAACAAACATAACCCTAGGTATTTGTTCAATACTGTGGTTAAATTAACGAAAAATTTAGCAGAAACAGGTGCAGACATTTCCCAACAGCACAGCAGTAATGACTTTATGAAGTACTTTACCTCCAAGATAGACACTATTAGAGATAAAATTGTAACCATACAGCCGCCCGCTAAAGTATCGCATCAGATAATGCGTTGTAGATCTCCTGAGGAACAATTCCACTCATTCTCTATTATAGGAGAGGAAGAATTGTATAAAATTGTTAAATCATCTAAACCTACAACATGCATGTTAGACCCTATTCCATCTAAGCTACTAAAGGAGGTACTTCCAGAAGTCATAGATCCTCTTCTGAATATTATTAATTCGTCACTATCATTAGGATATGTCCCCAAAACCTTCAAACTGGCTGTTATTAAGGCACTCATTTAAAAACCACAACTTGACCCCAATGAACTAATTAACTACAGACCAATTTCGAATCTCCCTTTTCTGTCAAAGATACTAGAAAAGGTAGTATCCTCACAAATATGCTCCTTCTTAGAGAAAAATGGTATCTGTGAGGATTTCCAGTCAGGTTTTAGACCATATCATAGTACAGAGACTGCTCTTATTAGAGTTACAAATGACCTGCTCTTGTCAACCGATCGTGGTTGCATCTCTCTATTAGTGCTACTGGATCTTAGTGCTGCGTTTGATACTATTGACCACAACATTCTTTTAAATAGACTTGAAAATTATGTAGGCATTAATGGTAGTGCACTGGCTTGGTTCGAATCGTACTTATCAGACCGTCATCAGTTTGTGGCAATAAATGAAGAGGTATCATTTAAATCGCAAGTGCAGTATGGAGTAGGGCTGGGCGGTACACCGGTGTCATAGTCAGCACCGGTGTGACATTGCGCCACGACATGGATTTTCTTATACCGTCAATACCGTTATAAATCAATTATGTGCCTCGAACGGCTGCATTTACATCAATAATAGCTAATTCTAAATAATAAGGCATTAAATTTTCTTCAAACGTTCAGTTGTGGTCTGAATACCTGTCCTTATACTATATATCTTGTTGCAAATAAAAAAGTAAAACATATTCGTATCAGCTTTGCAGGTGGTAGGTAAAAGGGGAGTGGCCATTAAACGACTGGTGAAACATCGTGAAGAAAGGTCGGGCCTGTAGCCTATACCAGGGGCGGAGTGGCAATCGGGATGACCGGGACTTTTCCTGGCTGCCGGCCGAAGGATTTACACAGCGCATCACAAATTGAGCGGGCACGAGACGAACGCGACCGGCTTGTTTACTTTTACTTTCGATTTTGCGATAACGCACACTGTGTAAAGGCAGCAGCACATCTTATAACGTTAATAGATATTTGTCAGTGAGTACAAGATTGCAGCAAATCCTCCAGTCTATGTTTGTAATCTCTCTTTACTTTCGACCCGTGATCATTCAAATCTAAAGGTCATTGTACACTGAGTCCGATTTTCGTATGCGTTTTTTTTTTAGTTTTCTCATATTCGCCATCCTTATCAAAATGCTTATTATGGATGCGAAAATGCAGAAAATCAAACACGATCCGATTTTTTTTTATGACGGACGAAAGTTTCAGAGGCAGTGTGTAAACTCGATTAACATAACCTGTATTTTTTTTTTTATGTGCAAAAATCTCGGAGGAAAATTTCGTACTCGTGTGCAATGACATTAACTCCAGCAGCTCGTGTTGGATGCAGGGTTGCCAAGTCCGCTTTTCCCCCCACAGAATAATTTTTGTTTTGTTGTACACTGTTTAGTAAGATCTTTAGGTTTTTTGCAAAATAAATATGTTAAGAATGCATACTCTCCCATGTCTCTTTTTGATAAGGATACCTAGCATTTACTTATTATATTATACAAATATTAACTTTATTCACATACTAAAGGGACAGGACAGGCTACTCCTCCCAAAATGTACCAAAAAAAGTAATACCGTGATATTATACCGTCACCGTTCAAAAGATGAAAAATACCGTGATATTAATTTTAGGTCATATCGCCCACCCCTAGTATGGAGTACCTCAAGGCTCAGTACTAGGGCCATTACTTTTTACGCTTTACATGTTACCCTTGGGAGATATTATCAGGAAACATGGTGTTAGCTTTCATTGTTACGCTGATGATACTCAGCTCTATATTTCTTCGCAGCCCGGCAAAACATATCAATTCGAAAAACTAACAGAATGCATAGCTGATATTAAAAACTGGATGGTGAATAACTTCTTACTGTAAAATCCTGAAAAAACAGAGGTGTTAATTATTGGACCTAAAACCTCTACAAGTAATGACCTAAAACACAGTCTAATACTAGATGGCTGCTCTGTAAATTCGTCGTCATCAGTTAGGAACCTAGGCGTCCTATTCGATAGCAATCTCTCCTTTGAAAGCCACATTTCTAGCATTTGCAAAACCGCATTTTTCCATCTTAAAAATATATCGAAATTACGACCTATGCTATCAATGTCAAATGCAGAAACATTAATTCATGCGTTCATGACCTCAAGGGTAGATTATTGTAATGCTTTTTTGGGTGGTTGTTCTGCACGCTTAATAAACAAACTCCAGCTGGTCCAAAATGCAGCAGCTAGAGTTCTTACTAGAACTAGAAAGTATGACCATATTAGCCCGGTTCTGTCAGCACTGTATTGGCTCCCTATAAAACATCGTATAGATTTTAAAATCTTGCTAATTACTTATAAAGCCCTCAATGGTTTAGCTCCTCAGTACTTGAGCGAGCTTCTATCGCATTATAGTCCCTCACGTCCGCTGCGTTCTCAAAATTCTGGCAATTTGATAATACCTAGAATATCAAAATCAACTGCCGGCGGCAGATCATTTTCTTATCTAGCACCTAAACTCTGGAACAATCTACCTAACACTGTTCGGGAGGCAGACACACTCTGTCAGTTTAAATCTAGATTAAAGACACATCTCTTTAACCTGGCTTACACATAAAACATTAACACATTCCTATAATTCAAATCCGTTAAAGGATTGTTAGGCTGCATTAATTAGGTCAACCGGAAACGAAAACACCTCCCATAACATCTGATGCACTCGTTGCATTGTAAAAATAGAATGGCATCTACGCTAATATTAGTCTGTTTCATTCTTATTCCGAGGTCACCGTAGCCACCAGACCCAGCCTGTATCCGGATCAGATGGTCACTGCAGTCCCCCGGATCCAGTCCGTACCCAGCTTAGATAATGGATCACCACCTGGAGATGACTTCAGTAGCCGTTGATGTCAACCAGATGAGCTCCAGAGATGGATCATCACTAAAGACCTCGCCAACCTAGACCGCCATCGGTGCTACACCACAGGAACCTGATGAGTTCTCTACAATCGGACATTGGTACAAACTGCTGGTTTCGTCTGGCCAGAGGAGAACTGGTCCCCCGACTGAGCCTGTCACAGTTCTCACATCTGCCGTGTCCTCAGGTCGCGTCATCTGTGTGTGTGTGTGCGTGTGTGTGTATTACGTTGTGCGTCACGCTGATTCAGCGCAGCTGCCAATCAGTCCCACACAGGTGTCCCTCATTTCACATGACTATTTAATCTCACCGCATTCTCTTCTCCCTCGTCTGACAGTTCACTCAGGATCTGGATTTGTGGATGTACGTTTGGGTTTTGTCTTCGTCTGTGATCATCGTGTTTGTTGTGTTCATCGTGGGATCGCACTGGGATTACGCCTGCACCACTGGACACCACGCTTCACGCTTGCACTACTGGATATCACCCACCTTCATCATCGAGCCATCTAGCCCTTGTGCCACCCAGCCGGGAGATCAACATCATCATCATCATCATCACTCTCAGTTGTATCATCAATTCTCAATAAATCTGGTTTTCACCCTGCACTTGCTTCCTTCCCTTCACTTACCGTTACAGAACTGTCAGCCGAAATGGAAGCAGCAGGCAACACATCGAGCACCGCGGAGGACGCACTTCGGGACTGCATCTCTCGGCTGGAGATTCAAGAGAGGAATTCGGCGATATCTGGAAACGCCATCAACACTCTTGTGGCACAAGTGTCCGAGCTGACCCAGTGCCTACGTCAGATGCAGCTTCCCACTGCGCCGCTCACACCGCCCACCCTGCCCGCTCCGGCCGCTCCACCCGGACCATCTGGGGCGGCTCAACAACCGGAGCCCCGCCTTCCCCCGCCGGAACTCTATGGAGGTGAGCCGAACTTCTGCCGAGCTTTCCTCACTAGATGTTCGATGCACTTCTCGTTACAACCACGCACATTTCCTAGTGAGGAAAGCAAGGTGGCGTTCGCACTCACCCTGTTAACGGGGAAGGCGGCACTGTGGGGAACGGCGGTGTGGGAGAGTCAAGATCCCTGTTGCGCCTCGTTCGCTGCGCTCGCCGCCGAAATGAAGCGGGTGTTTGACCGTGCGGCCTCAGGAAGAGAGGCTGCGCGGGTACTGGCGGATCTCCGACAGGGGGGGAGGTCCGTTTCAGATTATTCCATCGAGTTTCGCACCCTGGCGGCGGAGTGCCAATGGAACGAGGAGGCGCAGTGGGACATGTTCCTGCATGGGCTGGCTGACCGCGTCCAGAAAGAGATCTATGCCCTGGATCTACCCGCCAACCTCAACGGCCTGATTGAACTAGCCCTGCGGGTAGATGCTCGACTCTCCCGAGCCGAGCGACGATGGACATCTGCTCGGCTCCCCCCTGGGGAGGGGTTTCCACCTCGAGCCAGCGGCAGTGACGTGGTCAGCCCACTCAGCGATCCCGAGCCCATGCAGGTGGGTCGAGCTCGGCTTTCCCGGGAGGAGAAGGAGAGGCGGAGATCCCTAGGCCTTTGCTTGTACTGCGGGGCTGCGGGACATCTCGCTTTTAGCTGTCCCGTAAAAGGGCCAGCCCGGCAGTAAGTATGAGGCTACTGTCGGGTGGGATCTCCGCTACCAAGTCCTCGTCCAGCAGCACCTCCACGCTCCTCCCGGTTAGGCTCAGATGGCAACATCAGGATCACCACTGCACGGCACTATTGGATTCGGGAGCCGAGGGTAATTTTATGGATTTTTCTTTTGTTCAACGTAATCATGTCCCTTTTCAACCTCTTACAGACACTATTTCCGTCCACGCCCTCAATGGCCAGACCCTCCCCACCATCACCTTCATCACGGATCCCATCACTCTCACGGTGTCTGGTAATCACCGTGAGAGCATCTCCTTTTACATTCTGGACTCCCCTCACGCTCCCGTGGTGTTGGGACACCCCTGGCTCATCAAACACAACCCCCGGATTGATTGGCAGCTGAAGTCGGTGGCTGAATGGAGCGTTAAGTGTTATGAGTCCTGTCTTGTGTCTGCTTGTCCGTCTGTCTCTGATTTTGTGTTTCAGGAGAAGGCGGCGGATCTGAGTAACGTGCCCACGGAGTACCTCGACCTGAAGCCTTCGAGAGGTTGCAGGGAGCGTCAGTCTTCACGAAATTGGATTTGAGAAACGCTTATCATTTGGTCCGCATTAGGGGGGGAGATGAGTGGAAGACTGCCTTTAACACCCCCAGGGGGCACTTTGAGTACTTGGTCATGCCCTTCGGCTTGTCCAACTCCCCAGGGGTCTTCCAGGCACTCGTTAATGACGTGTTGAGAGACATGGTCGACCAGTTCATATATGTCTACCTGGACGACATATTGATTTTTTCTTCTTCTCTCCAGGAACACGTTCAACACGTCAGACGAGTGCTTCAGCGGCTGTTAGAGAATGGGCTTTTTGTCAAGGCGGAGAAATGCGATTTTCATGCACAGTCTGTTCCTTTCCTAGGGTACATCGTGTCGGCCGAGGGTGTGCGCATGGATCCCGAGAAGGTTAGAGCTGTGGTGGATTGGCCAACCCCAGATTCCCGTAAGGCCCTGCAGAGGTTTCTGGGTTTTGCCAATTTTTACCGGCGTTTTATTCGCAATTTCAGCCAACTAGCCGCGCCTCTGACTGCCTTGACCTCCCCCCGAACAACGTTCAGGTGGTCAGACGCAGCGGAAGCTGCGTTTGCCAAACTGAAAAGTCGCTTCGTTTCGGCTCCCATTCTTGTCACCCCTGATCCATCACGTCAGTTTGTGGTGGAGGTCGATGCGTCAGAGGTGGGGGTAGGTGCGGTGCTTTCCCAGCGCTCACCCACGGACGACAAGATGCATCCCTGCGCGTTTTTCTCACATCGTATGTCGCCAGCTGAGTCAAATTACGATATTGGTAACAGAGAGCTGTTGGCAGTCAAACTAGCATTGGAGGAATGGCGCCACTGGTTGGAAGGGTCGGGGGTACCTTTTATCGTTTGGACCGATCACAAGAATCTAGAATACATCAGAACTGCTAAAAGACTAAACTCTAGGCAGGCTCGGTGGGCACTTTTTTTCGGACGTTTTGACTTTACTCTATCGTACCGCCCGGGTTCTAAAAACATCAAACCCGATGCTTTATCTCGTATTTTTGACCGCTCCGATCGCCCGTCCACTCCCGAGGGTATTTTTCCCGAGACTCTTATTGTCTCTACCCTCATCTGGGAGGTCGAATCGAAGGTTAAGACAGCCTTACATGGGGTAACGCCTCCGGTCGGTTGCCCACCGAACCGTTTGTTTGTGCCAGAGCGTTTACGGTCCGAAGTTATCCAGTGGGGACATTGCTCCAATGTGGCGTGTCATCCAGGGGTTAGTCGCACCTTACATTTGGTCAAGCAACGATTTTGGTGGCCACTTATGGCTCGGGACGTTCGCAGTTTTGT
This sequence comes from Garra rufa, assembly GCF_049309525.1. Taxonomy (NCBI): domain Eukaryota; kingdom Metazoa; phylum Chordata; class Actinopteri; order Cypriniformes; family Cyprinidae; genus Garra; species Garra rufa. The sequence continues at coordinate 65,007,329 of NC_133361.1, forward strand.
TTTGGCTTGCTCAGTTTGTGCCACTGGTAAGACATCTAACAGACCTCCAGATGGGCTCCTACAACCGCTGCCAATCCCTTCGAGACCCTGGTCCCACATCGCTCTAGATTTTGTTACCGCCCTCCCACCCTCCCAGGGTAACACGGTAGTTTTAACCGTGGTGGACCGATTCTCGAAGGCGGTTCATTTCATTCCCTTGCCCAAATTACCCTCAGCCAAGGAGACAGCGTTGGCAGTCGTAGACCACGTCTTTCGGTTACATGGCCTCCCGACGGACGTGGTCTCCGACAGAGGACCCCAGTTTGTGTCCAAATTTTGGCGAGAGTTTTGTAAACTTCTGGGGGCCACTGTTAGTCTCTCTTCGGGGTTCCATCCTCAAAGCAATGGGCAAACTGAGAGAGCCAACCAAGATTTGGAGAGAACGTTACGATGTATGGTCGCTAGAAATCCTTCCTCCTGGAGCCAACAGCTTTCTATGGTGGAGTACGCCCACAATTCGTTACCAGTATCGTCTACGGGCCTATCTCCATTCGAATGTAGTATAGGGTACCAGCCACCAATTTTTCCCAGTCTGGAATCCGAAGTCGCGGTTCCCTCCGCCCACGCCTTTGTCCAGAGGTGCCATCGCACTTGGACCAGAGCCCGTGAGACTCTGGTCCGGGTGGGAGCGCGCACCAAGGCTAAAGCCGATCGCCACCGGTCTAAGCCTCCCGTATACGTCGTCGGTTCTAAAGTGTGGCTTTCTACCAAAGATATTCCTTTGCGTTCCGTCTCGAATAAACTTGCTCCCAAATTTATTGGCCCGTTTCCTGTCACCAAGATCATTAGTCCGGTGGCAGTCCGCCTTCAACTCCCTCCAGTGTACAGGAGAATTTATCCCGTGTTTCATGTCTCTAAAATTAAGCCTGTTTTTTATGCACGAATTAATCCGCCAGTTCCGGTTCCCCCACCGCCGCGACTCGTAGACGGGGAACCAACCTATTCGGTTAATCGCATTCTGGACTCTAGGCGGAGGGGATGCGGATTTCAGTACTTGGTGGACTGGGAAGGTTACGGTCCGGAGGAGAGAAGTTGGGTACCTGCCAGAGACATTCTGGATCACTCTCTTATTGATGATTTTAATCAACAGGTACAGGAGTCTGGGAACGTCAGGAGACGTTCCTAGAGGAGGGGGTACTGTCATGGTTCTCACATCTGCCGTGTCCTCAGGTCGCGTCATCTGTGTGTGTGTGTGTGTGTGTGTGTATTACGTTGTGCGTCACGCTGATTCAGCGCAGCTGCCAATCAGTCCCACACAGGTGTCCCTCATTTCACATGACTATTTAATCTCACCGCATTCTCTTCTCCCTCGTCTGACAGTTCACTCAGGATCTGGATTTGTGGATGTACGTTTGGGTTTTGTCTTCGTCTGTGATCATCGTGTTTGTTGTGTTCATCGTGGGATCGCACTGGGATTACGCCTGCACCACTGGACACCACGCTTCACGCTTGCACTACTGGATATCACCCACCTTCATCATCGAGCCATCTAGCCCTTGTGCCACCCAGCCGGGAGATCAACATCATCATCATCATCATCACTCTCAGTTGTATCATCAATTCTCAATAAATCTGGTTTTCACCCTGCACTTGCTTCCTTCCCTTCACTTACCGTTACAGAGCCTGGTTTCTCCCAAGGTTTTTTTCTCCATTTCTGTCACCTGTGGAGTTTTGGTTCCTTGCCGCTGTCGCCTCTGGCTTGCTTAGTTGGGGACATTTTCCAGCAATATCGTATACTATTTGAACTGAACTGACAATGGTATCACTGAATTCATTGATGAACTGCCTTTAACTGAAAATTGATTATCTTCAATAATGCGTTACTTACACACTATTGTTCTGTTTAAATACTGTGCAGTTGCTTTGACACAATCTGTATTGTTACAAGCGCTGTATAAATAAAGGTGACTTGACTTGACTTGACATGCTATATGTAGTTACTATAGTAATAACAGTAAATTATGCATAATTGGATGCAACTAACTGTAAACCAAACAAAAAAATAATCTTACCCCTATAGTAACTGCATGTAGTAATTCAATATTCAAATACTTATATGTATAATTGTAGTTTAACACTGTTAAATAAAGTGTAACCTTGTTTTGCTTTATTAGTAATAAAATAATGTTTCATTGTTGTAATGGGTGCCATTATTTAGTTAGCTTGAATATATATCGTTGTATCATTATTAAATAAATTAAAAACATTTGTGTAGTTATCCAATGCTTGCAAAAATGCACATTACTAACTATTATTTCACTATTATATTTAGATGAGCACTAAGCCAAAGAGCCACAAGGCCATGGGTGATGGCGAGTGGATGGCCAGGTTGAGGGCTTTTGCCAGCTCTGGGGTTTGGCCGTCTGGAGGCAACAGACCAGCACCACGGCAGTGGAAGTGGTACGACCTCTACCAGAAGGTAAAGTTACCTGTATCTCATTATATAATATATGTGTACATTATTTGTCAAACATTTTTACACTTGACTGTGTTTAATGTTTTTGAAAGAAGTTCAAAAATCAAAAATTCAGGAAAAACAGCAAAATAATTTTTACTGCATATTTGTATTTATTTTATTTTTTTAAATGAAAACTGTGATATGTTTTGCAGAATTCATTGATGAATAAAAAGTTAAAAAGAACAGCATTCATTTCTTAAAAAAAACTTTTGAGCAGTACTCTATATTGTTACAGAAGATTTTCTATTTGATTTCTAATGCTGTTCTTTATTTATCTTTTTATTCTTTAATGAATCCTGAAAAAGTATCAAAGATTACATACAAATATACATTAAGCAGCACAACTGTGTACAACATTGGTCTTAAATTATCAAATTAGAATGATTTCTAAAATGATAGCTAAATATTCAGCGTTGATGACAGAAATAATTTAAATTTAAAGTGTATGGAACTATAAATTTAAACTGTAATGACATTTTACAATATTACTGATGTTTTCTATATTTGTATCAAATAAATGCAGGATTGATGAGCATAAGGCACTTCTTTCAAAAAACATTAAAAATAGTAATGTGTCCAAACTTTTGACTGATCCTGTATTTGTTTCCTTTTATTAATTTTTTATTTTATTTTTTTTTTATAGGAGAACTTCTTGGTGTTGACTACTTCCTGAGTCAGACTGGACAGCCCCTGGTAGTGGACCCTGACTCAGAAGAGACAGAGAACATGCTGGAAGATGTGGATGAAGGCGAGGATGAAGAAGACGAGGGCTCCGGGGAGACCAAACACTTAACATTACCGATGACCCAAGCTTCTCTCTGTCCTCCACCCAGCCTGTGCCTTCCTTTACTCAGCCTGAAGCCTCCTCCATGCCAGGTTCCTCAGCATCTCCTGACGAGTCTGTGGTATGTAAATATCTTGTTATATGTATGTATGTAATTGTGTTTTATGTAATATTGTTAAATTGATTTTTTATTGTAAAGTCTGAAGTTGACAAAAAAAAAACATCTAGAAAAATATATATATTTATTTGGGTTTTTTTTTTTTTTTTTTTTGTTCATTTCTGTTTTTCTTTCTTTTTTTTTGTATTTTTCTCCCAGGCTTTGGATAGTGCTGGTGTGCTGGACAAAGTGGACAGCCTTGCAGAGTATCTTGTGGAGCTCAGGAATCAGCCATCTTTGGCTCTCACCAACCAGCGGGTCAGTTGCTCTACCTTTTCTTCTTGACCTGTCATATGTTGACACTACCACTTGTTTTGTTTTCTCATTTGCCATGTATTATATGCTCTCTCTGCTTAGGTGAGCAATATAGTTGGCAGAACCTGCTGGATAACGATAAGAAAAGAGTGGTGTTTGCTGCCAGACAGCAGAGCAGGCTGGACACAGGTTCACTCAAGGGGTGGAGAGCGTGAAGAGGCATACATTCACCACCACTGCCCCACTTGCCCAGTGGCCAGATTGTTGCTGCCTGATAGAGACCATTTCAAGATCTGTGCCATCCATAAGAGTCCAAAAAGAAAGGGGATAAAGTTTTATTTGTGTGTATTGTATTGTTTTGTGCTTTCTGTTCTTTTGCACTTGCAATGAATGCACAGTAGTAATTAATATTTTAAAGATTTATTCATTTGTATTGTTCTGTGCTTTCTGTTGTTTTGCACTCACAAAGGCAAACAAGAGCCATTGTCATTTAAAAATTGTATTTATGTGTTTTGGTCTGTGCTTTATGTTCTTTTCACTTGCAATTAATGCACAAGAGCCATGGACATTGGACAGTTTTATTTATATGTATAGTTCTGTTTTCTGTTCTTTTGCACTTGCAAAAAATGCACAGGTGTCATGGACAATAGAAAGTATTATTAAGAGGTATTGTTCTGTTTTCTGCATATGCAACATAACTATAAGAATAAAAATGTAAAAAAAAAGAATAATGAATAATTGGCTATGACTGATTGAAAAATAAAAGTTTGGTCATGATTAAATAACTCTTTTTGTATGTCTTTGTTACAGTATCATTAAACGGTTATAGGCCCTTTTAAAAATGTTTGGGGATTATTTAATAAATAAACCGACTATTTTTTGTACTATAAGTTTTAGAACATAACTACAGCAGAAATATATTTAAAGTGCAAAAACTCAGAACTGTGAATAAAATATCAATAATCAGTAATATAAATCTAATAAAATATTAATTTGTCATTTCAGAAATAATTTCATTAATTTGGACATAATTTATGTGATAATTACTGATAAATAAAACATTCAGTAAACACTTTAATGTATGGCAACAGTGTAATATGAGCTGGGAAGCTTGTGATCATCCTTACTCCCATATAAATGTACAGGAAAATAGAGAAAACATTTTTTTTCAGATAATTTATTGTAAATATACACTCCAAAAACATTGCTTTGAAGGACAAAGATATAAAATTCCCTTTCATTTCTTTTCTTCTCATTTTTTCCTTTTTTTCTCTTTCTTTTTTCTTTCTTTTTCTCTTTTTCCCCCTTCTTCCCCTCCTTCCTCCTCATATCTTTTCTCCCCCCCCCCTTAACAGACTATTGTTCCCCAGCTTAAAGTATTATTAAGAGGTATTGTTCTGTTTTCTGCATATGCAACATAACTATAAGAATAAAAATGTAAAAAAAAAAAGAATAATGAATAATTGGCTATGACTGATTGAAAAATAAAAGTTTGGTCATGATTAAATAACTCTTTTTGTATGTCTTTGTTACAGTATCATTAAACGGTTATAGGCCCTTTTAAAAATGTTTGGGGATTATTTAATAAATAAACCGACTATTTTTTGTACTATAAGTTTTAGAACATAACTACAGCAGAAATATATTTAAAGTGCAAAAACTCAGAACTGTGAATAAAATATCAATAATCAGTAATATAAATCTAATAAAATATTAATTTGTCATTTCAGAAATAATTTCATTAATTTGGACATAATTTATGTGATAATTACTGATAAATAAAACATTCAGTAAACACTTTAATGTATGGCAACAGTGTAATATGAGCTGGGAAGCTTGTGATCATCCTTACTCCCATATAAATGTACAGGAAAATAGAGAAAACATTTTTTTTCAGATAATTTATTGTAAATATACACTCCAAAAACATTGCTTTGAAGGACAAAGATATAAAATTCCCTTTCATTTCTTTTCTTCTCATTTTTTCCTTTTTTTCTCTTTCTTTTTTCTTTCTTTTTCTCTTTTTCCCCCTTCTTCCCCTCCTTCCTCCTCATATCTTTTCTCCCCCCCCCCTTAACAGACTATTGTTCCCCAGCTTAAGTTTGATTTGGATTTTAAAAATATGTTTAGTTGTAGAAATAGTCATTTCTAATTCAAATTTAGTGTGATTTTGCTATGTGTGACTGTAGTAATCAAGTTTTGTGTTTGCAGATGGATTACTATTTGTATAAACACAGATGCAAGTGCTACAAATAATAATTTAAATGAAAACGCAATGTTATATAGACATATAGGGAGGGTAACACTTTATTTTACATTGTCATTAATACACGCTATATGTAGTTACTATAGTAATAACATTAAATTACGCATAATTGGATGCAACTAACTATAAACCAAACAAAACAATAATCTTACCCTTATAGTAACTGCATGTGGTAATTTAATATTCAAATACTTATATACATAATTGTAGTTTAACACCTTTAAATAAAGTGTTACCTTATTTTGCTTTATTAGTAATAAAATAATGTTTAATTGTTGTAATGGGTAGCATGATTTAGTTAGCTTGAATAGATATGATTGTATCATTATAAATAAAGTATGTGTACATTATTTGTCAAACGTTTTTACACATGACTGTGTTTAATGTTTTTGAAAGAAGTGGCTTATTAAGCCTGCATTTATTTGATCAAAAATACAGAAAAAACAGCAATATAATTTGTTCTGCATATTTGTATTTATTTATTTTAATTTTTTTTAATGAAAACTGTGATACGTTTTGCAGAATTCATTGATGAATAAAAAGTTAAAAAGAACAGCAATAATTTCTTTAAAAAAACTTTTGAACAGTACTGTATATTGTTACAGAAGATATCCCATTTGATTTCTAATGCTGTTCTTTATTTAACTTTTTAATGATTTCTAAAATGATTGCTAAATATATTCAGTGTTGATGACAGAAATAAATTAAATTTAAAGTATATGGAACTGTATTTAAACTGTATTAACATTTTATAATATTATTGAAGTTTTTTGTATTTTTTATTAAATAAATGCAGGACTGTGAGCATAAGACACTTCTTTCAAAAACATTAAAAATAGTAATGTGTCCAAACTTTTGACTGATCCTGTATTTGTGTTTCCTTTTATTAAATTTTGTTTAGTTTTTTTTATAGGAGAACTGCTTGGTGTTGACTACCTCCTGAGTCAGAATGGACAGCCCCTGGTAGTGGACCCTGACTCAGAAGAGACAGAGAACATGCTGGAAGATGTGGATGAAGATGAGGGCTCCGGAGAGGACAAAACACTTGACATTACTGAGTCGAGTCTTACTGATGACCCAAGCTTCTCTCTGTCCTCCACCCAGCCTGTGCCTTCCTTTACTCAGCCTGATGCCTCCTTCACACCAGGTGCCTCAGCATCTCCTGACGAGTCTGTGGTACACAGTAAAATCCCCAGTGTCAAATCAACACTGCCCAGAGTACATATGGTCCCACTCCAGATAGTGTTAAAGTTAAACACTTAAGCAGAGTTAAAAGTTAACGAGGTAATTAAGTAATCAATTAAGTGCTGATTGAGCATTAAGGATGAACACCTGCTGTTAACAAGCTGAATTACTGAAGAAAAAAAGAAACACAAGAACTACAACTGACTTCAGCCGTAGCCTCAGATGAAATCAACTGAAATGAAAGATAGTAAATCTCTTAAAATCTCAGCAGAGGAGGATTAAACCGCTCCACAAACTGTAGCACCAGCTTCACTCATTAATTACCAGTCTGACCATATTTCTGTCAGACATCTGCAGAAGATCTTATTAAGAATGAACAGTTTAAATGTTTTGTTTAAAAACAATGTCACCATCGTGGAGATCAGGATTTACTTTAGTTGGGCTCTTGACCCTTAACTTACAGTGTTAGATTATTCTTTGCTATTGTACAACAGGGGGATTAGTGCACTATGTTGTGCAATTGTTTATTGCCTGTGCTGAGACATATGTAAGTTGTCTGATCACTTACTGCATATGCTTAATTTTCCTGTTATATTATAGGTTCTGTGTAACATTTCTGTGATACTATAGTTTCAGAGTAACGTTTCTCATCTATTATTTTAAGTGAGTCTCAACCTATGTACATTACATTTTTTAAAAGCTAAGTCATATAGACACACACAAGAAGAATCAGCATATAAATCTCAACAGTGGTGACAATTAACAAAACGCTTCACACTGCAATGCATGCTGGGTAACATCATGGTCTGTAGTATGAATATTTATTGTCACCACCGTTGAAGTTAGTATGATAAGTGTTCATGTCTAAAAGCTTAAGCTGAATCTTCTTGTCTTTGAAATAGTATGATGCAGTTTGATTATTATTTTTTTTTGTTCTTTTTAAGATATGTCATGAACCCCAATAAATATCCTAAAAAAATAAACTCAACCACTGAGATGTACAGTATATGTAACAAAATCTCTCACTATAAGCTTTCAATTCAGCAATAAGCAAGTGATAAGAGGTGGAGCAGGGCTGATACCGAAGCTAGAAGAGGCCTTGTGGTGCAAAGAGTCCGCGAGGCAGCAGAGGAGGATCGTCAGGTGAAGGCGATTGGACTTGCTTCTCAGGGTCGATGGACGCAGTGGGACCAGGCACAGGAGCGACCATTGTCTTGGAAGGAACTGTGGCAGACCGACCAGGGGAAGCTAAGCTTTCTCCTGCGCTCAGTGACTAACCTGCTGCCAACACCAAGGAATATAAAGATCTGGGGCGGAGAGGAAGACCCATCTTGCAACCAATGTGGAGCAGCATTCTGTACACTAAACCACATTCTGGCTGGTTGTCCAAGAGCGTTGGCAGAAGGCCGCTACAGATGGAGGCACGACAAAGTCCTCACGGAAATTGCCAAATGGGTGGAACAGCAGCGAGTCAAAGCCAACAACAAGCAGGCCTACCCGCCCCAGTCCACAACCTTTGTGAGGGAAGGAGACAAGGCTCATAAGACCGGCATGGGGGCCAAGAACCCACCCTCTATCTTGCAGCGAGCCTCTGATTGGGAGTTGAGAGTTGACCTGAAGAGGAAACTTGTCTTCCCTAAGGATGTGGCAGTGACATCCCTCCGACCAGACATTGTCCTGCTATCCAGGAGCACGAAATCCATCATAATTGCTGAACTTACGGTGCCCTGGGAAGAAAGGCTAGCCACGTCACACCAATTGAAAAAAGCCAAGTACCAAGACCTGATCGACGAAGCCACTTTAATGGGGTGGCATGCAACCAGCTACCCCATTGAAGTTGGGTGCCGCGGGTTCCCAGCAAAATCGGTGCGCTACTTTCTCCAGAAGTTGGGCCTGGAGCCGAAACATCTGAAGAAAGCCACCAGAGGCATAGCTGCAGCAGCCGAGTCAAGCTCAAGATGGCTGTGGCTGAAGAGAGTCCACAGTTGGAATCCTTCTGCAGGTGAAGGCTAGGTAGTCTTCATGGCCCCACTCAGGCGAGGTGTTCAGGTTAAGAGGCGAAACACCTGAGACCCTGAGATCCCTGCTGATGATGTGGAAGGGTTCCAACAATGTGGTTGCTACAAGGAATACCATCTTGGAAGAAGATCTGCATCACCATAGTAAGTAGTTCCTACAGTGGCAGAAGCAGCTTGTGGCAAAGCATCCTTGATGTTTATTTCACCTTTATTGTCGAGACCATGGGGAGAGGCCCATTGGCGGTGGGGGAAGACCCACGGACATCCGTGAAAGAACGGATGACAGCTCGGAAAGACGGCATGCAATAGTGTTAGGGCTAGCACCTCGAAACACTGCAAAAAAAAGCTACAACTTCTGAAGAAAGAGAAAACCCCCAGGCAGACCGAGGAGGGAAGGAGGATAATCTGCCATCGGACGGATTAATGGTTACAGACCCGGACAATGGAAAAAGGACTACGAGAGTGGACGTGGAAAGACAGAAGGCTGAAGAAAAAAAAAAGAAGATGCAACATCTGTGGAGGGCTGTTTAAGAATGAGCGTGGTGTAAAAATCCACCAAGGCAAGTCCAAGTGCAAAGAGCAGAGTCAGCAACGCAGAGCACCTAAGCTTACGCAGAGCGACATCTCTAAGTTTGTTTAGGATGTTCATCAGTCGGTGGAGGAGGACCAGGGCCAGGAGGCAAACCACAGTGTCCCAGACCTCCCTACTCAACCTACTCAGAGCACAGGAAGAGTCGGTGAACCCGAAAGTCCAAAAGACTTCGAGAGGAAACCACGGTTGAACTTACCACCAGCAGCAGACTGCCGATGGACCCAACTGGATGAAGATTTAAATACCATCCTGGAAAACACTCTGAAAGGAGATGCAGCCAAGAAGATCAAGATCATGGTTGACATTGTGTACCAGACGTGCCATGACATATTTGGCGAAAAAGAAGGCAAGACTCCTAGGCCACCAGCAGGGCCTAGCAGGAAACAGCAGCAGATCAAAGAACTGCGAGAAGAGTTAAAGACATTAAAAAGAAGGTGGCGGGAAGCAAGCAACGAGGAAAGAGCGGCTCTGAATGAGATCAGCAGAGAGATGCGAAAAAGGCTAATCCAGCTTCGGAATGCTGAGACCACACAGGAGAAGCAGAGGGAGAAGCGCCAAAGAGGAAAGCCTTTTTTAACAACCCTTTCCAATTCACAGCAGACCTACTTGGAAAGCCGAAGGGTGGGACCCTGTCATGTGCAAAGGAGGAAATAGAAGACAGTGTGGCAGCTGCACATGGAGACTCCTCTAGAAGTATTCCTTTGGATGTATGCCCGTTCCAACTGCCGATTCTTACACCACACACCTCTTTTAACATGGCAGACTTCACCGTGGATGAAGTGAGAGCAGTGGTTAAAATAGCACGGGCAGGATCAGCCCCAGGACCATCAGGAACCACCTACAAAATCTACAAATGCTGCCCACTGCTGCTGAAAAGGCTCTCAAAACTCTTACGGACACTTTGGAAGAAAAAGCTGGAACCTGGGCTTTGGACTCTCGCTGAGGACTGCTTTGTGCCAAAAGAGTTAAATTCCACCAGACTCGATCAGTTCCGGGAGATTTCCCTGCTGGACGTAGAGGGAAAAATATTCTGGTCCATCATCGCCAAAAGGTTAACAACATACCTGCTCGCCAACAAATTCATTGACCCCAGTGTCCAAAAAGGAGGAGTACTGGGATATTCAGGCTGCCTGGAGCACACGGCAGTGATTAGCCAGCTGATAAATGAAGCCAGGAGTAGCAACAACACCCTCTCCGTTGTGTGGCTGGACCTTGCCAAAGCCTACCCAAGCGTCCCATATCAGCTGATCCGAAAGGCATTGGATCACTACCGAGTTCCTTCAGAGGTAATTGAGCTCGTAATGGCACATATGGAAGCGCTGCAGATGAGGTTCACCGTAGGAAGCATCACCACCAAATGGCAAAGGCTCGAGAAGGGAATCATGGCAGGATGCACGATTTCCATGGTCCTGTTCATTGCGGCTATGAATCTGTTGTTAAAGGCAGGAGAAATGCATTGCAGAGGCCCACAAGCAGTAGACGGCACGAGACACCCCGCTTGTCGAGCTTTTATGGATGATGTGACTGTGATGACTCCATCTATTCAGGGGACACAGTGGATCCTGAGCGCACTGGAAAAAATGGCAACATGGGCACGCCTGCAGTTCAAACCAGAAAAGTCAAGGAGCCTCAGTATCTTGAAGGGGAAGCTAACAGGAAATACCTTCAATATCCAAGGCTCTGAGATCCCAACAATCCAAGATCAAAGGATCCGATGCCTTGGTAAGCAGTACAACAGCTCTCTAAAGGACACCGGCAATCTCACTAATACCAAGGCCCAGCTGAACACCTGGCTTAAGGCAGTCGAGCACAGCCAGTTGCTCGGGAGGTTTAAAGTCTGGTGCTTCCAGTACGGCATCATACCCTGGCTGAAATGGCCCTTCCTACTCTACGACTTCCCCGTGTCCCAGGTGGAAGGAATGGAAAGACTGTGCAGCAAGTACTTGGGGAAATGGTTGGGAGTCCCCCCATCATTCAGTGCAGTCAACCTGTACAGCAAGACCTCCAAGCTTCCCTTGCCAATCTCATCGGTGGTTGAGGAGTTTAAAACCACCAAAGCAAGGGCAGTCAGTACACTGCTTTCTTTTAAAGATGGGAAAGTAAGACATGCAAGCAAGACCATCAAATGCGGCAGAAAGTGGAGACCCCAGCAAGCCGTAAGGGAAGCAGAATCCTACTGGAAACACCAAGAAATCGTAGGTGTGGTATGCCAGGGACGCCTGGGCCTCGGCCATTATAGTGATAAGAGGTGGAGCAGGGCTGATACCAGAGCTAGAAGAGGCCTTGTGGTGCAAAGAGTCCGCGAGGCAGCAGAGGAGGATCGTCAGGTGAAGGCGATTGGACTTGCTTCTCAGGGTCGATGGACGCAGTGGGACCAGGCACAGGAGCGACCATTGTCTTGGAAGGAACTGTGGCAGACCGACCAGAGGAAGCTAAGCTTTCTCCTGCGCTCAGTGACTGACCTGCTGCCAACACCAAGGAATATAAAGATCTGGGGCGGAGAGGAAGACCCATCTTGCAACCAATGTGGAGCAGCATTCTGTACACTAAACCAGCGTTGGCAGAAGACTGCTACAGATGGAGGCACGACAAAGTCCTCACGGAAATTGCCAAATGGGTGGAACAGCAGCGAGTCAAAGCCAACAACAAGTAGGCCTAGCCGCCCCAGTCCACAACCTTTGTGAGGGAAGGAGACAAGGCTCATAAGACCGGCATGGGGGCCAAGAACCCACCCTCTATCTTGCAGCGAGCCTCTGATTGGGAGTTGAGAGTGGACCTGAAGAGGAAACTTGTCTTCCCTCAGGATGTGGCAGTGACATCCCTCCGACCAGACATGGTCCTGCTATCCAGGAGCACGGAATCCATCATAATTGCTGAACTTACGGTGCCCTGGGAAGAGAGGCTAGCCACATCACACCAATTGAAAAAAGCCAAGTACCAAGACCTGATCGACGAAGCCACTTTAAAGGGGTGGCATGCAACCAGCTACCCCATTGAAGTTGGGTGCCGCGGGTTCCCAGCAAAATCGGTGAGCTACTTTCTCCAGAAGTTGGGCCTGGAGCTGAAACATCTGAAGAAAGCCACCAGAGGCATAGCTGCAGCAGCTGAGTCCAGCTCAAGATGGCTGTGGCTGAAGAGAGCCCACAGTTGGAATCCTTCTGCAGGTGAAGGCTAGGTAGTCTTCATGGCCCCACTCAGGCGAGGTGTTCAGGTTAAGGGGCGAAACACCTGAGACCCTGAGATCCCTGCTGATGATGTGGAAGGGTTCCAACAATGTGGATGCTCCAAGGAATACCATCTTGGAAGAAGATCTGCATCACCATAGTAAGTAGTTCCTACAGTGGCAGAAGCAGCTTGTGGCAAAGCATCCTTGATGTTTATTTCACCAGTGTGTGCAGAATAACAATTTGTTTAGAAGTTCTAAAAGGGACACGAGTCCAACTACAGCAAACACCAACCTCTATGATGGTGGCATCATTTGAGTGTGTGCGACGAACAACCGTATAAGTCCAAAAAAAACAAAAAATGAGATAACCACGTGGCATTAATTGTATATGTGAACTTTGTATACAGAAACAGTTTGGGGATATTTTCGCGCGACCAAGAGCCCGCATTTTAAACGTTAAAATAGCATCACGCGGAAAAACCGTCTATGTCCACAAAGAAGAATGGAGATGCCGCTTGCTGTCATGTCCGCTTCGGACATTAAAAGGCAAACCTCGGCAAAAAAAAAGAGAGCCGACATGACCAAATGGAAGGACAGAGTAAGGAAGGCTTTGAGGGATACTGGAAAACCATATTTGACTCGAAGAGGAGAACAAAAACCAGGGAAAAATCCACCGAAAGATGTGAGTGGAAGAACCGTATATGTGATGTGATCTCTCTCTCTCTCTCTCTCTCTCTGAACGTGCTGAGGAGCGCTAAACACCGCATAAACAGTTAACCTATCAAAATAAACCACATACCATATATAATAAAGCTGTATTCATTCATATTTCCCGCCAGTCCTGTGTAAAGTACGGCAAGCAGAGTTTATTTGTTTATATATTTATTTATATTGTGAGATGGCGGAGCGCGAGAACAGTTTGAAGTTGTATATACACAGGTGCGCTGCGCCAGCTTTTCTAAAAAAACGACAAGGTGCACTATTGGAGCTATCTAAACATACATTGTATAACATTTAGCTATGATGTATGTCTGCATTGTATTTATTTATTTATTTATTAATTTATATATTGTTTTTTGTTAATAATTCATTGTTATTGTCTGTACTGTAAGAGGGTCTATGTATTGTACATTGTTCATACAGTATTTTCTGTTTTTAAATAATAATAACAATAAGCTTGAAATAAATGCTTAATATTAACCTGAAGTTTCTGTTACTGTATTAAAACTAAGATAAAGGAATCAGATCTTTAGTGGTTTAAAGTGATATAATGAACTGGAGTTATACTGTTATTCCACACTAACTGGACATATACCGTTCTTCCACATTTCAGAAATATAAATCACAATAACTTTTGATTTTTAATACTGACACTGAAAAATGTTATCTCCTTAGAATTGAGAAGCTTTTGTTGTCTATTTTCAAGTAAAATAAAAATATATAATATAATGTTCACAATCCAAATGAAAAAAATCTTATTACTCAAAATTTAAAAATATGGACTTGTATGGTTCTTCGTCTCAAGGCCTCATTTATTGACCAATAAAACCAACAACTGAACCTCTGTTAGTTCTAAAAAAGATCTTCTGCAGATGTCTGACTTTGTGGAGCTGTATAATCTTTCTCTGCTGGGATCTTCAGAAATTTATTATCTCCTTTGAATTCAGATGATTTCATCTGAGGCTGTTGCTGAAGTCAGTTGTAGTTCTTGGTTCTTCAGTAATTCAGCTTGTTAACAGCAGGTGTTCATCATTAATGCTCAATCAGCACTTAAATGACTATTTAATTACCTCGTTAACTTTTAACTTTGCTTTGTTACTTTAACACTATCTGGAGTGGGACCATATGTACTCTGAGCAGTGTTGATTTAACACTGGGGATTTTAGAGTGTACACGTAATGTCAAAATGATTAATTGCTCATAATTTTCCAGAAGAAGTTTTATGCATCTTGCCTTCAAACTGATGTGCCATAACTGCATGTCCTTCACTCTAAGACATCCCAGTTTGGTGTATTGCAGAAATCTAAAACAGAATTTAAAAATTTATTTATGTTACAATAACAATAACATGTTTAATTAATATTCTGTATTGGTTAACAGATACAGCTTTTACATGGCTAGCAGATGGCATTCAGATTATGCCTTTGTACAGATCTGGCCATTAAAAATGTGTCTATTTTCACGCGGCAGCCTGCAATTCGGCACGCGTGGCCACGCGTCCTACCGCAGCGTCTTTTTTTAGATTTTTTTACAACGTTGTTGCACTTCATATAATATCCACCAGGTGGCGCAAGGAACAACATTCTGTAGCCAAACACCATGGCCAGCTCTAGGGGGCGTTGGTCACAAAATCCAGTACCATAGTTCAATGATTCCTCTTTCCTGAAATTATGGTTCAAACCATAAGAAAAAAGATAGCCTATTCATAAGCAGGTGCAGTTGTATTGTTATTTTGTTTTCTTTCTTTATTTTCCTGACGAAGATTTATTAGACTGCATCCGAAATAGAAATGTTAATTTCGGTTATTTTATTTTTCCAACCGACAACTGACATAAACCACTAAATTCCTTTTCAGGGATTAATTATACACAAGCAAGAAGCAGCATAAACATCAGAACCTCACGCGCAGAGCTTATGCACAGAGAAAAACCCAATAAACCTATATATAATAATAAATAAAATAGGCCCACATAAGAAATATATGTTTTTCTTTTCTGAATGAATAATAATTTAACAAATTAATAAGTAGCAAGCCTGTATGCAGAATTTTAGGCAATTTCTGTGATGCGCCCTTAAACCAGCATCTTTTGTTTCCATTTTTTTTTTTTTTTTTTACAAATAGCCTACACATCTGTTTGTTTGTTTTTTATTGTGATTGTACACAAATAACATAAATATGTAAAATAGCATAGTTTTGAGCAATGCCGTACTCTTGAACGAGTATTGTAAGCTGTATCCACTTTATTAAGGGGAAAAAAGTGATCCTGACGGCGCAGCGGGCAGTTAAATAACTCGACAACTTTCACCTTCAGAATAAAATACATTATATATTTCAGCGTTTTAAAGCAACATCAAATTAAGATATGCATGTTTAAGAGGTAGTTCGTCTTTTTCTTTTTCTAAGATACACAATTTTAGATACACTGACAATTAATTTGAGTAGAGACAAATAGAAATGGGAAGGATAAATATAAACTACAGTATTTTTGCGATTTTGGTGCTAAGAAATTTATTCTAAGCGGGCAGCGGGCGAATAATATAGTTAATATAGCGCGGAGCAGGTGGATGCGGAATAAAACCTCGTGGAAGCGGGACTGGAAAAGCACTTTGTTATATCCTATAGACTATTTAGATACTTCATCATCAAGCAAAAATGTATTCATAAGCAGTTTTATTATTATTTTCTTTTATTTTTTCCCCAGATAGCACACATACGTTGGGCCGACGTCGTCCCGACTTACAAAATTCCATCGGCGCGATGTCGCTCCGAGATCGTTTGCTAATCGGCAAGACGTCGCCGCGATGTCGGCATTTAATCGCAAATGCTGTCCGGCCGACATTCGGCCGATGCAGCTTTAAATCCCGGCTGCTCGGCGTGGGCGCGGTTCACCGGCGTTTCTCTCATTCCTATTCTAACGTACCACCCGCGGCAGGAGCCGCTGGTTTATAATAAAACAATACACACGAGACCACTCTCAATAACGGTTGCTTGTTTATTAACATTTTCAAGGTAGTCATTAAACATACAAATACATTTACATTTATCAGATATATTTGTATCAAAAGTGACATACAAATGAGAATCATTCACTCTTTCAAAGATTAACCATAGCATTTGCAGTAAAACCATAGTAAAAACTAAATCAATATTTTTACTACAATAACCGTTTTACAATGACTGTTGCATTAAAACCACAGTAAGTACAAAACTAACCATTACTACAGTATTTGCAGTAAAACCATAGCAACCACATTTATTATGATTTTAAAAAACTATGGTTACTACAGTCATGCTTACCACAGTTTTACTGTAGTATTACTACAATTCAACTATAGTAGAACCATGGCATCAAAACCTTATGAACTAAAAAAAAAAAAAAACTTGTTTACTATACTTATAGTTGCTACAGTTTTGCTACTGAAAAACCATGGTTAACTGCTCTATAATTATATACACATTTCATAATACTTATCAATTCAAAGTAGGTTTACAGAAAATCCATTTTTCCAAGGTTTCAATGTAAAAAAAAAAAAAACTTTAATCAGCCAGAGGTGACTGAGACTTACTGGGAAAGATCTTTTAGCAACAAAGAAATGTCCGTATGACAGCAGCTCAAAGATAAAGGTAATTATCTATTTTTATTGCCACATCAGAATCTAATTTATCTTCATGGCAAAAACCGATGTACAATATTACAACAAAATAAAAACCGAGCAAACAAGCAGTTAAAATGTTTTAAGTTATATGATACATATTTTAAAATCTTTTCTAATAAAACCTTACTAAAGTATCTAGTGAAGTGTTCAGTTAAACACAATTTAATTTTCATGTACAGCTGGCATCATCTGAAGACTTGAGTGTTGCGGTCTTCTGAAGTCTTCACAAGTAAGGCTGGATCCGATCTTGAACTGGCGTAACCTCTGGTAACCTTGGGATGGGCATCCAGAGAAAGAAACAGGAAAGCAAAAGGAGAAAGATTAGTATAGCAGCTGTTCATATTATTTCAGACCAAAGATGATTTATTTAAATTACATATAACTGTAGTGCAATGTTATATGAATGCTTAGCTAAAAATGTGTATTTTAAATTAATTTAAACAAAAAGATTGTACCTGACCTATGGACATAATCAGAAAGACTGTTTTAAAGTTAAAGAATTAAATACAAAAATGTTGCAACTTATACTTTAGTGGATTTTGGTATATCCTCACTATTATCAATTTTTTATTATCAGAGTTTTGTAACCTCATTACAGGCCAAGTATTAATGCCTGTATTTGTGCTTATTGTGATCTGGTTTAATCACAATAAGGATTTTTGTAGAAGCAAAGGTAAAAATATTATTTGCCCTCAGTATTCAGGGAACAGACACAGTCTCTACAGAATGGACTACATATGCCACAGTATCATTTTAAGGGTTAGTTCACCCCAAAATGAGAATTCTGTCATTAATTCCTCACTCTCATGTCATTCTAAAACTGTTAGACCTTTGTTCATCTTCAAATCACAAATTAGGATGTTTTGGATGAAATATGAGAGCTTTCTGACCCTGCATAGACAGCAAGGGCCCTACCACGGTCAAGACACAGAAGGAAAGTAAAAGCATTATTAAAATAGTCCATGTGACGTCAGCGATTCAACCTTCATTTTATGATGCTACAAGAATACAAATTTAGTTTCTTTTGTGCACAAAATTACTCTCATAGTTTCATAAAATTACAGTTAAACCACAGATGTCACATGGACAATTTTAACAATGTCATTACTACCCTTCTCTGTCTTGACTGTGGTGGTTACCCTCACTGTCTATGCAGGGTCAGAAAGCTCTTGGATTTTATCAAAAATATTTTAATTTGTGTTCAGAAGATGAACGGAGGTCTTACGGGTTTGGAACAACATGGGCATGAGTAATTAATGACAGAATTTTCATTTTTAGGTGAACTAGCCCTGTAAGTGGGAGGTACATTATAACTGTAATGTGCACTACCTTTCAAAAGTTTACGTCTTTGAAATAAGTCGCTTCTGCTCACCAAGGCTGCATTTATTTGATCAAAAATGAAGTAAAAACAATAATATTGTAAAATATTATTACAATTTAAAGGGATGGTTCGGAGTAGAATTGACTTCGTTGCTATGCACTCCGAAGCCCATCTAAATACCCCATCCGGAGTTTTTTTTACCTTAGTCGAACATTTATGGAGATATTAGAGTTTTTCGAATTGCTTGTTACAGGAGTGAATGGTACATGTGATGTATCTTGTAAATTGCACTACTAAACGTGCAAGTAATCTTACCAAACTTGTACAGTAGTGTAAATAGGTTATGTACTCACAAAACGCTGCATCAGAACATTTGTAAGTCCACCATGAGTGTTTTAAAAACACGTTTTACCCAAGAACTACTAGTCTCAGAAACTACAAGTCGACGTCACTTCCCTGGTTTGAAAAAAGCTCATTAAAGTCCTCCTACTACATCTGTGTGCATGTCAACTTGTAGGAGGACTTTTACGTGCTTTTTTCAAACCAGGGAAGTGACGTCGACGTGTCGCCATTTGTAGTTTTTGAGACTAGTAGGGATCCGCTAAAACGTGTTTTTAAAACACTCATGGTGGACTTACAAATGTTCTGATGCAGCGTTTTGTGAGTACATAACCTATTTACACTACTGTACAAGTTTGGTAAGATTACTTGCACGTTTAGTGGTGCAATTTACGAGATACATCACATGTACCATTCACTCCTGTAACAAGCAATTCAAAAAACTCTAATATCTCCATAAATGTTTGACTAAGGTAAAAAAAAAACTTCGGATGGGGTATTTAGATGGGCTTCGGAGTGCATAGCAATGAAGTCAATTCTACTCCGAACCATCCCTTTAACAACAGATTTTTGTGAATATATTGTGAAATTAAATTTCTTTTTATCAAAGCTGCATTTTCAGCATCATTACTCCAGTCTTCAGTGTGACATGATCCTTCAGAAATCATTCTAATATGCTGATTTGCTGCTCAAAAAATATTTTTAATTTCTAATTATCAATGTCTTATCATTATCAGTTATCAAAAGTTAAAGGAAACATTTATGTTTCAAACAAATGCTGTAAATTAAAAAAGAAACTTTTTTTATTCATCAAAATATCCTCCTGATTAATGATTTCTGAATGATCATGTGACCCTAAAGACTGGAGTAAAGATACTGAAAATGTAGCTTTGCATCACATAAATAAATTACTTCTCTAACTATATTAAAATAGAAAACAATCATTTTAAATTGTATTAATTTCACAATATTACTGTTTAACTGTATTATTTATCAAATACACACAATTGTGGTAGGCAGAAGAGACTTTACCATACCAAAACTTACGAAACAGTAGTGTATGTTTGATATTTTACTTACTAGACAATGGTTTACAGCACTTTGGAGAAGAAGGTTCACTCTGAGTCTGCTGATGTGCCACAGGCCATCATCATGGAAGAATCTAGGAACAAAACATTTGTCACAGAGACCACAATATTTAGTATGCAGTTGGTGGTTTATTAGAAGGAAACAAGTTAAAGTACAGGTAAAATGCAAAAAAAAAAAAAAAAAATACTATTAGATAACAGAATATGTTTTTAGTTTTAAGTAGAGTTACATTTGGCTGTGAAAAGCTTCTTAAAATTACTATAATAATTAAATATTTAATTTTGTAAAAGACATTAACAGACACATGGTTATATAGGATAAAAATATTGTGAAAAATGCTTAAAGTTATTTTTATGAGCTTCTTCGGTTCACCTGTATTTCCTGCTTCTGTCAGCAGCTCTCTTAAAACATTTTGAAACCTTGGAGCTTCCCTTCTGTTGTGGAGGCTTTATTTCTGTCCTCCTGAAAGAACATATTTTGTCAGTATGCGTTTACCGTACAAGATCAAGACGCATTTGAACTTGGCAGCCATTTAGGTTCAATAAATGAGACTACTTCCAATAACCCATAGACAAATTGTCAGCAAAAAAGCCAAAAGTTTCATAAACAAGACCTCAATCTCTAGAGTTAGCATACTTCATCTGTGAGATGCTAACAGACTTTTTCGAAGACATTAAACCATTTCTGCAAAGTAAATATTCAACAGAAACGCGTCAATTACAAGTAAGGAACAGTTTTATGTATTAATTGTGTGATTTTAAGCACTAAACTTACCTAAAAGCAGTGACAACAGCAGCTAGAGACGGAGTTTTGTGTCAGGTGTCTTGCTGCAGCCCCGTTTCCGTGGCAACCTCTCCAGTGTAAACTTAGACATTCAACAAATTAAAATACGTCAAAGTCACGCAGTATTTACAAAAGTAAACATCTAGAATTGAAACATTACATTATCAATCTAGTCTCATTCAATCATTATCCAACAGACTATTAGTTTAAAAAGGAACCACAACAATAGCTGGCTCACCGTAGAAACGGAGACTTTCTGGCAGCCTGTAACAGAGTGAAAAACACGACGAAAAACGTTAGTTAGGACAAAGTAGTGTAACACTACTGAAATAAAAACTAAAAACAAACTCTGAACTAAGCTTTTTGCTGCTCAGTGTCTAACGTTAGCTCGTCCCCTCAGAGAAACAGCTGGAAACACAGTAAAATAAAATCCATTAGCGTTAGCTAAACAAGTTAACCTTATTTGGAAACGAGCCAAAGTCTCAAGTAGGGCTCACGCAAAGTCTTTTACCTGTACTACAGTGCACCAAGCACCTTACTAGTTATAAAGTGTCACAAAATTAACAAAATAATATATTTTTTCCAATTTAACTCAAGTGAAAACTTACCTGAAAGTCACGGATGTTGCCGGGGGAGTCGCCATCTCTCTGGTGGGTTGCTAAGAGACGAGTAACCGTACAAGTTCAAACAGAAAAACGCGGCATCGGCCTTCTGTCGTGAGCCGACTCAGAGCCGACCTTTGATGAGCTGGCAAAGTAAAGCACTGACCAAATTACACCCGCCTACGCCTGGCCGATCCTTTTTAGATCTTAGAGTTTATGAGGCCGACGTTCTGCTTACGGGCCAACATTGGCCCGACGTATGTGTGCTGTCTGGGTAGAGGTTCGCGCCCGGCTCTTGCGAGGTGTTGTTTGTTTGAACGTTGGTTATAATGTAATACTTTAATCAGATATTAAACACTATGTGTAACAAATACTGTGTAACAGAAAAAGAAAAAAGAAAAAAATTATGCTATAATTTGCAATGTTTAACTCCCTGAGGCCGGCTGTATCGCCGGCGATACCAGCTCATTTTTTTTTTAGATCAGCGCAAAAGACACTAAAAATGCTCTGTCGGTTTTAGTCATACAAATTAGAGATATACATCATTGGAAACTGTAAAGTGTGTACTTTTATTTGTGTACACTCACAAGAACAGCAGAAAGTTGTGCTTTTTTATTTAGAATAAAGAAAACAAACAGGGTGATTTCTGTTTTCTCTGTCTCCGCGAACTGCTTTTAGAAATGCGTCACTTAAATCATTCAAACTCGGTGAATACTCAGCACACAAACAGAAAAGTGGTATCTACTGAAAGCTTGAGATTTATGCTTTTAAACGAAGTAAGTTTGATCAAAAACAAATAATCTGTGATAAATTAATCTATATGAAACCAAGGAGATGTCTAGTCTATCCAGTTCCAACTAATTATCTCTAATGTGACCGCGCCCACTAGCGAAATTCCTTTAGATATGCAAATTAGCCATGTGCTGCAAGCGCGGCAAGGACTGGAGTATCTGTACGCGAGGAAACTCCCACATCACCGAAACAAAGCAACATGACTTCAAGTTCATCTTGGTTACAGTTTGTTACTGAATGAAGATATGCTGTGAGGAATAAGACTTATATTTACCATGATCACAAGAAGGACGCGATGCAACGCAAACCCAGCAGGAGGAGACATTTACATGAGTAAGTCTTACTTTCATTTTCCTACTTTCGCTGTTATTTACTTTGACAAAACGTGTACACATTTTACTAGTTAGACTTATTCCAAACTAAAATTCCTGACTTTATCAAATGAAACATTATGAAGTATACGTTTGATTGCATTGCATCTCTCACGATGCCAGGATATTTATAATGTTCTAGAAAAACGATGTGATTATGACTGTGAGATGCATTCATGACGATATGTTTATGACAGTAGAATCATACTTATTTATTTATTTATTTTATTGTATAACAGTAGGGTGTAAAAATAATATGTGTGCTTACACTGAATGTATGTTTACATCACGTTTATTAGTAATATAGTGCTAAACGATAATTATTAGTTTCTCAGATATTACATGTCCTTTTTTGCATTAGTACAAATGCTAGAATCTATGACTATATACTATATACCAGTTATTCCCCTGTAAAGGGAAGTGTGTCCAAACCTTTGCCTGGTTGTGTATGTGTGTGTATTTATTTACTATAGATGCTCCTAATATGAATAGGCTCACAGATGTTTTGCTTTTGTTGTTTTTAGTGCTCAGAAACCTGCTCAACAGATGAATCTTGCTGTCCTTTCCTTGAGTCTCTTCAAACTGTTTTCCTCTGAGAGCGCTGTACAAACTTCAGATGATAGAGATAAAAATACAGTACAAATACAGATATTTAAAGTGCACACACTTTAATATCAGGTAAGATTTACTTGTTTTATTTGTTGAACTGAATTCAGAAAAAGTTTTCAGAAATGCCACAAAGTCTGTGCACATGTGTGTGGTTAGATCAGGGAGCTCAATATTGTGTCTTTGACCTTCATTATGTATGTTTTGATTATACTGTGTTGTAAATAAAATACAAATAATCTAAAAAACAATTTTTTTTAATCTTCTCACATTGTTTCTTCTTCTGCTAGTCAAGTCAGTCATTGATGGGGCCATTAGGGAGGGCTCTTTTGTCTTTCAGGTGTGAACTGCTAAATATTCATGGGCCATTGCCACACCTATGAATAATCCCTTTCGATCACAAAACATGTTTTAGAAAATTTACATCAATATATTGTTTTTTCTGAACGAGTGAACGAGATGATTTTCACATCATTTGGTTGATAAAATTCTAGCCTACTCTATACAATTCTCAAAAGTCTTGTTAACAAATGGCCTGTATGTGTTTCATGACCTTATTTCAGTGACTTCAAAACTTTAGTTTTTCACTAAACACGCATAAACGTAGTTTTCTCAAAAACACAACCATGTACATTAATGTTGCTTACATATTATTGTAGCCCAATATGTGCTGATTACAATGTAATCAGACTTTAGCCATTAAAATGTTTTTAAGATACTGAAAAAACAACAAATGTCAGGGCATGTCAAACTTCTTCAGGGCCTCAAAACACCCTCAGGCCCCAGAGGGTTAAAGGTTGATATATCACTACGATATAAGATTAATG
Organism: Garra rufa; assembly: GCF_049309525.1. NCBI lineage: Eukaryota > Metazoa > Chordata > Actinopteri > Cypriniformes > Cyprinidae > Garra > Garra rufa. The sequence goes on from NC_133361.1 coordinate 65,031,356, forward strand.
TACTTTACATCCATACGGATGCTTTTGCTGCCATCGTGTGGTGCGGAGCGTAATTACACTTCACATTTAATTTACTGCCACGTGTGGTGCGGCGAGGTACAATATTTTGATATATATTTTACTGTGGCGCCATCGTGTGATCAAATCATGGTACTACACTTGATGGCTGTTTTTCTATGTCGCCATCGTGTGTTTATTTATGGAATAACAGTTGAAGATTAAATATGTTTTTGACTGAGTTATATTATTTCTTGTTTTTATTTTATTAGTTTTTATTTAATTTCGATCTATTGCACTAAGAATTCATGCTAGGCTAATACTTGTATGTGCTTAAATCAAATGAAATACTATATTAGATTTTTTATTTCATGTTATTATTTGCTGTTTAGAGAATAAATATTTAATATTGTCCTAAAGGAAATTGAAACAATATGTGTTTAGCTCAAATATAATGCTTTATTATTCACATCTTATTAATTTATTTTAATTTTGTCATGTTGTTTAGAGAATAAATGCTTTTAATTGAATATTATTTCTTTTTATATTAGTTTTTATTTATTTCCGAACTATTGCACTAAGAATTCATACTAGACATTATGTGCTTAAATCAAATGAAATAATATATTCGATTTTTATTTTATGTTATTATTCGCTGTTTAGACAATAAATATTTAATATTGTCCTAAAGGCAATTGAAACAATATGTGTTTAGCTCAAATGTAATGATTTACCATCTACATTTATTAATGACTATTTTACTCTGCAGAGTAATACTTAAGTCACAAGTCTTACAAACAGTATGAGCTACATTTATTAATATTGTAAACCTGTAGGATTTGATTAAAAAATTCAAACATTATGCATCCGGTTAAATCTCTATATTCCATTAGTTTTATTTTAATCTTTGAAATACATTTATTTTGATTAATTACTATTTATTATATTCATAGTAAGATTTGATTGGAAATGAATAGATTTTATTATTATCTACCAACATAATTTATACGGATGTTTTTTAATAGAAATAAAACACACTGTGTCCTGGCTACGTGTAGGCATCGGTCGATGATAAGTGAAATAGAAGGTAATTACATTGATTGATAAATGATGATATATCAGTACTATTTCACAGATGTTATATATCGACCTAACTTTTTTTCTTTTTTATCAAAGGTATTAGCGAAGCATTTTCTATTGAAGAATCAGCCTTCGATCAAATTGATTCAATAGGTAAGATTGATATTGAATTTATTACCTCATGACATATATTTACGTTTACTAAATATGATAAATATTTATTTTTTTATTTATTATTATTATTATTATTTTTTTTTTTTTATTTTTTTTTGGTTCTACAGCTGAAGAGATTAACGGACCTAGAGCCACACACGGTAAGTGATAATATAGGCATACTGTAGAGTCAAATTAAACTCATTTGATGGTATAATATTTTGACTAACGCAATATGTAATATATTTTTATAGAGCACACATCATTTATTGATTTGACCCGTGAAGAGGAGGAGCAAGTGTCTGGACCAAGCACCAGCACTAGCAATACGCAAAAGCGTACTAGAGCGGAAGAGCGGGCATCGGATGACCCTGAACGAAAGAAAAGACTTGTAGCACGCGTTTCGCCAACCAGAAGAGTTGAGGACGCGGATGACGGTAAGATCATGCGTTAATCTTTCTTTGATACAGTTCATGTCCTCGCTGTTGTTAAAACTTTGACATAGACACTGACTTTTATTTTTTATTCATACCCTCTGCAGACAGACAGGACGTTGGTGGGGACAACGTCGCCGACTGGACAGAGACTCAGCTGAATGCTTGGGAGACATCGTCATGGGGGAGCGATAGAGACCCAGATTCACCGGCGAGACATCGACAAACACCTTTCGCCTTCCAAGATCCATTGGAGTCGGAAGAAGAGGTAGAAGAGGTAGAGCAAGAAGAGCAAGAAAAGCAAGACCCGGAAACCGAACCAGCGCCTGTGGTTCAGGCTGCTGTCGACCGAGGTGAAAATTTAACACTGATTCAGGAAAACACTGAACAGATTGCCGCTTTGCGCCGAGAATCACATAATAGAGATGCTATAACCCATAATCGAATTGACAATTTGAACGGATTGGTTCAGGACAATAACGAACAGATTGCTGGTTTGCGACAAGAATCACGTAATAGAGATGGTGTGATGCAGAACTTGATGAATCTTATGATTGATTTGATTCGTCAAAGCAATGAACGTCGTGATGCTCAGCACGAAGAGTTGCGTAATAGCATTGCAGGACTTCATAATCGAATGGGATTTCAAGATGCTAGAATCCAGGCGGGTATAGATAATTCGTATGAACAACATGAGGCAATAGAGAATCGTTCTCGTGGTTTGCAAAGAGAAATGTCTGAAAATTTGAACAGTATTAATGAGGCAATGCGCGAAGGACTGCGTGAAAGGCGTTTGACGGTGAATCTCCTCATGGCTCTAGTCAATCATTTACAACCGAGATAAAACATTAAACAGAGGCGTTCTGTTTCATCATTTATGTAGTTGTGATTTAGTTCTGTTTGTACTTTTTTTTTTTCTCACACCATTGCTTTGATTGCTTGAATGGAGTTTATGCTTTGATTATCATTTGTAATTTGAAATTCATCCTCTTGTTTGAACCGAAAATAAACTGAAAATGAATGGTGAAAATATTCCAGACGATGCACATGGCTGTCATTCAGACCAATCTCTCTCACTGATTCTACAAAACGCTATAGATATGTACATAGACACACCCCATGATTTGTGTGACAGATTACAACAACTGTTAAATATGTATCCAAACTCAGCAGAAATTAGATTTAATAATGCAACGTCGCTTCAGATTTCTGATTTGGAACATTTAGAAACGTTAATAGAGCAGAGTCTAAATATAAGTTTGTGTGATCAGTTACAGGGTCTATTAAATATGCATGCCCGAGGTTTACAGCTAAATACGCCGCAGAGCGGAGGTGTATTAGCCGTTTGCAGCGACGCTACGCCGACCGCAGATGCTATGCGCGCCGCGACTGCCGTTACATCATCAGAGCTTCCGTCGGTTGTAGATAATAATGGAGGTGATCGAACTTCAACCTCCATTGCTGGTCCCTCTACAGACTATAGCGAGGTCAACCAACCGTCAACCTCCCGCGACAACCTAACATCTAATACAGCACGACCGTCAACTAGTACTACAGACCGTATCGACGATGCGCAACCATCGACTTCCAATGCGTCTGCTACTTTGGGGGTGTCACAATTGAGTCGTGCGAACATCGACACTCTGACGCGTCGAGGCGGGGTCGTGAACGGTTATCGAGTTACCCCTAGGCCTCGATTTAATGGCGTACAACTGCAGAGAACTATGAATATGAGGCAGATAAGATCTGAGGATTTAGCAACCTACCACTTCTCATTGCACAGTACCATGGATGAAATAGTATCGTTTGCTAGACAAATCGGCGGTGAAGGATGCGTAATCAATTTATGCATGAACGGAGAGTCTTTAAAATCACCCGTTAACGCCGTTTTAATGCCCGGTAATAATTATGACGTTAATCTTTTTACCGATCAAATTGAGAAAATTTTACAGAGCGACGATCAGATATTGTCTGACGATGCGGTCGAGATTGAAGCTCATGTGGTCATGAACAGACAAGGAGGGGGAGGTGTACGTCGTAAACTCACAGATCTACCGCTTGATCAGGTCATCAAAAGAAAAAAGATGAGTTTATTTATTCCTATGAACAAAACGAATGATTTATGCCTTTCTATCTGTCTCGCACGTTTTCTCGATCCGGAATTACCCGAGAGCGAATTAGAAAGCCAGGCAGCCATCATAAACAATAATGCGGGGTTCTCCATCCAAGATAAGATCGGGCTTCATGACTTGACAAAGTTTGAAAATAGTCGTTTTTTACAGGACTATTGGAGGAGGCGCGATAGAAATTTTCAAAAATCTCGACGAGCCACATCCAAAAACCGCGTTCCTCTATTTACACAACGAACATTACTATATGATACTAAATCTGACGGCGTTTATCGGGGCTGATTATGTGTGCCAATACTGTTACAAAGGCTACTCAAGTCTCCGAGATCACCATTGCAAGTATGTTTGTAACGTGTGTTTTGACCAAGAGTGCTTCAAATACCCTAAAAGTACGATCCACTGCCCCGATTGCCTGCGCTTTTGTAAATCACGCTACTGTTACAGCATGCATAAGAAGATACCGCGCGGTAAAGAGAAGGTCCCCTGTGACATATATAAATATTGTAAACTATGTAACAGGCGCTATGAGATTACCAGATCCAAAGACGATCACAAATGTCGGCCCGATCGATGTTCCGATTGCGGCGAAGAACGGCCGAACCAAGGGATACATCAGTGCTACATACAACCCCAAATGCCCAAAGATCCTGACACAAAATACGTGTTTTATGACTTTGAAACGTGTTACGAAAACGGTAGACACGTTGCCAATTTCGTCTGCGCGATCACTTTTAAAGGATAAAAATTTGTGGCGGCGGGTACCGACTGTGTGGAGCAACTAATCAATCGATTCAGAAAGCCCCAATACAAAGGCTACTGCTTCATAGCCCATTACGCATCCAGAATAGACTCTTTTCTTATTCTAGAGTATTTTTGCAAAGTGGGTCTTACTCTCGACATTATCATGCAGGGATGTAAATTGATCGTGTACGATGAGCCTTTCGCTCAGCGATACATAGATAGTTACTCCTTCATCCCTATGGCCCTGTCTAAGATGCCCGCGGCTCTTAACCTGACCACTCTGGAAAAAGGATACTTTCCCCACCATTTCAATAGACTAGAAAATGCTGACTATGTCAGGCCCTACCCAGACAAGAAGTTTTATGGGTACGAAAACATGTCGGATAAAGACCAGGCAAAGTTTGATGCCTGGTATAGCGAGGTCTCGGATAAATTTTTCCACTTCAAGGAGGAGTTGTACGAGTACGGCGTGAACGACGTTGTCTTATTACGCGAAGCATGCACGAAATACAGAGAAGCGTTCATAGACTGTACCGAACTGGACCCCTTCAGTTTCACCACTCTTGCTGGGTGTTGCATGGGTGTCTTCAAAACCCATTATCTCGACAGAGACACTCTGGCTCTGACGCATAATAATGCGTACATCCAACAGAGCAAGGCATACTCTAGCGCGTCGATCGAATGGCTCGAGTATGTGAAAAAGACCCGAAACGTTGACATTAGCCATGCTCTAAACCATGGCGAGGTGCAGATCGGTCGTTACTTTTTAGACAGTTACTACGAACAGAACGGGTCGAGGTACGGTCTAGAATTCAATGGATGTCTGTGGCACGGATGCGAGCGCTGCTTCGAACCCCATTATACCCACCCCTTGTCTGTCGTACCTTTCGGAGTTCTTAGAAGACAGTTTGATGAAAAGCTTGATATTCTTCAAAACGCATACGGGTTGAAAATGGAGGTCCTCTGGGAGTGTGAATGGATCAAAATAAAGAGGACAGACCCTGCCGTGATAGAATTTATGAGTACTTATTCAGCGCCCGAAAGACTGAAGCCGAGAGACGCGCTCTTTGGGGGTCGAAATAACGCCTATAAACTTTACCACAAAACAGTCGACGATGAGAAAATAAGCTATGTGGACTTTACAAGCTTATATCCTTTCTGCCAGGCTAGAAAAAGCTATCCGATCGGACACCCATTTTAAATGATTTTGGCCCGATCGAGGAATATTACGGACTTATCAAGGCGACGATGTATCCTCCCCGCAAATTACTCTTCCCTATAGATGCGGTGGCAAGCTCATGTTCCCATTATGCCGAACCTGCGCACATGCTGAAAACCAGACGACGAGCTGTAGTCATACGGATGACGAGCGGTTGCTCTCAGGGTGCTGGGTCAGCATTGAACTTTTGAAAGCGATTGAGAAGGGGTATGTAGTGGCAAAGATTGATGAAGTTTGGCATTTCCCACAACGGTCAGATACGCTGTTTCGCGATTACGTAAAGACTTTTTTACGTTTAAAACAGCAAGCGTCAGGTTACCCCCCAAACGTCGTCACGGATGCCGACAAAGCGACATACATCCGCGAATATTATGAAAAAGAGGGTATTCGTCTAGACCCTGAAAAGATCTGCCACAACCCCGCTCAGAGATCTATTAACAAGTTATTGTTAAACTCATTATGGGGACGCTTCTCGATGCGCGAGAATCTACCCTATACCGAGTTAGTGAAGGACCCTGAAGATTTCACCAGAATCATTTTTGGTAAAACCGACACCCTGAATTTTTTTACGTTCGTCTCAGACGATGTTGCGCTTGTCCAGTGTCGCGGCGCCGACGGGGATGTCCGCGAAACCCGCGACATTAACGTGTTTATAGGTGCATTTACAACGGCTCATGCTCGCCTGGAATTGTACGACCTGATGGATAGACTCGGAGACCGCCTGCTGTATTCGGACACAGACAGCGTTATTTTTGTGTCCAGGGACTGCGACTGGATACCGTCTCTGGGGGATCATTTGGGGGAGTTGACGGATGAGATAGGGAACGGTAGTTACATCACAGAGTTCTGTTCTAGCGGTCCAAAATCGTATGGGTATCGCACATCGGATGGAAAAGTATGCATGAAAGCTAAGGGTATAACTCTAAACGCAAAAAATTCCAAAGCTATCCGATTAGATTCCCTGATTGGTATGGTTAACAGCTATGTGACATCACGAGACAATACGCAATGCATCATGGCCCGTGCCGAAAACATTGTGAGGGATAAAAAGCATCTTACATTGCACAACAAGACAGTCGACAAAAAGTTCAAGGTGGTGTATAATAAGCGTCGACTTTTACCCGACTTTAACACTCTTCCTTATGGGTACTGATTCGACGATGCATAGAGGGGTGCGGGATGCTTCTGAATTTGACTTCAGACTTCAGCATCCCTTCTCATGCGTGATAAGCGGACCATCTAATAGCGGCAAGTCCGACTTTGTAAAACGATTGATGGAAAATGGGTTAAATATGATTTCTAAAAAAATTGAAAACATTGTATATATTTACAATTGTTGGCAACCTCTGTACGACGAATTGCTTAAATTGTATGACATTAAATTTGTTGAAGGAATACCCGAGTCTCTGAATGATGATCATTTACTCCCTGTCAGCAAAACTAATCTACTGATTCTGGATGGTATGATGAGCGAAGCTAGTGGGAATGCTCAAGTTCAAAAGGTCTTCACACAGTTTGTACATCATCGTAATCTTAGCGCTATTTATATTGTACAGAATTTATTTGCGCAAGGTAAATCGAGCAGAACCATTAGTCTGAACACCAATTATTTAATCTTGTTTAAAAATCCACGCGACGCAAATCAAGTGATGGTTTTAGCGAGACAGATGTACCCTTCGAATGCAAAATACTTTATGGAATGCTATCAAGATGCCACCAGTCAACCTTACGGTTATCTCATGATAGACTATAAAGCAAAAACACCCGAGCATTATCGACTCAGAACAGGCTTGCTTTCTGACCACCAAGTGGTCTACCTCCCGAAAAAAAGACTCGCGTGATCTTTCGTCATGTCCGCCAGACTTTGCAAGCATCTGCCTCTGCTGAAGGTGCTACATAAAGCGACTCCTAAACAACGACGGCTTATTTTACAGGGAGCGTCTGACGAACTCATTTTAGCGCTTTGTGAAGTAGCTCTAAACGTCCTTTACGGAACGATTCCTATCAGCCGTCAGCAATACCAAAGACTGAAGAGGAGGAAAGCCGAAATTAAACTTGTTGCCAATAAGAAAATAGCTCTAGCGACCAAGAAGCGCGTTTTCAACCAGACCGGTGGTTTTCTTTTACCGCTTTTAAGCGTAGCGGTCCCCTTTATTTCCAGCCTGATATTGAGTAGGCAGAGTTGAGGATGCAGCACGCTGAAAAGTTGTATCTCGTTCCCCACAACCAACTGGAAAAGCTACAATCCGGAACCCCCCGTGAAAACATTCAACAGGTCGTAGAGAACGATCTGGACTCTGCCATAAGAAATATTTTACTCAGGTCTGATTTGGATCAGCGTGAAAAGGCCAAACTTTACTCCAGCATCCTAACCAGGTTTTTAACGATCGTTAAACAAGGTGATCGCGAGGGTAGTGTTTTAACACTCTCATTACCGCGACCTGACCCTGATCATAAAGACGACCGTGTCGTCGCTACTACTAACGCCAAAGATGTTGGGGGTTCAGAAGACGTCATAGCGGAAGTTTTGAAGAACGTACCGGCAAGAAGTCTCAAAAACGCTCAGTATATATTGGACAAAATGTCTAAAGCTAAAGGACTCAGCGCTTGGGACGAGTCAGGGGAATTTGTCTTTAAGGGAAAAACCATACCGGGTTCGCACATGGTAGATTTGGTAAAAAATGTTACAGTGTCGCACCAGGTCCGCGATGACAGAAGACCCCCAGGATGGTCAGAGTTTCTACAGGCGTTTGCGGAATTAAACATACCGTTTTCTACAGTACCGAATCAACGTGTTAGGAGCATGATTAGTTCTTTAAAAACAAAATCCACGTCTTCAGCCTACACACCAGAGTCTGTACGACCTACTAAAAAGGCCTTCAAAAAGAGGATTTCAAGCACGGATAAACCGTTGTTTAAACCACCGACTCTCGACCGTAGACAATGGTTAGAATTTTAATGGTGTATTATTATTTATTTATTTATTTTTTTGTATCCGTTGTACTGATTGATGTATTGATGTGTGTAATGACGTGTATGTGTATCATTTGTAAATTGTTTAATAAAACAATTGAAACCGTCATCTGATGTTCACTCTTTATTTATCAAGTAATACAATAGGTATTTAAGCGTATTTCATAGCCGTATTACAAGACTGTACACAATGAATACACGCAGACATTTTTCCATTACAAACATTAGAACTTAGTCTTTTCACAAAGAGCGACACCATTTTATCATTTTTAATATATTCGTCGCTGTACAACTTTAACACATGGTTGTAGTCCCTCCCCCTGGCTAAATGATATAGGAAGAACACGCAGTGCTGTCCACATGTATCCGTTGTAAAATCTTGGATACGTCTGGTGGAATATAGTACCATGGATGAGTTGGTTATTAAAAAGTTTTTGAAAGACGCTGGAAAGCGTTCATCATCAGGAGCATTGCCGAAGCTGTCGAAAAAACATCCGGTTCCCTCTTGAGTTAAATAAACAGCAACCCAGTGTTCCCCAGATAAATAAGAAGGGTGTGTGTTAATTATACACATGGCAGGAAAGTTCCTTAGCGGTCTTTCTGGAAGGTGATCGCTGGGTAGGACTCCGAGAAAATGGGTGTTACACAAAATTTTTTCCATGATCGCTGTGAGTTGTACGGTGTTCATTTTAGGTTCAATAGTAATCGACCAGGACCTGTCGCCGGTTAGACACCTCAATTATACTGTCAAACACCGTGTAAACCACAAGGTTGATGGTACGTGCTAGCGGCTGTTTGAAGCGTGCTTCGAGTCTGATATTTCCGGACTTGATGAGCGAAATGTGCTGTCCGCAGTCTTCGTCGGGTGTGAGGTTAAAGGCATAGAGCGAGTAGCCTTTCAGAAAGTCTTCCCTGTTAATAGATAGGGGTTGATTTTTAAGGTGTCTCCCGGTCGCGGTCGCCAGCTGATAAAATTCGCGCACGGCGGAACCCCCGGCAAAGTCTGGTTGTAGAGGTTTAGCAGGAAACTGTTGACCGTCGACGTATACGGCTAGGAACTCCAAATCGTAATGTTTGAACGCGAATGGGTTTTTGTCGTAGGCTCCGGTGAATGCGTCATTATCCACCATGGCCAGGACGATAGATTTTGGTAGCGTACTCAAAAACAAATTTTCCTGATTTGAAACGCGGGATCCAGCAGGTATGGAGAAATTTTTCAGACAGACCCTGTCTATGGGGTACTTGGCTGTGCTTGAGAGCAACGCCTGGGCATGCCCCAACCTCACAGAGGGTGAAACGGATACTTTCTTGACAAATAGGGATGCTGACACAATGTTTAATTTGTAGGCATCGTCGCCACTCTTCATCAGACAGAATTCGTCTTTACCCCTGATCATTCTTATTTTCACATCGACACCATTTAGCATTAATTTTTCTTGAAAGAAAATGTCGCTGTGAATAGGAGCCAACAGCTCCACAACTTTACTACCGGTTGTGTAGAGGGACCTCTTCGTTAGGCCCGCATTACGACCAACCGGATCGGTTTCGTCCATGTGCCCCGCTGTGTCTTTAAAAAAGAGACCTGCTGAGAAAAGGGATTCCAGAGCATCTTTGCTGTAGTTGAGAAGACTCTCGATGATGCATCGATAGGGATAGGTACTGGAGCTCTGAGATATCAGTCGATCGCCGAGACTCACGTCAACTTGTGAAAATATAGTGGCTCCGGGGTAATTTATTAGGGCCACCTTTGCAGGGTCCGGGATGTTATCGCCGTTAGGCTTTGTTATTTTAAGCCGTAGAAACAATAATGTGTTATTTAGGTCTATGTAGTCTTCACCGGTCCCTGCAATAAAAAACTCCAATGGGGAAGAGTCGGATATGGCTGATAAAGGCGGTACTTCTAAATAGTTGTTTTTCTCAATAACCGTCTGCGTCAGCGGGACCGTAAATAAATCCAGCTCGGACTTAATACATTTCCCCGACATACGGTGAAGTAACGCCATGCTAGAATATGGTTTTTACGCGGGCAATGTTTCGCTTCACGGTCTTCTTAACCTTTCTGCGTTTGACTGAGGACTTCTTGGATTTGCTCCTTGTTTTCTTTATCGAATGACCACGCCTCCTTACACCGGGTGGTTTAGACATTCTCTTATGAGCCATAACCATGAGACCTGATCCGTCTTGAGATTTAGAGTCATGCGATCTTGACATCGCATTTGAGACGACATCAGATACTATATTTTTAGCAGCCGCTTTTAGGTGAGGTTTAGTGATACTGAACCCTCTTTTTAACAACGGTATGGCCATCCTAAACAGACCCCTGAAAAGGCCTCCCAGACCAGCCCCGTATATAACAGCCCCGCCGGCATATCCGGGTAGACCCCCACCGGCCTGATTTCGGTAATAGTCGACATAATCGGCAGCGTTCATCTCGCGATGGTTATAATAGACCATTCCTAAAGTACAGATTGCTTCTTGGGTCTAAAGTGTAGTTTTACGATGACTTTCCCGTAAGAAAAGGGTATTTCGCAGTTTTGGTCGTCCTTTAATTCTATAGATATGTCTGTGATGAGCAACTTGTTGACCGATGCGTAATGCGGTTTGTCGTATCTAACACTGACGGTATCATTGTTTTTCCCCGTTATATGAACGCATCTTAAAAGGGGGACGTACGAATCACCCACGGATTGGTATTCGATAATGTCGGTATAAACGTACATCGTATAGAAGCCTGCGTTGATGTCGGCTTGGTGAGGAGAGTCGGTAATAGCGCTTATTGTAAAATCTGCGTTTTCATGATAGGCTGAACGCCCTAAAGCTTCGTCGGGGGCAAGTCCTAAAACAGTGGCGAGTTTACCAAAGAAGCTTACTGAAATGTTGGGTTTCGCGACCAGCCGTGTTTTGTTTTTTATTTGATCATACCCCATCACCCACGTCGGTGCGAGAACTTCATTTATCGCCCGGATCACGGCTCGAACATCCTCGTAGTACCCGCCGTTTATTTGAAGTTTCCTCGACATGAAAAGTTCTGATAACTGCTTAAACACGGCTTCACCGGGTCTATTTGTGTGTTTCTGGGGCGGAGCCGGTGAGATGTTTAGGTTGAAAATCCCATCGTTGTCATTAAATGTGTACCAGCTCCTAGGATATTCAATTTCAACAAGACCTACTTGCCACTCGCCTTTCAGGTTTATAGTTTTTGCTAACCTGGTCGTATAACTAGATATATGATTTTCGGGGTAAACTGATAAAGAAGCGTTGCATGGCAGCGTGACATAGAAACCGTCGTCATCCATGGTGGTCCTTTACACGTATGATCTCTTACAGCACAGGGGCGTATGTTTTAAGGCTTTTGCAAGTCTACCAAAGTCTTTTTGTCTATATAACTATTAAATTTCGGAGGCCATCCTACCCATTTCACTAAAACAAGTGTGGAGCGACCCTGTTTTTTCTCACCTAAAATCTTCTCTATCTTAAACGCTTTGTTTTTGCTGACGATAATTTTTTGTAACTCTTCTTCGTAAAACACGCCTGCTATGACATCGCCATCATAATCAGTCAGCCTGTATACGGGGGGATTACGAGGAATACACGCTGAAACAGTGAAAAATTCTTCAGTGTAGTTCTGCTCGTAACCCTTTGCGAATGGTCCTCTCACTTTTGAAATCCTGACAACATCCCCTACTTTATATTTAAATACGGGATTCTCATTCTTTTTCATACTTCCATACAGGTTTTCAAACACTGTAGCTTCATTTTCCTTGACCACATCCACCGGTCTCATCCTAATACATCCTAATATGATAGCACGAGTTGTATCCTTGCACGATATCCTGCAAAACATCCACGTATCTCCGTGAATTCGTAGCGGTCAAAAAGCGCCACATTCTACTTTTCAGAGTTCGGTTAAAGCGTTCCACAATACTGGCTTTAAGTTCTGTAGCTGTCGCAAAATGATGGATGTCGTGGTTATTCATTAAAACTTGAAAATGTTTGTTAAAAAATTCGGTCCCTTTATCCGTCTGCAATTTCTTCGGAACACGTCCCTCTTCGAGGATAGACTTAAACGCTTTAGTAACCTCGAGTCCGCTCTTATTCTTTAGAACTCTCACCCACGCATACTTGCTAAATATGTCAATACACGTCAGCAAATATTTATTATTATCATTTTCCTTTGAATAAGCGGTCATATCGACGAGATCCACTTGGAACTGCATATCCATACCGTACACCACCACCCTATTACGTTTGTAGTTTATAGGGGCTGTTCTGTGTAATGTGTAAGCGTCCTCTCCGGCTAACCATTCTGAAACCTGTTTATCGCTCAGACGGACTCCTGTATCCTTTAAGACTCCGTCTTTTAACCGTTTTTTACCCCCTAAAGATCCTGGGTTGAACGGTGTGTAATAAACTTTTCTCATCTGCTCGGACATGTTGCTGATTCAAGCCTCCTCACAAGAATAAAACAAACAAACGTCGCGTTCCAGTCTTTTATTAAAAAAGAATACATTTCAAATTGATTACATCAAAAGTATAGAGATCAAATTGGTTACATCAAAAGTATAGAGATCAAATTGGTTACACATGTGATAAAAAAGGATAAAATAGGATAAAATACGCATGCATACAGAAAAATAATGAGTAGACTGATATAACGGTTTTACAGATGGTCTAACCAGTAAAGACAATTTACAACTACCATAAAGTTACGACCTAGTATGTAGTTAACCATTGTGTCAACCATTTCACAAACCTTGCTTTTCTCATCTTTTTTAACAAGTTTTACACATACATCGGTTAAATATTTGCACATGCACAGGACCTCGGAAACTCTTATTCCTTCATCTGCTTTGGCTAACTCGTCTAGAATTTTAACGATCATTATGCTGGGCGGATTCTCGCCATTAAGACACATATCGGTCAATTCATCCCATGTATCTAGAGATCTTCTTATACCAGTCATTTCTTCCTTGAGGTTTTTTATACGAATTGTTTGACCCTCGTAATCTTTCTCATGATCACTCTCTAGCTCGATGACCGTAAGTAGCATTTCAATCATTTGATGTTTATAACGAGGGATGATCAAAAAGTCTCTGAAAAAATTCATTATGCTACACGCGCAACCCATGTCTTAGCCGTCACGCTCAGACCCCGGGGCTTGACACGCTGCTCTGCCAGAGATCCACGGCGTCGTAAACAACTTTCTTGTAGGACTTGTCCAGTACCTTTTCCCTGATTTCTTGCAGCTTTGCGACGATGAAAGGCTCTTCTCTTAATTCATTCAGGATAGCTCCGGTGGCTCCTTGAATCCTCTGATTGTTGTTGGACTTTAAGCCGCAGCGGCGTAGGGTGAAGTCTATAATGGTCTGAAGATCAGGTTTGAAGAGTTTACGGCACAACTCGTCAAAGCGGGAGTCGAAGTAGTATGCAGCAGGCTCAAACAGACAGGAATGTTGCAACTGGCTCGGGTGATCCGTTGCACAACCCTCACACTCTTCTCTCAGTTTGTTGTCGATGATGTGTTGCAGCAGCAGTACGATCAGGGCTTTTATAATTTTAAACCCTATGGCGCTGAAGCATCCGTCTGTGGCATCAAATCCTGCGGCGCGCTGATCTGATAGGTAGGAAAGGTTGCGATATCCGAGTTCTGTGCAGAATTTATCTAACCATTCTTTGTGTCGCTCGGGTGGGTGGTCTTTGCTTGATGAAAATTGATCACGAGCATTGTCATCGTGTTCCTTGAGGTTGAAAGGAGATTTGTGGTCGTGAAAACCACAATCGCAGCATAAACCTTCGTCTTCTTGAGACATGATGGTAATGCGTTGTGGGGTAGCGCTACTTACTGGTCTTTATAGCGTCCGAAATTAATGGGCGGTGCCTACTGCTGGGGGGCTATCCTCTATGTGAAACAAGCGTCTTTTAATTCCGCTGTATCCGGCCTGCTTGACACTCCACTTGAATAATTTGTTTATGGTAGAAAAAACTCTGCTCAGCAGTTGTAGATCACGACCCTTGAACATAACTCGCGGGGCAGATGGATCTGGAGGTTCCTCGCTCGTCTCATCATATGAACCCTCAATGACCTTTGTCTCATCTTCGCATAAGAATATGTACAAGTAGTCATCCGGATTCATTTCATTACGGTCCCCGAGCAGACGGTACCGTGTTTTTGGCACATCTCCGTTCCAATCAACAGAATACCACGGACGTCTTTTACTTTCACGCATATCTATCCAAACATCATCGAAAAACATTTTCCAGTCGTTGACGGATAATTCCAAACAGCGTTCCTGCCCCAGCACAAATTCGCTTATACCTGTTGCTGTGTAGAGCGTAACCGATTGCGACCGCACGTGAAATATGTAACCAAATATGGTCTCCTCACTACTCAGGTAAAATTCCTCTCTCAAGCTGGCTGTATTTCTGCAGAGAGTCTTCAAATATGCATTTCGTCTGAATGGTTTTCTTGGAGCCAAAGTCAGACGTTCTAACATCTCTTCATCCCATACTCTCGTGGTGGTTTTAGGTGAGTGTATCGCATCCATGTCTATGTATTCGACAACTCTTCTCGATTTTCTACAGATATGCTATGTTGTATTTATATGTTTGATCACGTCCCTGTCATGTGGTCACCATGCGGTCACTGAAGAGGTTAAAAATAACCCCTCATTACTGCAATTTCACCGGTCAGAGTTCAACCATCATTAATCTTCATAAAAACCCTAAAGACATCTTTAACAGGTCATGGGATCATCTCCGGAATTTTAATTATGACTATTCATACATTAGCAGGGTCATGGGTCATCTCCGGAATTTTAATTATGTCTATTTATACATATCCGGGGTCACGGGGTCATCTCCGGAATTTTAATTATGTCTATTTATACATATCCGGGGTCACGGGGTCATATTTTGACATGTCAAAAAGGTCAAAGGTCAAAGTCATTAATCATTGTGACATAAGCACCCTGTCATCACTACTCCCACCGATTTCTTCTTTACAAGCTGGGTAGTCCCTGTTTTATTTTTGGTCTGTGGGCTCTGCTTGTTCTCTTTGCCAGAATTCTATTGAGACAATATGTATGATGGTTAGCACACAACAAACAGCTGAATGTACCAAAAAATTTAAGGAAGCGTAGGCAAAAAATATAGCCAAATACATTGTAAATTATAGACTACATACCTTTCGCTTGCTGCTCCAAGTGGAAGCGCTCTTCTTTGAATAAAATGCTGTGGCCTCCATTTCTTTCTCGCACAGTTAATACAAATGCACGCAGTGAAATTTGATAACAGGTCTATTTTATCAGTTGCTCACTCGCAGCCGATTTAAAAAACGCATGGGCGGCACTAGGGAGGGGCTATCAGGTACTAGACCAAAGCACGTATATCAGGGCTGTTGCAAGGGGTGTGCAAGGCCCTGAGCAAAGTTAAGTTGCAAAACTTCTAGTGTCTTCATGTACTGTATATTGAAGTTTAGACAGTTTGCAAGAATATTTAGTATCACTGGTGTGAAAATGCTGTTAGATGCCAGTGGAGTTAACGGGAGTTGAGAAAGTTGAAAGTGAGGGCACAGATGCATCCTCCACTGGGCTGGCAGATCCAGCTATTTTAGGCTACTTTGAACTTAAAGTTAATAAGGTAGTAATTTGCATTGTCCGAAAAAAAAAATCAGAACTATCAGCACAGTATATAACACTAATCTGGTTGCACACAATAGAAAGAAATATGCAAACACTAGCCATGAGCTGTGTCCATTTCGATACAAAACAAGGCACTGACAAGTTTAAAGATCAGTCAGTACAAGTTTTTTTATTCCTCTCCAGTTTAAACAGCTCCGGAACTAGGAGCTGGAACTAGGCTTAAGTATGGTCTGTGAAACTGGAGGGAAGTGTTTTTTTTTCCAGTTATCTGAAAAGTAGCAGTTAATGAGGCCATCAGCGGCAGTATAAAGAGGGAAATGTTTATGAATAGCAGAATGGGGGTGGGGGTGAATGCTGTCTGTTGCCTTGTAATCAACATATCATTGAGACTCTTTTTTGGGGGGTCCAACTGTCTAGCATTCGGTTTAATTTCGGATTCAGCATTCAAATGCATGCCAGGGAAAAGGGGAAAGCTTTCGTCACACGCTCCACCTATGATATACCCTCTTATCACAAAACATTAGTGTCCACACCCCTGACACACTGTAGGAATAAATACAGTCCATCCATGTGTAAAGTCATCTCACAATGACCAAAATCAGCAAGCTGCATTCCCAAGACATCAGGGTGATGAGGTCTGCTGGAAGTCCTACTCAAGAAATATCCCAACATCTGAAATCCATTGGTGTACACACTACATTGAGCACTATCCGGAGACACAACAAAGAAAGATCATCACACAAACGTAATCCTCGCAAAATAACTGAGTAAGTTGCCCACTGCATGACGCGAACACAAACACTAGCCCAAATACTGGTTAATGCTAAGTGGTGGTTATGCATAAACTGTCAAATGTTTAACTATTTTCTGTTTTGCCCTTGATTTTAGGGACATTGTCCTATCCATAGAGAATATCACTCATCAGAATGATGAACTGATGTCATGTTCCGTGAAAAAACAGCTATGGCGTGACAGCGGAGTGGAAATAAGCGAGCGATCCATTCGGAGGATAGGATAAGGGAAAAGCTTGGGTGGAAGTATGGGAAAACTCAACATTGTCCCATGATCAGAGACAAAAATAAAGAGTTACGTCTCCAACAAGCCCAAAAATGGATTGCTGAGAAGGAGTCATTTCACAATGTCATTTTCACTGATGAAACAACAGCGGCTTTGGACCGTTTTGCCACCATGTCATTTCGTAGGAGTGGGAGACACGTGTCTAAACCAAAGCCAAAGCACCCGCTAAAAGTTTATGTTTGGGGAGCAATATCCAGACTGGGTCCGGGACCGATTGCAATCTTCGAAGGCATAATGGACCGGTCTTTCTTTGAAAATGCTATTGTAACAGAAACTGCTGCCCCATACATTAGGGAAAACTTCGGAGCACATCACCGTTTTTTCCAGGACAATGACCCGAAGCACACTGCTGCAGGCAGACTCATTGCTGAACAGGGTATAAACTGGGTTAAGACTCCCGCCGAATCCCCCGACATGAATCCCATTGAAATGGTGTGGCATGCTCTGAAAGATTATATTCGAAAAGTAGCAAAACCAACTACAAAGTCTGACTTAATTGATGCCATAAATAAATTCTGGTTCGAGGAACTTACAGCAGTGGCATGCAACAAGTACATAAACAGACTGTTTAAAGTTCTTCCGGCTGTGGTGAAGCGTCAGGGTGGACATACTGGAATGTAACAATGTCAAAAGTTGTGTCAAAAAGGTCAAAAATGTCTAAGCATTGGCAAAACTGTAAAATGAAAATATAATGTACATTAATGATCCCTTGAAGAAATTCGTTTTTTTGACGTTGTTGTTGAGAATCTGCTGTTATCAAAAACATAAAATAATACTGATAATACTGATAAAAATGCATAAACACGAGTTTAATGCATAAACAATCCTGCGTGGCCATAGTAACCCAGGATTATCAGAGATAGGTTTATTAATATTTTATTTTGAGTTAAGAAATTATTATATTAATTGTTATAGAAATTAATACAATATTAAATAATTATATAGGCGATGCTGTATATGCCAATGCTGTCTGTGCACGATGTAGACAGCATTCACAAGTGTATCATGAATAAATATTACATGTACTTCAAATTAAATAGACTGTTTACTTAACATTCATGTAAATGATACTGTAAATGCTTGACATATGCTATATGACTGATTTTTACTGGAATGTAGTTTAAAGGTTGAATTGAACATATATTTTATTTTGTTTCGTCTAATTAATAGACTAGACTATATAAATACTAAACTGTTTTACTGAGGAATGAATCATTCACGTAGTTTCATTTGTAAATGAAAACATGCTCATTTATCGTCACACACGGGCATAAATACAATCATAAAGTCAAAACTTTATTGGCATAATTGTCAGGCGTTAAAAAATAGCCCTAACCAGTTATTAAAATAATAATAGCCTAATAATAATAATAAATAATAAGTGATATAGAGCTATCTACTTTTTTGTTTATTGTGAATCGCTTAACCTAAATAACTCTCTGTATATATGCTATTTGCCATATATTTTGCAAATATTGTAAACGACAATTATGCCAATAAACTTTTGACTTTATGATTGTATTAATGCCCGTGTGTGACCATAAATGATTTACAAATGGAACGTGATTGATTCAATCGTCAATGAAACACTATATAGGTTATCTATTAATTAGACGAAATAAAATGAATATATATCTGTTAAATTCAACCTATAAACTGCATTCCAGTAAAAACCCCAGCCATATCAAAGCTTTAATGGCATGTCAGCATTTATCATTTAGATTCAGAATGTTAAGAGATCGAAATGAAGGGAAAAATAATGAATATAAACGAATAATACAATTATTACGGAAAAAAGAGGATCAATTAATGGACTGTGGGATGCATAAAATGTTTCTTGCAGGGCTATTTAATTTGAAATACTTTATGTAATTGTCACCAACGCGGTCTCTGTGGCTCCCTCTGACCGCCGCCAGCGGGAACCCTCCCCGGAATATTAGACTACATTTCCCATGACCCCGTACCTGAGACTCGCGCCTGTGTTTCCGGTTCACCGGTTCACTTCCTTTTGGCGGCCATTTATAGACTCGCTTCGCGGGGAGTTCCTCGCGAAGTTTTGCTAGTCTCACTACAATCCTAAGCGTTTATTCCATTGCATTGATTCTTGTTGCCGACTGGACTGTTATTCTCCCTGTGATTGCTTGCTTGTTTCCCTCGACCCCTGCCTGGATTTGACTACGCTATTTGGATTATCTGCATTGCTCTGTTTACTGGTGATAGACCTTGCTTGTTTGACTACGCTATTAAAGTTGTTTTGCACATGGATCCTCTGCCTCCGACTCAGTCCATGGAGGGCTTACAGAAAACTTCGCCGCCTTTGGATCCAGCAACAACTTCGACTCTCGATGGCGCTACAGCCGAGGCGGCCACGAGGCAACAGCTCACCACTGAGCTATCAGCTCAAGCCACGGCTCTCCGTAACCAGCAGCAACAACTGGATCGCCTAACGGAGGTCACCAGCCAGCTGGTAAGAGCTCTTCAAGGGCTTCAAATGACGGCGCCGCCCGCCACATCTCCTCCTGTTCCACCACCGCCTGTTATACCACCTGTCTCGGCCAGCCCGCGGCTGGCGTTTCCTGAGAAGTTTGATGGCAACCCGTCTAAATGCAAGGGCTTCCTTCTACAATGCTCGTTGTTTACCAGCCAACAACCGCATCTGTATCCCACTGATGAAGGAAGGATCGCATTTGTTTGCTCCCTACTCTCAGGAAGGGCTTTGGACTGGGCCACGGCAGTATGGCGGCTGGATCGGCCTACTTTTCCCTCTTTCACCAACTTTCTGCAGAGGTTTAAGGATGTGTTTCAGCCCAGTCAGGAGAGTGGTGATGCAGGAGAGCAAATCATGGTGCTTCGTCAGGGAAGGAGAACCGCGGCGGATTATGCTTTGACTTTCCGCACTCTTGCAGCTCAGAGCGGGTGGGATGAGGGACCGCTTAAGCTCCACTACCGCCGAGGTCTTCAGTCAGATCTTCAAGTAGAGCTAGCCTGTTGGGATGAGAACATCAATTTGGAACAGTACATTGATCTCTCCATCCGGGTGGACAACATCATGAGAGCACGTAAGCCAGCCCGTTCATTCACCTCCACACCTCTCACGACGCACCCTACTGAGGCCGCCCCCGAACCCATGCAACTTGGGGCCACCAAACTGACTTTGGAGGAAAGGGAGAGACGATTCAGGGGGAATCTGTGTCTATACTGTGGACTGTCTGGACACATTCGGGCTAACTGTCCCACTCGTCCACCACGCCAATTCACCTCGGTGAGTAATTCAGCCACCTCTACCAGTTGCTGTCACATTCCCATTAGACTGAGTTATTTGAACTGTGTCCTTGAAACGTCTGCTTTGATTGACTCTGGTGCGGCTGGTAACTTCATAGACTCTGAATTTGTTACCGCTAATCACCTACCCACTCTCTCTTGTGCTTCACATGTATCAGTGGCCGCCGTCGACGGGCGACCACTAGGATCTGGAAGGATAATGCACACCACCAAGGACATCACCCTATCCATTGAACCAGGACATCAGGAGACTATCCGCTTCTTCGTCATTGCATCACCTCAGTCACCCGTCATTCTCGGATATCCTTGGCTGAACCAACACGGACCTACCATCGCCTGGGCCGAACGCACCATCACAAGCTGGTCACCTCACTGCCAGCATCGCTGTCTCCAAGTCACCACCCAACCAGCTACCAACCAGGATGACCAACCACGACTCTCATCCATTCCATCCGAATATCAAGACCTGCTGAAGGCCTTCAGTCACATCCAGGCTACCCAGTTACCTCCCCATCGCCCAGGAGACTGTGCTGTCGACCTCATTCCTGGAGCTTCTCCCCCCCGGGGTCGAGTCTTCCCCTTGTCACAAGCTGAGTCCCAGGCCATGAACCTCTACATCCAGGAGGAGTTGGCCAAAGGCTTCATTGTACCATCCACATCACCAGCTTCAGCAGGTTTCTTCTTCGTCAAGAAGAAAGATGGGGGCCTGCGTCCCTGCATCAATTATCGTGGACTCAATGAGGTGACCATTAAATTCCGCTACCCACTTCCTCTTGTCCCATCCACTATAGAACAATTACGCTCTGCCAAGGTCTTCACGAAACTGGACTTACGTTCGGCCTACAACCTCATCAGAATCAGAGCGGGTGACGAGTGGGAGACGGCCTTCTCCACGACATCGGGGCACTATGAATATAGGGTTATGCCCTTCGGCCTGGCCAACAGTCCCTCGTGTTTCCAAGCATTCATCAACGAGGTCTTCAGGGACATGTTAAACCGGTGGGTCATCGTCTACATTGACGACATACTCATTTATTCAGATACCCTCACCCAACATGTTCAACACGTTCGGGCAGTACTGCAACGGCTCATCTCACATCAGCTGTACGCTAAGGAGGAGAAATGTGAATTCCACGTAAGCAAGATCTCCTTCCTTGGATACATCATCAGCTCGGAAGGAGTCGCCATGGATGAGAGGAAGGTGAGCGCAGTACTCAAGTGGCCACGCCCCAACACTTTGAAGGAACTCCAACGATTCCTCGGATTCGCCAACTTCTACCGCAGATTCATTCGGCTCTTCAGTACCGTGGCAGGTCCCCTCACTGCCATGGTAAAGAAAGGAACCACCCGTCTCTCCTGGTCCGAGTCTGCTCTACAGGCCTTTGAGGATCTCCGTCAGAGATTCACCACGGCTCCAATTCTTCACCACCCAGATCCTGACAGGCCTTTCGTAGTAGAGGTGGATGCCTCTAGCTCTGGGGTCGGAGCAGTACTATCCCAACGGCAGGGAGAACCACCCAAACTGTTCCCCTGCGCCTACTACTCACACAAACTCACACCCCCTGAGAAGAACTACGACGTGGGTAACCGCGAACTGTTAGCCATCAAACTGGCTTTGGAGGAATGGCGCCACTGGCTGGAGGGCGCTAAACATCCCTTCACAGTGCTCACGGACCACAAGAACCTAGAATACCTACGTACCGCCAAGGTTCTAAATCATCGTCAGGCTAGATGGGCGTTATTCTTCACCCGCTTCCAATTCCAAGTTTCATATCGCCCAGGCACCCAAAACACAAAGGCAGACGCTCTATCACGTATACACGAACAAGTTCAACATCATACCGCCACTGAACCCATTCTACCCACCATGGTTATGGTGGCACCAGTATCATGGGACATCATGACAGAGATCTCGGAAGCCCAGTCCCAGGACCCTGCACCTCCTGACTGCCCAGCCAACCTCACTTACGTTCCTCTCACCCTTCGACCTCGTATCCTCGCCCAGGTCCACTCCGCTCCCAGCTCAGGTCACCCAGGCATCGAAGGAACTCTTAACCTTCTCAACAACAAGTTTTGGTGGTCAACCATACGTCAGGACACCATTCGATTCATCCAGAATTGTACCACTTGCAATACCACCAAGGTACCACGCCGCTTACCAGCTGGCTTGCTTCAACCTCTACCCATTCCCCAACGTCCATGGTCTCATATAGCCATGGACTTCATAACAGACCTACCTCCCTCCAGGGGCTTCACCACCATTCTGACCATCATCGACCGCTTCTCCAAGGGATGTCGCTTCATTCCCCTTCAGAAACTCCCTTTGGCCATGGAAACTGCTGACCTCCTCTGCAACTGGGTATTCAGGATCTACGGTCTTCCGGAGGACATAGTCACCGATCGTGGTCCCCAATTCACCTCACGTCTCTGGGCCAGCTTCTGTCGACTCCTCAACATCAACGTGAGTCTCACCTCAGGCTACCACCCAGAATCCAACGGGCAGGCCGAACGTTTGAATCAGGAACTAATTCGCTTCCTCCGCTCATACTGTCACAACCATCAGGAGAACTGGAGCAACTATCTATTCTGGGCCGAATATGCCCAAAACTCCCTCCGCAAACCTACCACCAACCTCACCCCCTTCCAATGCACCTTAGGACACCAACCTCCCTTGTTCCCCTGGACCGGAGAACCTTCTGATCTTCCTGCAATCAATTCCTGGTTTCAGCAGAGCGAGGAGACATGGAATCAAGCTCATGTACATCTTCAGGGGGCCGTTCGTCGTACACAAATCCAGGCCAATAGGAGACGTCGTCCCAACTCGCCGTATGAGCCAGGCCAGTGGGTCTGGCTTTCCACCCGGGACATACGACTCCGTCTACCCAGCAAGAAACTCAGTCCCAGGTACGTGGGTCCATTCAAGATCATTAGACAAATCACACCAGTTTCATTTCGTCTAGACTTACCTGCTCAATATCGTATCTCACCCACCTTTCATGTCTCTCTGTTAAAGCCCGCTGGCGCTCCGGAAGGAGTGGAGAACCTAGACGAGACCGCAGACCAGGGACCCCCTCCTATCATCGAGGGCGAGGAGGTGTATCGTGTTAACACCATCTTGGACTCCCGACGCCGGAGGGGTCAACTCCAATATCTGGTCAACTGGGAAGGCTATGGTCCCGAGGAGAGATCCTGGGTCTCCGCAGGAGACATCCTGGATCCATCACTTACCACCGACTTCCACAACAGCCACCCAGATCGACCAGCACCCCGCAGAAGAGGTAGACCCCGGCGTCGGCCGCCTCCTCGCTCCAGGAGTAGCTCGCAGGGAGGGGGCTCTGTCACCAACGCGGTCTCTGTGGCTCCCTCTGACCGCCGCCAGCGGGAACCCTCCTCGGAATATTAGACTACATTTCCCATGACCCCGTACCTGAGACTCGCGCCTGTGTTTCCGGTTCACCGGTTCACTTCCTTTTGGCGGCCATTTATAGACTCGCTTCGCGGGGAGTTCCTCGCGAAGTTTTGCTAGTCTCACTACAATCCTAAGCGTTTATTCCATTGCATTGATTCTTGTTGCCGACTGGACTGTTATTCTCCCTGTGATTGCTTGCTTGTTTCCCTCGACCCCTGCCTGGATTTGACTACGCTATTTGGATTATCTGCATTGCTCTGTTTACTGGTGATAGACCTTGCTTGTTTGACTACGCTATTAAAGTTGTTTTGCACATGGATCCTCTGCCTCCGACTCAGTCCATGGAGGGCTTACAGTAATATTTATTCATGATAAACTTTTGAATGCTGTCTACATCGCGCACAGACAGCATTCGCATATACAGCATTGCCTATTGTTAATATAATAACTTAATATTGTATTAATTTCTATAACAATTAATATAATCATTTCTTAACTCAAAATAAAATATTAATAAACCTATCTCTGATAATCCTGGGTTA